>NC_056551.1:13711666-14027083 GCF_910596095.1 Thunnus maccoyii
CCCACATGCACATTTAGGTCTCCTGATATTATAGTATGACTATTGACACAACTAATGCTGCACTATCAGCATTAGAGCACACATTGACCTGTCTGAATCTGACGGATTACTGAAGCACCTGTTGCCTGCGTCCAAAGATTAGCCTTCAGAACATAAAGGCCTGAATCTTTCTCATATGGAGAGACAATATCCTAACTTGTCTTGAATATTGAAGCCGAGGCTTTCAGTCACCTAAATTCTAACAACATCGTGCTGCAGGTTGTGAGCTGAGACGTGGACCATGTAATGGTAACATCACAGACAAACCCAAAGCAGGACCTCACACACTCTCCACATCAATCTTTTCAATGTTGATCCCTTATCAACACAAATTCAAACAAAATAAATTCCATAGAAGGGTGTAAACACACACCAGAGCAGAAATGCGGGGGAGGTGTACTTATTTCAATGGAGGCAAAAAGGTCACAGTTGACCAAAAATTACATTCTTGTTCCTGAAGGATTTAGCCCATAACATTCATAATTGGATCAGAAAATGGAAAGAGATAAATGATAATTCCCTCTCGGAGGTCCAGAGGCAACTCCACCCAGTGGCTACTGCAAGCTTGTGTATACTACAGCACAAGTAAACACAATACAAATACATGTGTGATAGCTATGTGCTAGGGGCTCACATTTTCTCATTTGGAGTGATGTATCTGTGTGTGTGTGTACGAGGACAGACCCGAGTAATTATGTCTGGTCTCTCAAACAGCCACGCCTCACAGGCAGAGGCAGCATTTGCAAAAGTCTTCATTGTCACTTGGTGACCTAGCCCTTAGTGGTCAAGTCATGCATGCAGTTGGCTTGATGGAAGTCGGTATTGGAATTGTGTTATTTGAAAACCTAGTCTGTCAGCGAACAAGGACGTCTTATGGCACTTTGGGCTGCCATCCAGCCCTCAACAGTCCGGGATTGTATTTTGTTTTTAAATGTTCCATTCATCTATCTCACCCATGTTCTACAGGCTTCTGTGCGCAGAATTCAGACGAACCAGTTCGATACTAGAATATGAATTAGGTCCGTGGTAAATTCAACTAGCTGTCTATCTGCGTGCTGTGTTGACAGTGAGGCAGTGACATCATTAGTGTCTGTGTGTAGAAGAACAAGGTCAGTTTCTTAATCACTTTCTCAACACTTGAAGCCGAACTGTTGGTTATACATTTAACCCATTTAGGCCAAAGGAGAAACTCATATGAGTAGGGTGTCATATTTGAATTGGCTACAATGTTAGGCATTTATTATGACCTACATCTTGGGTCAAGTAAACCCGGCCCTATTGTAGTTTGACGCATCTGTAAAGACGATGCCTGCGGAGACTGTTTTTCAGTCATTAAGTAGAGCCCTGTATTGGACAAACAAGAACAGGGCAAAGCTACAAGTTGCAGCATTGTCCCGGTGTCCTGTTTCCACAGTGAACTACATGTTACCCCTCCCCTCATAGACTCCCTGTAGTCATTCCCCTACTACTGAATGAATGAAAGAGACAGGAGATTCTTGCTTCTTTTTTTTTTTTCCTCCCTAAACATCACAATGAAGCCTGTGAATTCCTGTGTCACATGTACATCAGAATGAATAATGATTTGAAGCGCTGAGTCTTTTTATGCGAGGGCTGTTTTCTCTGCCAGTACTCGGAAGAAAACTAGTAATGCAGCCCAGTGATACTGAACTGAAACAGTATTCACTGAATGCCAGCAGAACAGGACAGTTTTCAGTTGCAGGGCCTGATATTTCAGCAGGGCACTCGATACATAATTATACATATTACTTTCTTTAGTGCCTTGTTAGTGTATCTTATCAACATGAATTAATCTGTTTTGACTAAACCAAATCCATTACTTTATGAGCCCTATTCATACCACGATGGTGATAACATGTCATCCTCTGTGTTCATGCCCCGCAGCCAAGGCTTACTGTAAAGGTTTTATACCATTTATATCTTGGCTGTACCAGTGATCGCATAGACATTCAAATCTGTTCATATCAGTATACTAGACTAAACATAAATTTAAGTGAATAAGTTTTGCTGGCATTGCCAACACAAACTGAAATTTGAAATACAGTCTGCATGATTCATGTCCGAAAGGATTGTTTATATTAACTGTGTGTTGCTGTTACGGCCCTGGCTAAAGGGGAAGTAACAGCAACATAGTAGTTAATATAAATAAACATGTATCAAACACTGTATTTCAAATTTCAGTTTGTGTTGGTAGTGTCAGCAAAAACATGGAGCTTTTGCTTCGCAGTTACTGATTAAGAATAGAGTTGCTTTCAGTGAATATTTGTTGTTTTATTTTTTAGCTTTAAACGTAACAAGTGTCCTGTTGAGTGTCATTCAGTCAGTGTTGGCAGGCTCTACTTGTGACCATTGTTCCTCTTTTCTGTGTGTTGACATCCTCAGTATACCATAGCTGTGTTTCTCCTCCACTAATTCACTACTACCTATACTATATAGATATTACCAGTTAAATGTTTGGTCACACTTTCTCATTCAAGGGAATTGGAAGGTGTGTCCAAACTTTTGACTCTATAGTGAACTGTAAATTCAGATTTCAGACATGCATGAGTAAAGCACGACCGATGTTGGATTTTCGAGGCCGATATCAATATGAGAGTTTGAAAAACAATGACACAGTATATTGATACAACATATCTCCAATAAGCAAATATCAGCCAGTTAAAGTGTCACACGACCAATTTTGCATTTATCACACGCGACACATTGCGCAGTGGGATTGTTATAACATGTAGTGCACTTGCCATGCACAATATGTTTTTTCATTGAATTGTGTGTGGGTTTTTTTTGAGAGCACTATAGAGAATTCAGGTGGGTAAATGTAGTGCAGTAGGTAGCATATAGGGAGCGATTTTTGGATGCAGCCCATGATTGTTTTCATACCGCTGAAAGGCAATATTAAGAGCATCTGCACATAAGTATGTTAAACAAGAAGAGTGCAGATCTCCGCCAGCTGTGTCTACCTTACAGTCAAGATGGCAGTGAAGATAACAAAACATCATTCATCTAGTATCATGCCTTACTTGAGTGGATCATGACATATCGGGTATGGAATTAATCTGCAGATGCTCCGGTTCAATATGAGACCAAACTTTTCTATGGATGTCAGTTTTTGAGCCACGACAAAGGCCATAAATGTGGCCTGCAACAGACTAGGTAACCTTGTTTTTAGCATGGTGAATGGTGTTGTAAAATAGGCTTTTCAGAAATTGTGAATCACTGTAACCACGAGAGGTCCTTGAGCATACAGTCATAAATGTGCACAAAAAATATTAGGCTGATGGGTCCAGTAGTATATGAGATTAGCTGCAGACAAACACTCACACACACACACACGACCAAACGCATGATCTCCTCTAGGCATACACCCAGCGGAGATAATAAAACTAATTAGCCAAAGAGATTGATATACTGATAGCTAATAGATTCCAGACAGTGATAGTTGCATCGGTGCGTTTTAAGACACTGATGACATTTGGGGGAACTTAAATGCAGCTTCTGATGCCATTACCTCTGTAAAGCATTGATGATGATGACATTATTGGGGACAGAGCATGTTTTTGTAACTCCAGGCTGCATTCCTCTCCCATGGCCAGAGAGTTTGACAGGAGACAGGCAGGTCAGGATTGGGGTCAAATCTGCACCTCTCAACTGAAGGTGGCTCTTCACAGTACCAGCTTTGTGTTTGCCCCAGAAAAAAAAAAGCCTGCATTATAAGGTTGCATGTCATGTCTAGACTATGTGAAAGCCCCAGATCACTGATATGGAAACAATTTGGTGCTCAAATGCAGCATTGGTCTGCAAACTAGAAGCCTGGTCACACATTTGTCTGAGACGGAGACACTGCTGCTTTATGTTGAAATTATAGCATTAGAAACACTCAGGAGGTTGATGTGGAAAGTGATTCAGTCATACTCATCGTTCATCAAGACAGCGCAGTTTCTCTTTCTTAGACAGGAAGTTAGATGCCAACCGTCTTATGTATATGATTTGATATATCTTCAGGTTAATACGAAGTGTAGGGATACTCTTAAACAGCAGCTCTGAACACAAGACTTTCATTGTGTTGTCCTTGATCAGCTCCTCTTAAATTTATCAGGCCAAGAGGTATTTAGATTTTTACAGGGAACATTCAGTAACCTTTTTTTGCCGTGTTATTCTAGTGGCATCATCTCAGTAATTTCTTGCTGAAGGCCCAGACTGGTGTGCTGTATTTTGTAACGTTAAATATTTGTTTGCTATTCTAGGTAGTATAGAAGAGACAGATCTTTTTGCAGGAATGCTGTTTGCATGGTTTCTATTTTGAATCTTGGCAGATGCATTGCTCAGGCATTATAATGCTTATGTTGAAATTTTAGCTGTTGTTAGCTATTGTGTGCATCTGTGTGTTGTTTCAGGATAGGATCTTGTGTTGTCTTGAGTATATTGTATTACACAACTAATGCATATCATCATATACATTTTAGTACAAAGTCTAATTTATAATAACTAGTACTCACTTTGAGTAAGTAGCTCAACTTTATGAAGTGCCTTTAAAAGAATAAAAGAAGCAAGGTGTTGTGCAAAAGACATGAAAACAATGTGTATAACAAAGCCTACTACAATATATAATAGAACAATTAGAAACACATTTTACCAAAGTGCTCTTGCTTTTATTAAAAGTTTTTAAAACCTTTTTAAAACTAAGGCAATTTGATGCTTGTTTTCAAACTGTGGGTGAGTCCTGTGCTCCCAAATTACATCGATAGGCTCAGTTAAAATTCAGAAGAAACCAAAAGATCACAACCTTACCACAGTTGTGAGCCGTATGGATCACATTTGCCTTATTGATTTTCATAATCAATAGCTTGTTTGTCCTCAGTTCTTTTTTTAAACACAACAAAATTTGCAATGCGTATTTTACTATCGAGTTGTTTCACCCTCATTTCTACTTGCTTTGTTGTGTGTAATTATAAGGGCCGGTGTTCTCAGGGGAGCAGAATATGTTCAACTCTCTGCTACACAGCAGCATTTTATGTAGCGTGCAGTAACAGTATGTTGTGCGGTGATACAAATACATTTATTCCAGATGTTTCTCACATTATATTAAGTGTTCTCTTAGATGGTCAACAAGAGGGATTTTAAATCCTTCAAATCTCATAATTTAGACCATTGTGATTATAGTGCATCAGTTATATTGAACTGTGCTGACCCAGTTCCTGTATATGATGCACAGGTCAGTTGACCTTTGTATAAAATGGATCTACTGCTTGGTTTGTTAACACTTGCTGTGGTATACATGCTTTTAAATTTTAAGATTTCTTGAAATTTGCGTCACCCCACAATTGTGATTGTCAAAGGCCCTGTTTACACCTGGTATTAACATGCGTCTCGGGTGAATCGATCACAAGTGGACAGCTTGAAGTATGTCTGTTTACACCTGAGTGACCACTTGTGATTGGATCTCACTTCCCCGCTCTACATGCAAATAAAGACGGACATGATTCCCGTTTTCAAAGATCAAATTCGTTCATTATTCGTCCAAAGCTGTGTTCAACTTGTTTGATAAAAAGGATAAATATTCAGGATATATATAAATATTCCACGTCAAGAGAGGGAGAGAGAGAGAGAGAGAGAGATGCAGCGATCTCCCCGCAGCTGCGTGTGCATTTACGCGCAAGACACAGCAGCATAACTTCATTGATTATTTATATCTCTGACACGCTGAAAGGGTTGGTCAGGATCTAGTGTCAATTAATTTTCTGTGTTCTTCTACACATGCAATAGGTCTATTTATTTATATTAACTGCATCTGTTACACACACAGTCCGTTTCATACAGTGAAACTATTTGGAGTAAAGCAGCGTCCTCCTGATAAATCCTGAGCTCCATTATGTTGAGCAGCGCAGCAAAACTAAAAACTGTCGTGATTTGACAGGACAGAAGAAACTATCCAGCTACATTAAGCTTCTAAAATATTTTTTTAGACAGACAAGCGAAAAATTAATGGTTTAATTTCTACTCTAACTGTCGATTTGAAGAGGGAAACCGGTTAGGGGAACGAGAAAAACAGGAAAAAACGAGAGGTGGATTACGTTTTTAATTCACATGAAAAACAAAATAATTTATTTATCCTGTTACCGGACAAGTTGAACAGCTTTGAACGGAGGGTCCTGCGTTTAGTCTGCCGGAAAATAAGAGGACGTCAGCTGAGTAGGCGCTCCTTCAATGTGGCCCAGGACGCATCGCGTTTACACTAGTAAATGAATGTGGCCACATGTGGTCCAGACCACCTCCGAATGTGGTCTGAGTGATCGGATCTCAATCCGTCCTCAATGCGTCTTGGGTGCGTTTACACCTGTATTTACAGCTGTCCACTTGTGATCCGATCACCCGAGACGGATGTTAATACGAGGCGTAAACAGGGCCAAAATACTTTTGCCTGTCTACTTTGGGAGGGGAGATGTGACTTGTGTGCCTGCAGAGATTCAAATTGGTGGCGATAAAATCACCATAACCAATGTGAGATTGTCGAAAGTGCAGAAATGATTGACTGAAATTACAGCTGCATACTTCTCTCCATTTGTCATTTTCCACAGTATGGTGGTATAAAATGTGGATTTTGATTTCAGACCGATGGTTTGTATGCCTCTATGGCTGTGCACTCTTCAGCTGAATGGATTATAAAGGAGAAAGAGAAAGAGGAGGATCACCTTTATTCCCAGAGAAAGATATTTGCACAGTTCTCTACTGTTAAATAATTCCAAGGTTGTTTGCTGCTCAGATTTCTTGTTTCATAATCCAAGTTTAAATAGATTTATGTAGCATCAGGTCCATCCTGAGTCACTGTATTTTGTTCACAGTTAGAAATCATTAATGTGCAGTCCATAATCATACAGCAGTATCCTGTATCCTTTGTTTAAAAACCTCATTACAAAAATTAAAGTCAAAGAAGCTTACCAAAAAATCACGCAGACAAAAAATAAAAATGTTATCTGATGGATAACAGGAAATCTGATCACATCAGATTGGGTTTGAACTCAAACAACAAATGTGTTTTTATTCACGTCAACTTGTAATGAATCAGCAATATGGTAAAAAATTACAGTCATAATGGGAACTGTGTTTTTTTGCGTAGCAGATAAAAAAACATGCCATGCACTTGTGTCTCCTGTATGAAACAAAAGGTGGTTGCATTTTTTTAAAAACTAATTTTATATGTTTACATGTTTGTGTTTTTCTCTCTCTCCTCTTTAGGGCGTACTCCCTAGTTGACTCCAGCCAGGTGTCCACCTTCCTCATCTCCATCCTTCTCATCGTCTATGGCAGCTTCAGGTGAGTGTCACTAAATAAGTAATTATCTGTCAAGAGGATAGCGGACAGTGACTTGCAGAACACATCTTGCTTGTCGCATAAACAAGACCTATAGCCTAAAGCATACTTTCTTAAATAATAGTTTATACTGCAAACTCTTCTGCCCCATAATAATAACAAGCCTTGGCCCTGCAGGGTCAAGTTACATTTTCTCATTTTGGTCCAAGTCTGCAAGAATTTAAAGAACCTAAAGAAAACATCTTTTGTTTGGTATGTTATGGTTAATATGTCAGAAAGCCATTCAGTTGATTTATATACCCATTTCCCAGGATTCAATCTAGTGCAAATGTACATCTTCTGGTAAATGTGAGTGAGAAATACTTGTTTCTGCAGTGTTAAGCGCTCTCACAGCCCAAGTGTACCCCATGAGCAGTGGGTGTAACCTGATTTTGGTGCATTATGTGCACCGAAAAAATCTCCAGCCCTACGCCTAATGGTGTTTTGATGGATTTAGTTGCATTAGGAAATTGGCCAAAAAGCATTTGTTCTAGAGGAGCCTTATTAGCAAGTAAATGGCTCAATGTAGTTTTTTTCCCCCTCAGGCTGAATTGATGTTTTGCACATCCATTTGTTATTGATTAAGATATATAATCAATCAAGTTACTCTCTTTCAGAAAAACTGTACTGTACCTACCTCTGTTGACACAAATCTGTCATCCAGATATAAGAGGTAGAGAGGCGAGTGCCAGTACGATGCTCCGTCCTCACTTCATGATGCAGGCAAACTGTGATAGCAGGAGAAAACCCATCAGGGCTGGAGCACATTATGGTTGTTGGGTGGATTGTAGTTATTATTTGGAAGTCAAGACCAATCAGATCAAATTGCACTGAGATCATTGTAGTCTGTAGCTGCTGCTGTCAGGAGATAAAATCATTTACAGTGTAATGTTGAAGGATTCTAGTCTTTGCACTCTAAACAAGACATCACCAGTCACAAGCCTTTTTAACAGCAGACATTTTGACTTTTAATAGCAGGAAAAGCACAGGTGTTACTAATACTATTCAAGGCTACATCCACACTAATACGTTTTTGTTTTAAAACGTATAACTTTTGCTACATTTATGCCTAGCGTGCACACTACTCGGTTGTTTTCGAAACCCTAAAATGGAGACTTCTGAAAACACTGCTGACCTTGTATTAGTTTGAAAACTCCAGGAATGCGTTTTAGTCTGGACGGGCGGAAACAGAGACTTTTGAAAACGCTGACGCAGATGCCCACGTTCACTTTCTGATTTGGTCTCATCGGTCACAACGTGTCCTTCCCTGATTCGTCACGCCCTTATCATGTGATGACTCCCAATCTATGTTTTCTGCCGCCTGTGTCACTTTCAGTAACAGTTCCACCTTGTCATCGATCCAAACAAAGAAATCTCCGGTCTTACTTTTTGCCATTGCTGTTCTTCCTCCGTAGTATTTTCTACAACTAAGCAACCGATAGCAGAGTAGACAATCTACTTCCTGTTGAAACCAGCACATGTATTCCTAGTGTACGTGAATAGTCATGTGATATGCGTTTTCAGGCATAGTTAGTATGGACGGAAATTATTTCTGAAATGGTGCTAAAACTCCTGTGTTAATAGAGATCGTTTTAAAGTGAAAGTGTATTAGTGTGGACATAGTCCAAGTTTCCCAGTAAGCCGTGACAGTGAGCCAATACACATAATACCAGACACTGAAACTGAAGCAGCTAAATGGAATTCAGCCTAATTAACTTTATTATTTAAACTTGTGTTTTTCCTACTGTGACATGTCAAAACGCATGAAAAAAGCCCGTAAGATGGAAATATGCACGTCGCCTAACTTTTTATAAGCATATTTTATTTTTACGACAGATTTTATGACGACTTTCAGCACCGTTGATGTCAGATATGAGCAGGAAAAAAACTGCGAGTAAATGGAAATATTGTGTGAGCGCACATGAGTGAGACACTTTCAGGTTTCATTATATAGCCACAGTTCAGCTGAAGTTCACAGACCTCCACCTCTCTGCAAAGTTTAGCCTTTCTTTCACCATTTCACCCAAATGTGGCTTTTCCCGCTGTTTATTTTCCTTGTTAACAAATTAATTAAACTCAATTCTACGCTGCGATTTCAACTTAGAAGAAAGAAAGAGGTTTTTTTTTTAATGTTTTATCAGACTTCAAAGGGAAAAAAATGAGTCATCTCATGCCCAAGAGACGTTACTTTTCAGGAGTTTTTGTCTGTAGTTCAGTCACTGTTATTATGAGGCAGCCTAATTTTACTGTGTGCATGCTTTTGAGATCCTGATTACTGATGTCTAACACCCAACCCACTCTCCTGCTCTCTGCCCCCTCCTGCTCTTTCTTCCCTCCCTCCTGCAGGTCATTAAACATGGATTGTGAGAACCAGGAGAAGGATAAAGATGGTAACCCCACGACGGGGTCTTTCAATAACAGCAACACAAACAACAGTGAGTGTTACTCACATGGCAAGTCTACTCAAAGCACTTTTCACTCACTATTTTTACTTTTACCCATGTTTTTAAAGCGATAACTTCTGAGTTGATTGTTTCTTGTTTCGCAGGTATTCAAACTATAGACTCCACACAGGCACTGTTCCTGCCCATAGGGGCCTCTGTGTCTCTGCTAGTCATGTTCTTCTTCTTTGACTCAGTTCAGGTGGTCTTCACCATTTGCACTGCAGGTAACTATTGCGATTGAACATAACATTAAATTAGTTTTTACGAGTTAGTGTTATAAGGCTTTCACATGTTTATTCAGTAATTAAACACGGGGGAGAAGGCCTCTTTGCTGCATCGATGATTTAAACTGTAAAGATCATTAGCTGCCCCATTAAAGCAGACGGAAAACGACTGGAACAAGCCGTCTAGGTGTACTAATCTTTTGGTCTTTTGCTGCATTTCTTTTTTCTCTTGTCCTCAGTTCTTGCAACAATTGCATTTGCATTCCTCTTGTTGCCAATGTGCCAGTATCTGACCAGACCCTGCTCCCCACAGAACAAGTAAGAAAGTCATGTGGATTCTTTGTGTCTTTTAAATCCTGTCTGTTGGTCAACCCGCTGCATGCTTCTCCTTCTGTTTGTCTTTTAATAAATATCAATTACACTCTGTGATTCAGCCTAGCAGAATTGTTCAATAATGGTCACGTCTCAGTAAAATGTGGATTTCACTTTACTTTGAACATTAAAACCAAAAATTATCTGCATAGCTCACTTCCATTAGGGGTAAGAAGGAAAATATATGTGTGCTTTGGGTGAAATAGCCCTTTAACTTTTTTATTTTTTTAACTTTATTTTTTAACACCAGTAAGACTGAAATTGAGTTGTGGGGAGATTGGGGCAACCTATTTTATATTTATTGGTTTATGTTACAGGTTACATACTGTTGAAGGTGACAGCATTTTTGATAAATGAAAAATGGGTCAGACTTTGTTTTTTTTTAATTGTTAGATGTGTCCAACACATTCAGTTTGATTTAACTCAAGTTGTGCAGCTGTTTGCTGTGTTTAATACTTTGGATTTTGTCGAGTGAAAGCTGTTTGACTCAGATGTCTGGACTTCATCACAATAATAAAACACAAGGAGTCACTGAAAACACAACCCACCCACTCAATAACCAATATGAACACCTCCTCTCTAGTTACAAATTCCTATCCAGTTTCAGTAAACCTTTGTCTGCTTTACAGAGCCAGTAATAACTCCACCTCCAACCCAAATCCCCTTTCCTGCTCAGTTTGGTTGTTGTTAATTTGTGTATCTTGACATGTGCACAGATAAAGGTTGTACAGGCTACATCTATGTATCTAAATCTAAAATATAAATGTTTGTGTGTGTGTGTCACTTTTTCTTATGATTATTCTGTGTGATTTTAGTCACTGTATCAAAACTTCGTCTTATTGCAGGATTTCGTTTGGCTGCTGTGGGCGTTTCACTCTGGCCGAGCTCCTGTCCTTCTCCCTCTCTGTTATGTTGGTGCTCATCTGGGTGCTGACTGGACACTGGCTTCTCATGGACGGTGCGTCACTCTGTCATGACTGTTGTGTCAGTGTGTCTGCAACAAAGGTTTTTCATTCACCAGAGTTCAGTACACATGATAAAATTTCTCTGAATGGTAGAGCAGTTTGTGGTTCACATTACTTACGTCGCAAATAATTAGAAATATCAAAAAAATCTGCCCAGAATCATCTACTAATCATGAAAGTAGGTCAAGTCAAGTCACTTTTATTTGTATAGCACTTTTCATTTACTGCTTAATATCAGCGTAAAAGCAATTGATTAACATGATAAAATTGTTTAAAGCAAAGTTTAAAAATACAGAATACAATTAAAAATGATCATCAAATCAAGCACACACACACATTATAATAATAAAAATGGAAAAAATAAAAAACGATAAAAAGATGAAAAACAGTTGTCCAGCCGCATACACTCAGGTAAGAAATAGGCTTGTCATAAACCTGAGAAAACAGAAAGGTTTTAAGTTTTCTTTGAAATGTTGGAACAGTAGTGACTGATCTCAGGTCATCTGGTAGTTTGTACCAACCAGCAGGACCAAAGTAACTAAAAGCTTCCTCTGAGGACCTGGATCTTATTCTGGGTACAGTTAGACGACATCTACCAGTTGACCTTAGGGGTCTAGTTGGACTGTAGTCAGTGAGCAGGTCAGTGATATACTGGGGGGCCAAACCATTAAGTGCTTTATAGTCTATTAGCAGATTTTTGAAGTTGATCCTGTGCTTTACTGGGAAATAGATTTAAGAACTGGTGTAATATGTTCGTATTTGCGTGTTCATGACAATTAATTGACGTCTGTGGGGTGGAGTGCTGTTAGCATAGCTGCTAACTGTGCTACTTGTAGGAAAAATACCATTCCAATCATCTATAAAAGAGTCTGGACAAAATTCAGCTTTAACCTTCTCCTGGGGAAGAAGGAACTTAACATGACTCATACAGTCTGAAGCTTTTAGCAACACTATTTTCAGGCTTTTACTGGAGAGCACTGCATACTAACACAGGAAAAATATTCTCACGTTGTTAGTCAACTGCTGTAGAAAATAAAACTGGCATTTAAGCAAACTGCTCTTCATCAAAGTTGGTGTCTCTAGTGAAACATTGACAAAGCAGAGGAGCGTGTGTGGGTGTGTGCAGTTCTTTTTATTTGACCCAGTTGACTTCAGTCATTTTAAACATATTACTAGCGTCTTCTATGATGTGAACAATGTAGCATTTTATCATCAAAAACGAAAAAAAAAACACTTGCACAGATAAAACTGGTAGCAGCTGCATTAAATTGAGAATTGATTTTGAATGGAAAATTGATTTAGAATTGATCCCAAGAATCAAAATTAGATGGTAAAAATCATAAAAGATTTCCACACAAGCTTGACTCTGTGTCCCTGCTGTGGAACCAGTAAAATAATGTTAGAATAAATGCAACAGTATCCGCAGTACTTTTACTGTGCACAGTGCAGCCATTATAATAAACATAATGTATAGTCTGATATACTCTAATCTCAACACCATCTTGTGTCGCATCAGGTCGTACCTCGCACACCCAAAAGTGAAATAGGACACAAGCAGGGAAATTCCTTCAGAAAAGTCTAATTAATTAACCCTGTGTGCACAGTAATTAATGTTTCTTAAATAAACTATTGCTATTTCTGCCCTTTTCTGCTAAAATGTGGAAGCGTGTTTTTAACTATTGTGTGTTTTTTCCTCCCCGCAGCTTTAGCCATGGGCTTGTGTGTCGCCATGATAGCCTTCGTACGGCTTCCCAGTCTGAAGGTGTCTTGCCTGCTGCTGTCAGGACTGCTCATTTATGATGTGTTCTGGGTGAGAAATGACACCATCCCAAATTTCACCAGCATCACCACTGACACACACACACACACACATACACACTGCCATGAGCTTAAAAACCACTAATAATATCCTTCTACTCATGAAAGCCTTTACATTTGTTCTTAACACCCCTGAGCTGGTACCTCCATGCCAGCTTAAGTAATTTGCTGCCGAGGAAGTGATTCATTTCACATTTAACTGCAGCAGCTTGTTTGGAAGAAAGTGGGTAGTTAGCACTGATAGCTGTGATTGCCGCTGTCGCTGAAGAAATCAAAGAGAGCTACCTACAAAAACACAACCTTCATAAACAGGAAATTCAAGGAAATTAATCAGATTAAACACCAAGAAGAAGGCAAGCACGCTAGAATGGACTGCAGCTGTCACCCTGAGCCCGAACTATGAATGTCATAATTTCCGTTGAGAAAACTTATAAAGCTAGTTGTCCTTCTCTGCCACCGGTGGATTTAGCTGCGGTTTATTAGTCTCAGCTGCCATTGTCATTACTTTGGATCAGCACAAAACACAAAAGCAACGGTCACTTAACAATAAAAGTGTCACCACAGTCGAGGAGAGCCGGTGTCTCATGAATGATCATTTTAATATGTGCGTGTGTATCAGTTGGTTAGTGAGTGAGACAGGAAGGAATGCTTGATTTTTAATGAAACCACTGAACAATGATGATCAGTTTAGATCTCAATCTGTGGTTCCCCTCAGGGAGAATCTAGAGCACATGGCTACGTCAGATGTATTATCTGTTTCATTCATATAATAATAAGTTGCTTGTATTACTTTTTATAAAGAGTAATACATATGGGTAAAATTGTCATCTTCTACGAAATATGTTTCACTCCAGATTCAAGCATCTTCATCCACATGTTGAAAAAACCAGATTTCTGTGAGGTTTTCCTTTCACAAAGAAATGTCACCAATAATGTTAAAACTGAACAAAAGCAATTTATAACACACACATACAAATAAAAACAAAACCAAATCATAACTGACACCGCACAATAAGACGACCCTCACTTTTCCAACACCTGTTCTTGGAAAAAATACAACACACTTTCACACTCATCCTGTTGGGAAAGTTTCCCTGAGATACTATTAATCCAAGGAGAAGAGAGTCCTCATCCTTGAAGCCTCTTCTCTCGTAAAAGTGAAATACTTCCATTAAAGCAGAATATAAATCCCACATTTGTGTATCTCGTTTATCAGTCACATACTCACACTCTCTCTCGTCAGGCTCTTGGAAGCAGTCAACATTATTTTCTCTGGTTAGCATTTTTCAGACTGTCTGTTTGAGCTCCTCATCATCTGTGACAGCAGTAATTCTTGGCTGCTTGACAGACGATTTGGACCCCAATCCGTTTCTGCAGTAAAGACTCATTTTCACTCGTCATGAATTTATTTCTCCCATGGCAGAAAACATATTACACAAGCCTTCAGGTGCTCCTGTAAGTTAAACTGAGCTGATGAAACACTTTTAAGGGCTGACTGACTCTAAAATACACACTCTAAACAGACTTAACTACACTTGCTAGCCTAGCAACATTAAGGCTACAAACAGTCCATAATGGTCCTACACCAGTCCTCTCTCCATTCAGACATGATCTCTGATCTTGTGGACATGAAATTGTCTCTTCCTCAGATAGAAGTCAATCCTTGCTTGTTCAAATGTAATTTCTGGAATAAAATATCATCTTGTATTCGGGCTAGTACGGTACATTTTCTGCTCTCATCTACAACATATTTGGTGTCAAGCAACCTGACACTTTTTGCTTTCCAACCACCAGCTGACCATTTATAATCAGAATAATACTATAATAGACTAATATTAGATGCATAATTATTTGTATGGATTACATGCTTTTTATAACATAAGTTGTTTGAAGCAGTGAGTGAGTTTACTGTGAAATTAGAAATTAGATAAAGCAGCAGCAGAACTATTTAAATAACAAACTTTTTACAGCTTCTCAAAAGTGAGAATTTTCCTTCATATGATTTTAAATTGAATACATGTTTTACAGCAGTTAGTCAGATAAAATAAGTAACAACCTGGCCGGTTAAATTACTCTTTTGCATTTCCCACCAGGTGTTCTTCTCAGCTTACATCTTCAATAGTAATGTGATGGTCAAAGTTGCCACCCAACCTGCTGAAAATCCCATAGACGTTCTGTCCAGGAAGCTCCACCTGGGGCCAGGGATGGGCCGTGACGTTCCCCGCCTCTCCTTACCCGGCAAACTGGTCTTTCCCAGGTAAGACTGACCCTAACCATGAAAGAAGTGTGTGTGTGTTTGTGTGCCTGATCTTTACATCAAGGATCTTTCACTCAGGGGCTATTGACCAACCTGTTTTATGCGTTTTTGTGCTGTGAAACCTGAGCTTTCACTTCCACACTGAACTCTTCCTTTATTAAGTCATTGCAGCTGCTCACTTCATCACTCTCTGCTCTGGTGTCTGTAATTGAGTTTTTAGCACCTTCTATTGACATGGCTCTTGAAATCAGTCCATCTCTTCAGTACAGAGTGACCACTTTTGACATATCATGAAATTTGATTCAGCTATTTAAGGTCAGCAGAAGATTAATCCTAACCTTTTTCTTTGTGATCCCCTAACTTTTTATTTAGTGCAACAAACAAGACAAAATTCCATTTGTTCATCCTTCTAAATATCTGTAAAACCCCCTAAATACAATTAAAAGTTGGCATTAACCTCAAATTAATTAAACTTTGACTCCTCATCAAGACCTAGGTTTGCATAGTAAGTATAGATAAACAAATGACATACATGTTGTACACTACATGGTAGTTACAAACTCATTTCAATGTCTTTTCCTCTTCTTGCAGTTCCACAGGAAGTCACTTCTCAATGCTGGGAATAGGAGATATCGTGATGCCGGGGCTACTGTTATGCTTTGTTCTGCGTTATGACAACTACAAGAAGCAAGCAAACGGGGAAGTCCCAGGCCCTGGTAACATGTCCGGACGCATGCAGCGCGTCTCCTATTTCCACTGCACTCTCATCGGATACTTTGTGGGTAAGCAAGGAATCGATGAATGGATGGATGTTAAAGGTCGAGATGTGTTTTATTTCAGTGTGAGGTGGTTTTAGATGTTTATTTTCTAAACTTCTAAGCATCTAAACAGAATTTTTTAGGTATAATCTTTCAGAATGTTGATGTTGAATCTCAGGTTTCCCATCTTTTTCCTTTTCAGTAGTTTGTTATAACATTAACATGTGGTTGATGTGTCTCTTCAGGTCTGCTGACTGCCACTGTGGCCTCCAGGATCCATCGTGCTGCTCAGCCAGCTCTGCTCTACCTGGTGCCCTTCACCCTGCTGCCTCTGCTCACTATGGCCTACCTGAAGGTACACTGAGCGCGAGGGACACAAACAGTCACGTATTTGCAAGAGATGAAAGTTCAGCTGAGGCAGTTTTGCATAATTTAGCAGTTTCCTTGAATGCTATAATTGAACCAAAGACCATTGTATAGTTCTTTTCTCAAAAGGAGAGAAGGATAAATATTTCAGGTCGACTGATCCGATTTCCTCAGTAAAATTTCACCTGCAGTTTCTTTTTTTTTTTTATATATATATATATATTTTTTGGTTCACCAGTGCAGCTGATCTAATTCTTGATTCAAATGATGTAATCTACTCATACGATCTACAAATGGAAACCTCCCACTAAAAGTGCATAAGATTTTTGTTGTTGCCTTTTTTTCCCTCTTAATTTTAGATTAGGCAGTTTAATCAGTACATAGCCAGTCATCAATGACAACGGATGCAATGATTGGCCACAATTTTGACAATTGAGAAATCGTTTACCATTTTTCAAGCAAAAATGCCAAATATTTCCTAGTTCCAGCATCTGGATTGTGAGGATTTGCAGTGTTTCTTTGTCTTATGTGATATTTTTGGACTGTTAGTGAAGGAAAACAATCAATTTGAAGATGTCACCTTGGGCTTTAGGACATTTTTCATTATTTATATATAATTTTTATGTCCAAATGATTAACTGGTTGATTGAGAATATAATCTGCAGATTAATCTGTAATGAAAATAATTATAATAAGTTAGTTGATGTCCTATCAATGACCTATATAGATTGTCTGGGAAATAATTATTCAAATTTCAAGTTTATAGACCTAAAAACAAAGTTTGCAGCAAGTAGTATGAAAGAATATCTACAAAGGAGTACAAATGAGAGAGATTCTTATTGTTTTGTGGTTCACAGGGGGATTTGCGACGCATGTGGTCCGAGCCCTTCCACGCCAAGACCAGCAGCTCCCGCTTCCTGGAGGTATGATGCTCCCTGGGAATAACCGACCAGCGCGGGGGAGGACTGCAGATCCTTACCCTTAATTAGAGGGAAGGAGAGAGGGCGCACTCACAGTGAGGCCATGTTGTCATCACTTGTTCATGCTTTCCGCCAATCTTCTGTGAAAACCCTCAGAAGGACACCAGTGTGTGGATCACAACGCCCCAACACGACTCATCTTTGGTCCCTACATCCTCCCCGTTTCATCTCCGCTTCCTCTTTTCTGTTTATTTCCTCTTCATTATAGCACATCCTGCCTGTGCTGTTTTTGTTCCACATCCCCCCCCTCTTTTTTTTTTTTTTTCCTTTTTCCCCCCACTTCATCCCTCTTCTATAGTTGGTCTCATGTGCCACTCCCCCTCCCATGGCCCGTTCCATTTCGTCAGGCCTCTTCTCTCTGCGTTTTCCTTCTTTCTCTGCGTCTTTAATTTCCTCTTGCATCTCTGTTTGTCACCGACTCAGATGAACTCGAGAGCCAGGCCTCCCCCCTTTTTGTGGACTTACGGTTGTGAGACATGGCTGGGGTTTATATATATTTTTTTAGCATTGTCGTGGTCATTATTATTATTAATATTATTATTATGGAACGAGTTAAACAAACGGAGAAGAGGCGGAGTGTTGCAGAGGCACAGGACAGTGCTCGGGAGCGACAGCGACACAGAAAAGGAGAAGAGTCTTCCCCTTCCATCCGTCTCCCTCTTCCCCACCCCACCCCACCCCACTCCTGCCCCCTGCTTTCTTCATCTGTCCATCATCCCACCACAATGTCTTCTCCCCAGCGCTCCCGCCCTCCTCGGACACTCCCTGCGAGCCCCACCCTCCTCCTCTCTGTTCATCTGCTGTCCCCATTCCCCACCCTCCACAGATAACTATGTATTTTATTTAGAAAAGTTTTATTCTTGGCATATACAGAAATGATGCATTATAAATTGTTAAGCCGCCCCTGATGTTGCAAAGGGGCAGCTTCTATTTGTATATATGTGTACACATGTATTTGCGGTATCTTGAGTTTGTATTTGTGTTTGGGAGTATGTTGAATAGGGTGGGAAACTAACGCCAGCCAGCAGCCGAACTTTGGTAAATTTCGGCTGCCAGTTGTGGCGAGTCGACCGGCGAGCATCCATCATTCGGAGGTTGTTTTCTAAAGTTTGTTAGCTTGTGTGATGGAAACATAGCTGGTGGACTTTTGGAAAAAAATAAAAACAAAAAAAAACATAAGTGGCTGGTTGATGAAAAAGTTAGTTTCCTGCTCTAGTGTTAAAGTATGCGTGCGTGCGTGCGTGTGTGTGTGTGTGTGTGTGTGTGTGTGTGTGTGTGTGTGTGCGAGTGAGAGCGAGACAGATGAGTGAACAGTTGTTTTGTTTTACTTGGTTTTAATTTGACATCATGAACATGTTGAAAACAGTGACAATAGTCAGGTTTCCATTGACCTGGGCGTGTTGGATCAAACTGTCGTAAACACATGACCTGTCTAATGGAAACAGTTTGTGTCTAATCTTGTAAAATAATTTGCTGAAAACAAACAAGCGTCAGTTCATCTTTTTATCAGTCTTTCTGCTGATAGGTGGAAATGTACACAGTGTTTTTTTTTTTTTTTTCAAATAAATGAATGTTGAATTAATTTGAAGGTATGCTATGTTACTTTCATCATGAAACCACGTCATGCATCATGCTGGGTTTTCTACTGAATTTCTGTTGTGCACCCAAAATTATGTTCATGGAATCACTAAACTTTTTAGCTTCCACGAGTCCATAAATGTCTGAGAAGGTTGATATTAGATCAGTTTTTATATATTTTGACAAAAGACAAGTCAATGGAAACAAACAGCACATCTTTACTTCGTCTGAACTTTATAAATGTCAGTGTTTCACCTTGGTCGATGAAGACCTGACTATTGTGAAATTTTGGACTCAAAGCCTAAGAGATGAGGGTCAGTAGGATATGAAGACGTTCTGTGGTTAGAGCCACGTGTAATTACAAATATAGGGTTGTCTGGGTGGATGGTTAAGTGTGTGTGTGTGTGTGTGTGTGTGTGTGTGAGTGATCAGATAACACCCGGGGAGGGGAGAAAATCACTTTATGCCCTTCAGAAAACGAAAAATGGAAATTAGAAATTAAAGCTAACCCATAGGATGTTTTTACTGTCACAGTTTGGTACCCGACAGTCTTACAGTCTTTTTTTTTTTTCTTTTGTCCTTCCACTGTTTTGTGGTGCTTGTCAGTTAATATCTAATGTATACTGGAAAAAGTGAGAGTGATCGCACGGCAGGAAGTCGGAGAGATATACGGACGACTCGGTTTGCTGGCTTTTTATTTTTGTTCTGTTGGTTTTTTACTATCTGGACGTGCATGTTAAGTGTAAAGTGTATCATTTCTCAGACTGCATTAACAGGGCTACTGCAGTTTTGAATCTCTGCTGGCCGACACCAAGGCACTGGACCTATGAGCTGGCCTACACTGAGCAGTGTCAGCAGGTGGGACTAAGGCGTCAGGTCAGAAAGACTGCGATTGGTCAGCTCTGACTGATTCACAAAGGCTGAATTTTAGGACCTGAATTCAGGTTGGGACATCCGGCCTGCCTCTCGTCCAAACTCGGACTTAATGGAACCACAGACTCCCTTCACCTCTTCATGGACATGGCGAGAAAATACATAGATTTATATACATATATATACGTATATGTGTATATATACATATATAAATAACTGATGAAGATCATGGTGGTAACAACAAAAAAAAGTTTCATTTTTTTTTTATAGAAAATGGATTTCTTTCTACCCCCTTCTTTGTAAAGTTTTTTTTTTTCTTTAGTGCTTTAGTTTTTTTTAATTTTCTTTCCACCTCTTCTCCCCTCCAGCAGAGGATTCCAGCTCTGTTGGTGCATCGATATTACGGCTGAATGGATTCTGTATAGAAAAATGGTGAATAAATAAATTAAGAACTGTGTAGTGAAACATGAATCCTGAAGCGCTCGATCTAAAACACTTTGTCTCCTTTTAACCCCCCTCCCCCCGCCCTCTCCCGTTCTTTCCCTCCTCGTTCAGGATTCTGCTGTAAATAAACATGACTCTAACTGTAACACCGGTGTGTCCACACTTCTTTTGGTGTTTATTAAAAGGGTTAATCCAGTGATTTGGAATTGTACTTTCATGTACAGCATTGGGGGGGAATACAAGATGCAGATTTTTAAAATATGGTCAAAATGGGAGCAGCAAAGGTTGAGGTATCCTGACTTTTAGTCTCTAGTAAGCATCAAGCTCCAGAAATGCTGGATCCTACATTTCCCATAATGCACCTGAATGGCATCTTTGGAATTCTAAACTTCCAGTTTGCAATGAAGGCTTTCTGTTTTAAAATTTTAAGTGTCCAGAGCAGGTTATATTTTCAAACTTTGTAAAAAAAGAAGACATCATACAACAGTTTTTACAACCTGAGAAGTACTGATCATGATCAATAAACTGAACTTAATGTGTAAATCAAGTGAGGTGGCCCTTTCAAGGCTTATTTGCATCTGTTCAGGAGGTTCTTAAAATCAGTATTTTGCTCCCAAAAGTAAGAAACTTGTTGAAAAGCCTGTATACTGAATCTCACACTTAAAAGTGAAAAGACAAAAACAAAACGCCTGCAGCAAACAGACATTAAAGTTAGCCAAATGTTAAACTTTTACTTTTTATTTTATGAACTTAAACAGTAAAAATTAAACAGTAATTGAGGCGTGTCAAAAAGTTTGGGCACCTTACAAAGTTACACAATAAAGTGAGTTAATTCCAGCGAATGAAACTCTTCTTCTCTTCTAAATCTTTCCCCAAAACCTGCATCTTCATCTGACTACAAGAACAGAATGGTGGCATTTTATTTTATAGTGCTCTCCATAATATCCACAGAACTGCCAAAAACTCAGTATATAGTAACCGGAATTTTTCACTTGTGGCTCTTACAAGCTTAATTAACTTTCAAGTAGCTTCATTGGCTGAAAGGAATTTTAAATTTAAAATATGTAGTAAATAGTAGGCTCTTCTAAAGTGGTTTGAAATGAGCATGTATTCTTATTTTTTGTCACTGAGACAACTGTGCAAAGAAAGATAATATCAAAACTGCACAAAATGTACAAAAAGTAATTCCTGAGTCAAGTCTGGTTTAAAAGGAAGAAATAATTTCTTACAAAACCACAGCCAATGGGTTGTTTTGAATCTATTGTTTGTTCTACTTTCAAATTAAATAAATTTGTTATATCTCATTTAAACCAGCCAGGATTATGTGCATTTGAAATTGGAACAAATGTGTCTCTTGTGTAATTTTGTGGGAGAAATATTATGCTCTTAACGAATTTGTAGAAACCAAAAAACATTACCTAGCAGCCTTAATGTGGTATTTGAGGGTAATGCTATGAGCTGGCAATTTGCATAAATCAGTGTTCAGTCTTCTCCAGCAGATGGCGACACAGTACAAATATCTGAAAACACTCTCAGGGAAATCACAGTTATGAAAGGCCTGGTGTAGTTTTTGGACTCAAACACACCACAATTAATATGTTTTGACTTTACATATAGACATCACAGTCAACATTACGAACTCATCTTCCAGAATAACCATCTTTAAACATCACCGCTGTGTCTTTACAGCTAAATGTACCCGAACACAGACAAACCACAACTGTATAAAGTTCATATTTTTACATTGAGACTCTAGGAAGTTGCAGAATCAGAACAATAAAAGAAAGAAATCATTCCTTGATTGGGCAGTTAACTGAAATGAAAGGCATGCTCTCATCAAAGTGAGGTAATTGGTTCCTGCAGGCCACCGGGGAGAGATCTCGTGAGCATTCATGGGAAAATGGCTGCCTCAATGACAGACCAAAGACGCTGAGTCAAGAGTTTATAGAGATGCTGCTGCAGAACGGGGATACCATCCAGAAATGCTGAGTTCTTCTCTCTGCGCTTGTGTTGTACTCGTCTGTAGTGGATATGAAGGCTTTTGTCTGTCTGATCCACTTCAGTTGCTCAGTGATAACAGGTCTGTGGACAATAGGTGTATTAGAATGACAAATGTAGGATAAATGCTTGTGTACGAGCAGACACAGGAATGGAGGAAAGCATAAAGAAGGACGCTAAAATGAGCAGCCAGTTAAATGAAAAGACGTCATGAATACTGATCTTAATTTTGATGATTGTTTCCTATTGTGAAGTTCAACTGAGGTGCATTCTGTGCTCAAAGGAAAAACTTCGGCTCCAAATTTCAATATTTTGTTCTTGTAACTGCAAAGAGAAACTCTAAGAGACAGACAGACGGACAGCCTGACCTACTGACTGACTGGCCGTCTCACTGGCTGGATGGATGGATGAGGTGGAAGGTGGGGGGATGAGGAGCAGGACACTGGGTGGGATGGTTAGAGGGGGGTTGGGGTTGGGGAAGGTCGGTGAGGTCAAGGCAGGCAGGGTCCACCCCTCTTCACCTATTGGCCAGACCGGCCGACGAGTCCTCTGCAGCTTTGAAGCCCTGAAGTGGACAGAATTCCACCACGGCCATGGGGATTGTAGCATGTCATTTGTAGGAAATTCTGGCGAGATGGTCCTAAAAACGGAGAGGTTGGCCCACGCTTGGAATGCAGGGTTTTGTATTTAGAGGAGCTCAAAAGGTCCACTAGTATTGATCCTGAAATTAGGCAGGCAGGTGATAGGGAAGCTGCAATTAGCCATCACAACTGCTGCAGGAATGATCTATTCGGCTTAAATTTAGAGGGATAGGAACTCCACAATTAACAGTTTAAGAGCAAGATTTTTTATTTGCATTTTAGAGAGCATTTTTCTAATATTACGTGAAACTGAACATGAAATAAACAAACAAAAAAAAGAGCATTAATCCTGTGCGCTTTGGTTTTTTTTACTGTTTATTCCCATCAGCATAAAAGGTGGGTCAGTCAGTACAAATTTGTGCTGTGCAGCCAAACACTGTTAAAACCTGCATGTCATTATCTTAAATTTTAGTGGAGTTCCCAAAGTTGCTAAATATACCAAATATGGTGTAAATTTGGGGGAAAATTTGTATAAAATGATGCAAAAGATATCTAGAATATTTCCATTTTAGGGAATGGTGCAGCCTCTTCTTTATGAATATTTCACTTTGAATAAACCTCATAAAACATCAACGAGGAGTCAGAATAAACCATTAGAGAATATATATGATTCAAATCATGATGCATTTGTTCGATCTTAAAGCTACATAAGAAAAAAAAAACGGGGAAAGTGTATGTTTAAGAGGTCGCCTGCACTTGCAGGATCCCGTACCTGCACAACACATTTTAACACATACAGTGATATTACATCTTATGAAAGTGGCAGACATTTATTCCCAGTGAAGGTATAACTGGGAAAAGCTCATAATAAATTTCAGAGTCAGTAGCACATGAAGTCAGCCAGTGCAGGTAATTTAAAATGTGCTGGTATTTACTGGCGGTGGCCCCTGCTCATGTTAATGGCAGAGAGGTTCCTTCCCCTTCTTCTTCTGCTCTCTTCCAACCAGGCATTCCAGGCTTGTTTAAATAAGGCCTGCCTGCCTGGGCGCGGGTGGATTCCCCTCTGGCCCTTTGCCCTTTGACCTAAAGTGCATTCCATATGTAAAGTGAGGAATTCCTCTGAAGTTCAGTTAATGGGGTTGACTTTTTTTTTTTTTTTCATCCTTTGGACTCTGCTCAGGCACTCGCCCGGTGGAAAGGGGGAAAAACAATCTCGGTGTACACTTCACCGGGGGGCTGTGAGTTATAGATGAGGTTTGTTGTTTATCGTCGGTGGTTAAAAATCAATGTCTCCCAACAGGAGATCAGCATTTGGAGCTTCAATAAACTTCTGCAGTGATCCTCTGGGATCATGACTAATTGATTTAATGGTGGATGTTGTGGAGTGGAAGTGTGTCGATTTGAGGAAGTGGAGTTTGTTCACTTCTTTTATTGGTTGCTGCTCGGGTCTTCTTTTTGGTGGAGGAATACAGTGACAAAAAATATCAGTTAAATTATCACTGCACATCGTGGTAAATACATATGAGTAGGACACATGTAAACAAGATTGAAATCACAAGTTAGTATGTGCAGTTTAAAGATTAAACTAATGCAAAAAAAAAGATTAAAAACAGAAGGATTAAAATTTAAACAATTTCCATAACTTGATTTTGTAAAAATACACATTTTAATCTTTGTATTTGTTACTTATTGTTAGACCACACTGCTGCATGTGTAAAAACAAAATTATAACAGTGAAATCAACCACTTTTCTTCCTTAAAATATTTTTCCGTCTCCTTCTTGGTGTCTTCCCACTTATATCAGAGCAGCTCCTTCTTTGTAAGTCCAGACTTAAAACTCACCTGTCCTCTCTGTCCTACAATGTATAACTTACAGTAACCATCCGGTTGGTTCAACACTTGTGTTTGTTTGAATCCCCTTTTTGCACTCTCTTGGTTTTGTTCTAAATGTTTTATTTTTGCCATTTATTAAAAATTGTCTTTCATATAATGCACCAGTTGTACTGTTTGTTAGTTCTGCTGTTGTTTTAACTGTTAAGCCAATTGAGTTGTTGATGTGACTTTCTGGCCTCATTTAAACTCAGTATGTAGCAAAGTATTGAAGTGGCAACAATTTCCTGTGTCACAACCTACAAACTGAGTTTGCACATTTGAAAGGTGACAAAATACGGACATTACTATCTAAACACCCTTTTTTACAGTTACTGTTACACCAGATAAGAAATTATTTCATGATTAATATGTTGTATGAGATATGTATGAACAATATTCCTGTTTTGTTTACCAAAACGTAATTCGCAGACAAAGAAATGTACAGTATGTTATGTGTTAGTGTTGCTTAATATGTTTCAGGTTGAACCTCCTGTGAATAAACTCTAATAAAACTTCAATAACAGAAATCAGAATAGACTAATGTGGGATTTGGGAGGAGTTGTGCTGCTTAAAAGGTATAGTCAACACTAATCACAGATACAGAGCATATTCAAATCTATTGTAAATAACTATTTTTACAGCTCTGAGACTTTTGAAACATCTCATCAGTTCATAAGCAATTCTTGTAAAATTGGGAAAAGTCATGAAGCATCAAAGCGACACTAATATTTTTTTGAGGTGTTAAAGATGTTACGCTTCAAGTCAAAGAAGTAAAGAAATGTCTCGTTCGGTGACTTCTTGTTTTACACATCCTCTGCTCCCTTAAATAACAAAACACGAACATTTTCTAAGTCTCACAGGTAGAATCGAGAGCACATCCCAAAGCGCCCGAATGAAGATGTGGAGATGGATCATGGGACGAGGTTCCTCTGCTGTTGTGCTTTAGGAGCCCTGTGTACTGTTGGAGACGCAGTAAAAGACTGTGCCACCCACACAGCTGGAATGTCATGCATGCAGTCCATAGAATCTGTTTCAAGAGGGAGGCAGGAGGGGGGGGGGGGGGGGGGGGGGGGGGCTGGGGGGGGGAGGAGAGGAGGGGAGGGGAGCCCTGTTTGGAAGAGACATGGTGCACAGGGGCTTGGTGCTCGAGGTGGGGTCTACTACTCCTACTACTACTACTACTACTACTACTACTTCATGAAAAAGATGAAGCAGAAAACACATTTCCCACCACCCCCCCCTCCACTTCCACACACTGCCAAAACTTCTCCATTAACCTTTTTTTTTTTTTTTCTTGGGTGGGAAATTATCAATGACGATCCATCACGGTTGTTTGGTCTCCGGCCGATGAGAGAGGGGAAATCTGAAGAGAGACGTGAGATGGAGGGATGGGGGTTGGGAGAGGTTAAAGGGCAGAGGAAGAAAGGAGGTACATTTTCGGAGGATGGGAGGTTGGAAAAAAAAAAAGAGGGAACAATAACTCCCATGTTTAAAAGGCTTTTTCTCAGCCCCCATGACACCTCACACAGGCAGCAGTTTAAAGTCAGACCGTGCAGCAGGGAGTGGTTGTTTGTGGCACTTTACCCCTCAGGCTCATTTTTAGAAGAACCATTTTCCAAAGCATGAATTTTTTTGCCTCTGTTTTTTTTTTCTTTTCTCTGTTTACCTCATCTACTTCCAACAAGGTACACTTCATAATCCTCCATGTAGTGAAAAATGTTTTTTTTCAGAACTGTATAGCTCCTCCTATATTTTCCTACAGATTAAACCTACATGTCTGAGCTGCTGCTGTCTTTGTTTTTTTTTAATTTGCAGAAAAACCTTTAAATGAAACCAAACAGAAACACTTTTGCAAAATATAATTGTTCAATCCCTTCATTACAATTTATTTTAAATATATGTTCAAATTTGCTCATTTGTTGGTTTAACATTAGTTCTTTATGCTACAGGAATATACATGAAATGTGGTAAGAAAGCACTCACAGTATTTCATGAGCAGATATCTCAGGAATTGTATTACTACTTATGTAAATAAATATTCAGATTGTAGGCCTGTTTTCAGCTAAAGTTGCATTTTTAACAACAGGAAAATACACTTAATGTCATAACTTTTGCAATTACTGTGATGATTATTTGATTATTTCTAAATTGTTTCAGTTGTGCACTATGTTTGAATTTGGGAAACTCCTTTTAAAAAAAGCCAAATGTGGCATTTAAGCCAGAAAACATGTGTTTGAAATAATCACATTAAATTGTTTTAGTGTCTTTCCAGTGTGGATTTCTGCACATTTCAGAATTAATCATTAATCATTTTCAATGTTTTGCCATCAATTAATTTCTACTTATTCAAAATCAGTGAGGATTTTCTTATTTAAAGAATGATTAACATTAAATTTGAATTAAAAACAATTGAACTTCATGTATTAACACATCCTTAAATACATATAAACCACTAGATAATAACAGTACTGAAGACTGATTTGAAGATTTCTGTAAATTAGATGAAGGAAAATTTGTCAAATAAGTAAATCATCTTTTTATCTGCTTTCATTAGATTATGCTTTTGTTAAAAATGTGAACATATAAATGAACTGACACTTAAATTGCACAATTCTGGTGGGAAATCTTTGTGTATCTTTTGGTACAACAGTAGTTTTGTTGCCTGCGGTGTCTTTTCTATGGTGGGATGATTTGAACAAACAGGTGTTGCTGAAGGGAAAAGCAGATCAAGTAATACGAGTTCTGCTGTTAAACATTTTGGAGTTTCATGAGGAAAGTGGGAAAGATATTGAAGCAGACTGTGATTCTTTTTTGCTTCTGTAAAATCAGATTTCAAATATTTAACCTAGTCCTAAATTCACACTGAATCATTTCCTTCATTTAAATGCTTTTTTAAATTGTTGCATTTCAATTTGCACTTATATGAACTTCATCTCTGAACAGCTGCTTTTTATTTTCACTCAGATTGAACATTTGAATTCACTTTATTTCCACATTAGAGCATCTCATTATCCTCTTTGCTAAATAATGATCTTCAGTGTATTTTCATTAGATGTTCATCATATCTATATTTTACATTCATAGCCTACTTCATCAATTAATCAGGCAATTGTTGAGCATGCGTTTTCTGTATTTCTTTTATATTTAGTTTATGAATAATAAAAGGGAGGCTTGAACTTAGTTTTAGCAGGAGTTATGAAATCAGAAGTTATAATTAGATCAACAACAAAATGACTCCCTGTGTTCAGTTGCAGAAATGAGCTTCACTTTTGTGTGAGAACCTCTGACAGGACACTTTCAGTCCAGTTTGAGGAGAGTCACCGGAAAGCCTCTCAGAGAGGCAGAGGGGGCATCACTGCTCCAAACCTTCACCGGATCCATCATGCCCCGCCTTACATCAAACATTTTTTTGCCGACTGGCTGCACAATCAGATCCCTTCTGAGTGGGCTGGGGTCGGGTGGGTGTGTGGGGAGTAAAAAGTGGGCCCTCTCCCACTGGATAATGCCATTATTTCAGCTCCTCTGGCCAGGAATGCCAAATTTCACAGCCCGCTACTCCTCTCTGTGCGTCAATCAAAGCTTCGCGAGGGGCCGAGGCGCCCACTGGGTCCGCCTCCAGCAGCGTGCGAGTCCGCAGCCACATCTGATCCAACAATTGATCTCTCACAAACTACATGATACATGCTCATTTCGCATATTCTTTCCCAAACGGTGATATCTGAGCAACATGTATAATTATTTTGGGCTTTTATTAGTTTACTTTCATTGTAGTTTTCATAAAGTTTGCTTATAGTGCGCAATTAAAGGCGTACAGAATGGAATTAAGAGTGAAATTTATGTCTATTTTTGTACAAAAATCGATTATTTCAAATTAATCAATAGTGTAGGCCTGGTCCGCGCTGCATGGATAAACCGGGCTTAGTCCATATTTGAACTAATGAATAGCATTACTGTCCCTCCAGAGGCCAATTAAAGGCTAATTATAATCCTCTTTGTGATTGCACAAAAGGGGTTTTGCGCCAAAAAGTAAATAAAATAATTAGTGATCACGTATCCTGATACAGTGAGGAGAGATGATGTGAAATTTGTGAATGGGACACATTTAATCAGGTATTCGTTGTGCGCCGTGACGCTTCCCCGCGCGCAGCCAATCCCGTGCGCGCTGGAAATGTTGAACACGCCGAAACCAAACCAATGGCTCATCATATAGCAAAGACTAGCGCAAGAAGAGGCCAATCAGTGGGAGGCATGCAAACGAGGAATTTGCTCCGGCAGGCTGTGAATGTCAAGTAGTCAAAGATGGAGTCCGGATCTGCGAGGCCGTGTGCTTGTGCATGGAAGACTTGCGATTTTTTTTCTGAATCTTCAAGCTCCGCAGATTTGATCTTTATTCGCTCCCGGTCCCTCTTTTAGGACACGACGGCGTGAATTCACAAAGCGGCGGACCGTGAAGTGTGGTTTGTGGAGAGGGTTGCTTTTCTTTGTTTTATGGACAACTTTTTTTCCTTCTCTTCTTGCCTATAACGGATTGTCCCTCCCTTGGCTAGATACTATTCATGATTTTGGAGGAGGAGGTGGTTGTGGAGAGAGGAGGAGGAGGAGGTGGTGGTGGTGGTGGTGGTGGTGGAGGGGTGTCCACTGTGAGTTGTAGCCGATTTTGCGTAAATTGTCAGAAGCTGAGTGCAAACTTGGAAGTTGCAAAGGCCGAGATGCGAAGATTGAGTGTTTCTTTAGGCCTATGCGACTTTAAGGGAGGAAAACACCAATAAGAGTTGAGTCAATCCCGTGCGCTGCGCATCTGGAGGCTCGCTTCAAAACTTGATCAGGACGCGATTTAACGCCTTGCAGACAGATAAACGCGTCCTGCACCTTATTGGGCTGTTATCGTAGTGTAATAGGTCTCTGAGGGGGACATTTTCACGGCGCTGGCGTGCGTGTGCAGCCTATAGGCTGTTGTGCAATCTAACAAGTCGTCAGTATTGTACTGTGGGCTTGTGAGCTGGCAGGAATGGCTTGCAGAGCAGATCCAGTAACGTTAAGGAGGCCTATAGGCCGCTCACACAGATGTATGGCGGAGAAAACGTAAAGCTTTCAAGAACAGGTAAAAAACCAACAAGAACACATTGATGTGTTTGATCGGAATAATCAGACGGATTCGGCCTGGGAAAGGCTTCACGGTGTTCGAGATATTTCCAGCGTCCTTTTCCTTTAATGGTATAGATCCTGTATATTGTGTAACAACGCATTAATTGTGCAAACTTGCAGGACCTACTTTGCTTTTGTGGTAGAATTTGCTACAGTTTAAGGTTAAATAATTTCACTGTAATGGAGTAAAGCAACTTTTTTTTTTTTTGGTAAAGTTTCTCGTTCTTTCTGTTGAAGAAGCAAATTAATTAATTTCGTTGGATCCTCCTTTATGTTTATTTTCTAATTGGACACTAAAGAAAGAATTATAAAAAATACTGAAATGACAAAATGCATTTTGGTAGTTTAGGTGTGGAGTTTAGCAGCCTGTAGCTCTCTGAAAGCTTTGGGAGTGTGTCACCCCTCTATCTCCAACCTCCCATTTCTCCCCCAAAATTAGAATGCATGTCATTCACTGGAGAGAATAGTATGGGCCCACATGCTGGGAAATTCCCATTCTCCCAGGGTGAGAGTAACCAATGCTGTTTAATTTAGGAAGCTCATTTAACTCCACTAATCAGAAAAGTTATTTTGTCAAAACTGTAATATCCTAACTTTTGTTTCCCACAGATGCCTGATAAGTAGTAAATAATTTAACTCTAAAAAGCTGATTTTGTGCAGAAACTATAATGTTACAAACTTTATAATCCAGTTTGCTTGATTTGAGTACTTTTCTGATCTAACATGAGTTTTTACTAGACTTATATTTTAGAATAAAGGAGCATAAGATTATAATCTAGATATTAGGACTATCAATGTACTTTTAATGATCTTTTGGGGTGGGGGGAAGGTGAATAGTTGAGTCAGTATGTGCAGTGGAGGCTGATGGTGTCCATGTTGTTGTCCACTGCCCTTTTTCTGTTGCACTACTGGACATTGAGATGAGCAGTGCAATATTAAAAGGGCATTGGCTGATGAAACAGAGACCCACACCTCCCTTTACTGCCTTAACTCTTAACCTGCACATGGAGCTATGAGGGTGTCCTTAAATGTGATTGTGTGTGTGTGTGTGTATGTGTGTGTGTGTTTGAACAACTATGTCTCTACTCCCTAGAAAAAAAAAATTTATAGGTGCAAAGATGAACTTTGCATTGAGTTTATAGCTCACACTAAACAGCCATTATCACTCAAACAACAAAGAAATCAGATAAATTCTAATTTGAGCATTTCACTGCCGCCTTTTTCTTTTCTTTTCTTTCTTTTTTTTTTTTTTTAAACACCCAACAGTCCATCCAGACAAACAGCATTGTTGCTTATTTAAATGTAATTTGAGTTTGGCAGTGAAGAATGGCTGTCCCCATGTCCACGTGCTGACACATGCTGAGGTCAGCTGCTTTGACAATGTTGCACTACTGTACCATCCATTCTAGCAGTGCAATAGTATTGTCATAGCATTTGGCCTCAGCTCACACTAAACTGGTGCTAAAGGGCTCGTTTCAAATGGGTTTGTGTAGAAGTGGACTGATGTCTGGTAGCAGGTGGTGGCGGAGAGCAGAGCCTCCTAAAACTGTTTACCCAGTACTGTATTTACAGAAGAGAGTTTACCTACATTTGAAGGCCGAAATGAGTCCTTGTGACCTAAATTTAAAGTATAGGAAGTGCAGTCACACTTGTGTAATATTTAGTTTTATAGAAATAAGGATAAAATGCTTTTTTCCAAAACTATAATATTGATTTTTATCCATCTTGTGTGACAGTTAATTGATTGGAAGTCCTCATTCACCCACCTTTTAATTTACATTACAGATGCCATGAAAAAAGTGGCTAATTATGTAAATTGAAGTGTAAAAACACTGGTGCCTTAAATTACATCAAAAAAGCAGGAAGTGTGAACAAAATATATTTATAATGAATATTTTTCTGTCGTCTGAACTGGATTTTTCAGTTTTTCTAGATTTAACCGTCCATGAATTCTTTGTTAAATCCAGAGTTTTTTCAATGGAGTTCAACCTGATGTTTTTTTTTCCTTTACCTGTGTGTCGTTTTGTCATCACACCAAACACTGTGACAGAGTGTCAGTGTGCTGATGGTAAAATTAGCAGATGAAGAAAAAAAAAAAAAAAAATAGAGGGAGGGGGAGGGTGGAGAGGTTGATGTGTGTTTTTGAGCATCCTCAGTGGTAGCAGGTCGATGGGGGGAGGGGACGTTTGGGGAGGAATGTAGGGCCTTCTCCTCTCTCTCTCTCACTCTCTCTCTCTCTCTCTCTCTCTCTCTCTCTCTCTCTCTCTCTCTCTCTCTCTCTCTCTCTCTCTCTCTCCCCCCTCGCGTTTTGCCTTCTCCTCTCTTTCTAGTTGTGTTGAGATTAGGTGTCACTGCTCCGGTGCGTGCCTCATGTTTGAACCCTAAAGTAAGACAGTAAAGAGGTTTGTTTGTTTTGATGACTGTCAGCAGACCTCTCTGGGTGGAAATGTTTAAAAACGGTGCGGTTGCTGCTACAAGCTGCCACACAAGGACACAAGTCATTATTAAAAACAGAAAGGAAATGTGTTTTTTCTTTTGGGTTTTTTTTTTTTTTTTTGGGACACACCCTGCTGCAGTACACTATTTCAGGTGAAAGCATCAGTGTTGTGCCTGTTTGTAAAGCTTTATCATGTATGTCTGGCTGAAAAAAAAAACTAGTTTTGAATTATAGGAGAAGTGAACGAGATGTAAAAGTGTGTTTTGGTGATTGCACATTGAAGGGAAGGCAGGATTTGTGAAGCAAAAGGAGACCTCAGTCACTTGACTGTGTGAAATTCTCCCTGAGTAAAGAACGTGACTTGTTTAGGCTTGCTTGCAATGCTTGCTGGGAAATCCTGGAATGTGTGGAATGGGGGACGGTGGTGCTTCTGCAGTTATCTGACTGCATAGAGCAGCAAGTATCCTGCAATGAAACCCAACATGTCAGCGGTGCTTTTTGAGCAGCTTTTAACGTGAGGTCGAGAAGCCACAGTGCAGATTAAACTACAGAGAATACAAGCCAATGAGTTAATGCCATCTGCATTTCATTAAATACAACCAAAACACAACTAACTCTAACTGCTGCACATAAAATAAACGGTTTTTGCTGTTTTTTTTTCCTTTTACTGCTCATGAGTGGGTGTGTTTGCATTATACTGCTGCTGATAAAGCTTTTCTCTTTTTTTTAAATCACTGTATTAGATTATTTGTTGGAAAAGAGTGTTGGAAAGAAAAGAAAAGCTGTGACATTAACATGGAATAAACACATTTAAATCTATTTGTTTTTATTTCACTGTTTTTTGTGGTTTATAAAAATGTTTCTGATGAAAGAAACTGCTGTTTTTTTTTGTCTCTGTCGCCTTCTTGCTGAATAAAGACAATTATATTAATCTTTTCAGTTGTTCGTCATTATTTTCTTTGTAAAACAAATTCAAAAAAAGAAAATTATAATGTTTAAAAGAAATCAGTTGATGGGTTGTCAGATGTAAAAATCTGATAAAATAGCCATTCTGACACCTTGATGCCAGACAGTCTGGTGTATTAAAGAATGAGACAACAAGGAAAAATAAACAAAAAAGAGTAAAAACAAGAATGATATTCCACCATAAAAAGGTTTACATTGAAACATTAAAATATATAAATAATTAAGGCCTAATACCAGCCTGCTTGTTTCAAATGTAGGAAAAGGTGTGGATTTTGTTGCATTTTCAATAAATACATAAATACATAAATACGTTTTGACTCAGTAACGAACTCTTCACACAAATAATTCAATAATACTCTTTCTTTAACCTCATAACCAACTCATAATACATTTATTAACTCTTGTAAACTCATGATGTGCAGGCAAGATTGGTTCAAAGTTAGAGTGAACGTCCTGAAGTTTCCAAAGGCACCAAATACTGTGGAAAAATGATGCTTAATGCATCTAGAAATTGTCCGTTTGTTGTTATGGCACAGCTATAAAAAATGTCTTAGGTTTTCATTTTCACTCAGCGTAGAGAGTCAAGTTGCTGGGAAAAAAGCAGATACAGAACATACTGTCATATAGTGTGAAGAAGGGTGATTTTTTCTACATTTATAGGAGCATAAAGTGAAATTTAAAGCTAAAAGTTGAAAAGGTTAAGAGAGATTAATGGTGTCTTCTGTGAAAATGTATAGGTTTTACATTTAAATAGCAAACGTCTATAAAAGTTACTGAGGGAGGCCTCTGACCGAAGTATCAGCGCTGATATTTTAATAAAATATGAAGCTCAACAGATGCTGACTGCTTTGATGGCATGCCACCTTTTTTCTAATTTGATAGCTGATTTATATTTTTGATGTGGAGCACCTAGTTTCTCTCTCAGGAACACACAGTATTTGGGTTAATATTTACACTTTGGATCACTCTGATGTCCTTTGCCAAAAATGTTTTGTGATATAAATCATGTTCAGGGACATCCTCAACAAACTCTTCTCATTTCCTCCATGTTCATATCATGATTAAAGGTATAATCAAATATTTCAACGGATATTTCTGCAGTGTGACATGTGGTTGAAGCTCGAAACAACAGTACAGAGAAACCGATACTTTTCACACCTCTCTGTCCCTCTGTGTGAGAGGACAGCTCTTATATCACAATGTAGTGTGGTGTTTATTGTGTTGTAAGGAAGTAGGGGGGTCATAGAGTGAAAAAAAGGTGTGTGAGTGCTTGTATGTTTGTCAGGATAAGTGTGTGACCAAAAGTCCATTTCAGCTTTCTCTTGTCAAAGGTTCAACACTCAATCAAAGCCAAAGACATAAAGACTAAGAAAAAAAGAGTGGTGGAAGATTCAGAGCCCTCAGTATAAATGTCCTGACTATGTTCACACAAATAGGTAGCAGTTAAAGTCTGGCTGATCATTTTGCTCCACATGTGCTTTTTCTTTTTCATTCAAGTCTGCTGCCGACTGGCAGTTTAATGCCATCCAAAGGACAGGAGCTGCAGTGCAGAATCGAAGCTCTGGTGACTGACTCTGACATAATCATTCATTGTTTATTATATTAATACTATGAAAAATGAAGATAAACAAGAAAAGATTATTTAAAGAAGCATTGTATCAAATTAAGGATGGAGACAACTTTTAAGTTAGTCAGAAAAAAACATTTCAAAAACAACAGATTAAATAGTAGGAAGGGGAGATAAACGCTGTGAATTTATGCAGGTGGTGAGAAAATAAATCCTAGCCAAATGACTAAAATGAAAAAAAAAAAGGAAACAAAAAACAATAAATCCAGGTGACAAGCAGACAATGATGAAGGAAATCCAAATAAACTGAAATAGCTCCGATACAGGAAATGAAATCATCTAGGAAACCAGTGTGTGTGTGTTGTGTCTGTGTGTTTACAAGGAGGCGGTGTCAATAAATGCAGTGGGTGTACCCTAATTTGTTCTTGCCTCCCATGTTTAATTTGAGAGAGCAACGCAACGCAGCAGCACACAGTGAGCGTCTTGAAATCAAAAGACATTTCACTGACAGAAAATAATAGATTCTTACACACTTATATGAATCATGTCCGTATGTCCTTATCAAAGTTGGGATGGCCCACATTAGAGCAGATATCTATACTAACCAGATGTTTTTAGGGTTTGATAGCAATTCCACAACTGTACAAAAGTCAAATTGAGCACTTGATCCTGCTGATAATTTTTCTGTTTTCCTTCCCGTGACTTAAGGCCAAACTTTATAAACTTGTTCTGAATATTAGTGGAAGCTTCATAATGATTAGTGACACTTTTCATCTTCCTCCCCTCTACTCATTCTCATATCTCTTCCTCTGTGCCGATATCAGTATCAGAGACATATGAGCAGTTCCGTAAACTGGAAGTGTTTCTGCCAAGTGACATGTAGAAGATGCCCCACAAACAAACTGTACTGCACATTTCAACCCTGCAAGACAATCATTTCATGTGAGAAAAAAAAACTCTTAAAATGAGCACTGTTATCATACATTGAGGAAAAGTCCGTATCCCTCTCAGCTTTGTCTTGATAAAGGTTTATCAAGGGAAGAGGACTGTCTGAACCAAAGTAAGAACAAGAAAGAGATACAGAGTTTGTAGTAACATACCACTACTGTTTGTGTCTGTTTCATAGTGTATGAGTACATGTTAGAGTTGATTATTTAAATGCTTTTGTTGATGAGCGAAGATCCTGCTAAAAGCTCCTGATATTGACATCTGTTGCAACCATGACATGTGCAAAATGAGATTTGTTACATTAGGAGATCAACAAAAACATGCATCAGTTTTACCAGCAGATCTGATGTATTTACCATCAATAACCAATTATTAACCAATAAGTTTCAAAGCACATATTTTACTGTTAAAACTGTTCTTAAAGCTTTCGCAAAAATGAAGTCAAATAAACGTTTTGAAAGTGAATAAAACATAATCTAGACTCATTTCTGGTCACACATACAATGATCTGTTTGCAGGTTTGTTGCAGAGGTGATTCACTGCCATCCAGTGGATTACAGATGTAGTACAGAAGGAAAACCTTCATGGGGTGAGTCACCCAAATGACACAAATACACATTAGAAAGTAATTCTTGTATTTCTAGTTCTGGTTTTATTTGACCAAGTTTTGCAATATCTGTCTCTGATATTTCTGCCTCAATCCAAATAAAACAGAGGTGAGTTTAATTTAGTGTCTGGTGCTCACAGAGTTTAAAAATCCAGCATCACTGTGTCCTGGCTACTCTGGATGATTCACAGACTTCATTGTGAACAGTTTTTATTGGAACAAAAGAAATACTTTCTACAAAAGGAATAGTAATTATGAAAACTGTTTGTGTAATCTACTGGAGAGTCTAAAAAGCCACTAATACTACATGAGCATGCCCTTGAATATTAGCTGGGATCCTCTAATGCCAGATACATACACCGGCATGTTTAGTTGTGTACTTCAATGAAAACTCAACAAATAACATGAATGATTTATTGAAACGATTCAACAGAAGTTACTTTCACAAACAACAAATAAGTAATGTGACTTCTTGTAAAAGTTTAAAACCTAAAGTGCATATTCAGCACTAAATGTAAAAGCAGATTAAGACACATTCTCACACATATATACAGTAACCCTGAGTCTGCTTTTGCTTTCAATCCTAAACTCTCAACTTCATATTTTTTGGGTTTTTTTTTTTTTTTTTTTAGTAAACGTTATATGGCACAGCAATTCACATCCAGCAGGTGGAGCAATAAGTCACATTTGTTGTAAAGGAGGCACATCATAACTGCAACAAACCCCTCATACATGGGCAGCTGTGGAAAGGTGAAAACTGTCAAATAGAAGCACATCTCATCTGTCTCATCTTGTCTTCAGCACTGCAAGACAGAGAAATGTTAATTTAACACTGTGATTCAGAGTAAAGATCCAGTTTTGTTTCAATATTTCAACATGATAGTAATGCAACCTTAGTTTATGTTCGTCTTGACAGTATGGTTGACAGTGAGCTCTGTTGAAGTGAAGTCGGCGGTGTTTTGAGACAATGCCTCGTGGGGCATCTGAAAGAGTTGTCAGTGATAGTCAGATGAACAATGGCTGTCGTGATAAACAATGAAGGCACACAGATTTCTTTTGAGAGAGAACTGACCAGCACTGGAGGAGACGTGAAAAGATAATTGAAGGGGTAGTGCAGCAGGTTGATGCAGGTGGAAGAGTATAGATCTGCATAACGCATCAGCTGGCTGGCAAACAGCGTCTGTCTGGAGCCGCTGCGCAGGAGGCTGCCCATCTGGCCGTGAGACATGTCCATTCTGTAAGTCAGCACCTGCAGAAACAAACAACCACATTAGCAAGAAAAAAGCCTGGACAGATGAAAATAAGACAAGAAAACAATCTGAAGCCCTACAGGTTAATGCTTTCTGTTTCTGTTGAAATAAGGCTTTCTCAAAGTTTTATAATATTATTCGGCATTATACCAACAGCTTCCTAGTAATATATTTCCCATAATTTTATGTGTTATTTAAGTTCTCTTTGTACTGCTGCGCTGTTAACATGAAGGGAAATAGGTAGATTTTGAATGGACAATCAAACCTTCACCTTCATTCAAGTGAGGTTTTGATGAGTGGTGAGGTTGTGTGTTAAGCTCCTGAAGGAGTTTGAATGTTCCCAGCAACAAGAAAGATAGAGCCTCTAGTGTAGTTAAAGCAGCAACAAAATTTGATGCGTCCATTTCTTAAAGGACCACTTTGTAGGATTTAGTGGCATCTAGCGGTAAGGTTGCAGATTGCAACCAAATGAAAAAACATGTTTTTTGTGATTTTCTGTCATTTATAATGTTGGATATCTATGTTAAACATGGTCAGAGTTCCAAAACTTGAGATGAACGCATGAAAAATGCTGCCTGAAAGTCATAAGTCAGGGCTTCAGCCTGCTATGAACGCTTCTTTTGTAAAGTTACCTCTACTTCCTTCTCATAATGACATCAGATCATCAGCGCATGCCCACAGCCTTTGTTGCTAGGGTTGTTCCATGTTTTTTTTTACACTGTCCATTTGTATATTTCAGACCAGATGCGGGCTCAAACATATATGGATGTATTTGAGAAATTGACATGTCCAGTAAAGAATGAGAAAAAGAAGTTCTACTACTACTGCCAGAAACTGGCCAATCAGAACAGAGCAGGCTCATGGGGCGGGGGACCTTAAAGAGACAGGAGCTAAAACGGCCTGTTTCAGACAGAGGCTGAACTGAGGGGCTGCATAAAAGGCCAGTATAAGATAAATAAGAAGTTTTCTGAACTGTAAATCATACAAAGATATATAAGTAGTGCCCCAGAATTTAAATATAGACCTGGAAATGTGCATGATTATATTATATTTAATATGTGGAGCTCACCTTCATTCTGGTCTGAATAGCCCTGATGTCAGGACAGTCTCGACTGCCGCTGCCCCGGTGTCTTCAGGCCACAAACACAGAAGACAATTATCAGATACTTTACTGTTTCATGTAACTAGTTAAACTAACTCATAATTCATGTAGAGCCTGAACAATGAAATGGTCATGTGATGACAACTAAACTAGCAAATGTTTAATGAACTGAAGCAGCAAAATATCAAGAATCATTTAACAGATATATAATATTCCAAGTATTTTAGAATAAATGAGTTAACTGTTTACTAAGGGCTTTAAAACACTGCATAAGCATAATGCAAGAAAAAGGTACAGATGTACACAAACTCACTTGTAAAGCTCAGTTAAGATGACATCCAGACGTTTTATCTCCTCAAACAGACCTGAAAAATCAAGACAGACATCAAAACTTTGGAATCCACAAGAAATTACCACAGTAACATAAAGACAAGATCAACCCCTGTTCTTACTTTTCTTATCATCCCACACTTGTAGCTCTTTGGTGAGCTCCGGGACAACCAGGAACGTCTTCCAGCCCTGGCGTTTCTTAGATTTGAGGATGTCGCCGAAGATGTGGTCTCCAACATACAGGATGTCCTTACCTTTGACATCCAGCAGATCACAGACAATGTCCGAGGATCCTGCAACCAGACGTTGATTCACAATACACATAAAAGAAACTAAGCAAATAAAACTAAAAATTGCCTGAAAATACAAACACATCAACACCACGAGCACACATAAAAACACATGCACATCTTTTTAATCTATCCTTGTGAAGAGAGAGAGCATTTGTTTGGAGGTCTAATTACATTTCTTTCAACATAATCTCAATTTAGTCCTAAAACTTTACCCAAATCACAGCCAAACCCTAATAATGGTCAAAATAGGGCAAAATTGAACATATCCACAATCACCTAGTGTGTAAAATAACTGTACTAGGGTAGATATCCTCTTTTCCACTAATTGTAACATATTTCTACAGTTTAAACTCTCCAAACTGTACACAGTTGCTACAGAAAGTTACACTACTTTTACTTAATCATAGTAAAAGAACCTCCAAACTTCTTGTTCTGTTCTTATTAATTCAGTAAATATTCTGTGACAATTAGTAAAAACAACCCAACAACATCTAAATAAAAACACATAACTAGTAATTGTGAATCTCACCTCCAGAGTAGACTGTTCCATGCTGGAGGGCACCTGTGTAAGTCCCAATCCGAAGCTTCCCTGTGTCCTGTGTCAAAAATACATCACACATGAATGAAACCTGCTGCGATTCAACATGAATATGTAAAGTGACAGCGTCCAAAACTTTCTCACACCGTGTCTACTTGTCTCAACACAGTCCCCTCTGCAAAGAACAGCGGCTTTCTGGTGTCCACAACCACAAGGTCGAAGAAGGAACGCCAGGACTTTTTCTGATTTCCAGACTGGAATTAAGAACAAAGTTAAGTTCTCATGACTCTCTTAAAGGTTTCCTGTGGAGTTTGTGACCTCTAGTTGCACTATGGAGTGCATGCACATACAGTCCTATCAATCATTTCATACTACTCCACTGATCTACATGTGGCTGACAGAGGCAATGAAAAGGAAGACTGCAAGCCAGTAGACATGGATGTAAACAATGCAGGATTTAAAATACTTAGAAAAATTAGTTTTGCCAACATTTTATGAGGAAGGAAATGGATTCAACACATTTGTTAGATCACAAGGATACGTACAATGAGTTTTGGTGAGTATGAATGTAAACATCACTTTTGTTTGTTTACAATAAAACTCCATAGGCCACCTTTAAGCGTAAACTTTCTGAATAAAATTGGCTTACCTTAGTGCCATTTTCAAGCAGGTATTTCATAATGGCCTTGATGAAAAAGGCAAAATAGTTGTTAGAATAATTGGTCATTTTGAATGTCATGTTTCTTCATTTTCATGCAATTTGTAAATGTAAATTGTTTGAGTGTTAAGTCATGTCAAAACACAAGTTTGGAAGCTCACCTCAGTGTAGGTGTAGTCACTGTTGGTGGCAAGAAAGACTTTAGCCACTTCTTTAACCCGAGTCAAGAGTGCATCGATATTTGGCTGTAAAGAAAACATTTATTTACTCTAAATTCAAGCTTTTTTTGCTAAAAGACATTTTGGTGCACAATACGTTCAGTTTACCACTCACATCTCTTACGACGTATTTCTCCAAATTCTTGATTGTTCGTTCTTTCAAGGTACCCTAAACAGCACACAGATAAGTGTGTAACAGTTACTATACGGTACAGACAAAGTATGGTTCCCTGCATCAAGACAGACACACATCTGCGGTATTTCTTATTGTAAAAAGCCACAATTAGAAATGTTTTGTCAATTCACCGTATCGTGAATAAAGTCCATTGCATCTCGGACATCCTGGTACATGCTTCTGTAAGACATAAACAAGTCGCCGTGGTGGTGACCATTCAGGACGCTGGAAGAAAATGAACAGCAGAGAAAGAGAATTAGGATGTTAATTTATAATGGTTCAGAGCAGAGAGGAACGGTCAAACTATGGCTCACTTTTTGTATCTGGTGCATCTGGTGAAGAAGTCCACAAGGCAAGCGTAGAGATAAGTCTCTGCAGAATGCATGGAAACACAGTTAATGAGCACTTTTAAGCTGCTTATGTCATATATAAGATTATACACTTATATTTCTTTTTATTTAGTTTTAATTCACACAAATGAAGAACTAATTAATATATATAAATGTAATTGTCAAATCTGACATTTCTGATTATGTTAATTTTACAAATTATAGAACAAATGACAAAAAGTAGAAGTAAATGTTAACCTGAGAGATTGAAGAGAGTGTTAAGAATGTAGAAACGGTCGGTGTCATCTCTTTGAATGAACTTGTTGGGGTAGTAGTTGTGAATGTCTTCCCTGTGAAACACAAACATACAGGTGAATATCACATATCCAGACACACAAGCTTACAGACTCCAATATCCCAAAGTCCTAAACAAATGTGAATGATTTTACATTTCAGTGAATATTAAAAAAAATGTCTGTGTGAAATCTTGTGATAATCTACAAACATGCAGATTAGATGCATTTCTGTTCATCTGCTGCTGTGCTTTTTTAACCACATTCAGCCAGCTCATCTCAGCTGACCGTCATGCTGCAGTCATTATTAGCTGTTTATGTTTCCCTTGTCAATAAATAAGTATGAATGGCATCAAAATGTGAGAGTCAGAAACTGTAGATTGCAGCTGTTTTTCACAAAATAGAAACTGTCAAATCACAAAAAGAGGTCCCCTTTTTACTGTTGGATCCAAGATATTGTAACTTCAGTCAGTTTAACCTGTAAGTGAAAACGTATACATTTCCACTGAATGTATAACACTCAGTATATCTGACTTTTGAAAAATGAATGATACACTTCTGATTTTTTTCTTGAGATATAACCAGTGGTTGAAGAAGGATTTCATTTTAATTTCCCTCCAGACATGTATTAAGACATATAAAAATACTTTGCTTGGAACAATAATGTGTGTCTGATAAGGTTTCTCCGCAACAAAAAGTGTAATTACCACTTTAAAATCCTTAAAATGCCATCTACTCCTTCTCCCTCATTAAAAAATTACAGAACCTATAAATATGTACATTTTGGTCATTTTCAAAGTTGAATTGCTGAACACAAGATGTTTCCTTCCTACTTCACTGTAAAGTCTCAGCGTTTGTGGCTTCAGGTTTCCACATGACACTTGTGTAAATTGTTTATTGGACCATTTTTCAATTTTCAATTTCGTTATACACACAGATAATTGCTCCAAAATCCTCACAGTGTCAGGTGATGAATAAATATTTGTGTGTTGGTTGAATCAGCATCATAAATGAACTACACATAGGAAGATGTAAATAGTAAATGTATTTTAAATGTATTTATATATTTATATATACATATTTTTTCTATTAAATCTACTTATTCAACCATTTTTATCCTGCATATCTTGTCTGGGTTTGCTGAGACAGCAAGCAAACTTTTTATAATGCTTTTTGTCTTTTAAACATGACGTTTTTTTAATTATCATTTTATCACTGTCAAACAAACACGCCTGGGGAGCTGTTTCTGTACCTTCTTCATTCAGTCTGTCTCACCTTATGAGCTCACAGGTGTTGTAGCTGTCCATAATAAAATAGCAATGCAACAGAGTATGTGCCAATATATTTATACTGTATCCTGTAAAGGAAAAAAAAGGTCTTTTACCCTTTGAGGAAGTGGAAGCCGTGACTGCAGACCAAAACATTCCCGTTTGAATCCACCTTCAGGAGGTTCCCGTATCTGGTGTCAATTACTAAACCGCTGAGGGTGGGAGAAGGAAGAAGAAGAGGTCATTCAGACATGAAATGAACTGAGAGTTGAAGCAGATATAAAAGAATATATAGGTATATATAGATAGATGTGAAGCAATATCTGTTTTTGTACTTATCATAACTGTTTTAACCTTCCTTTAACTGAACTATTATTTTTGTGTTACAGAACGGTTATGTATTAAGTGTCTAAGGGCCTCCTCATCTAAAGAGGTTATACCTTGAATCTTCAGATAAACTTTCTCTTATTAAAGACCAAAACGGCCTGCCCATAAATATCCAACATGCAGCTTCAGTGAATTCCTTTACAAAACATCTTCAGACCTTTTAAATCTCATCTATAACATTTTTAGTGCCTTGCCTATTTAATTGAATCTCGTTTTTTATTATATTTTATTGTGTGTTTGCAACCTTTGATTTGTCAAGTGCCTTAAATGTTTTTATGAAATCTATGTGAAGTACCTTGAGCTGCATTTCATGTATGAAAGGTTCTATACAAATAAAGTTTATTATTATGTTATCATTTCATTTTTATTAAATGTAAATACAATAAATTTAATAAATGACACCAACTGCATAACATAAACTAAAATATAGGAGCACTAAACCTGGAAAAATGTTTGGTTTGCTCCACCAAACTTTAGCTTGAACTTTAACTTCTCTTTCCACAGAACGTCAGATGAATTGATTTCTTTATTGTGTCATTGATCCTCAGCTGCTGAGTGAAGAACTAACCGTGTGGGGAAGCTGGGGTCATACGTGTAGCGTAGAAGCTCATGAGGGTAACCAATAGACACCACTCTGTCTCTTATCAGCTCAAAGCCCATGCTCTCATAGTCAGGAGACTTATATACTGTAAACAAACACACACACACACACACACACAAGCACACAGTAAATCATTAGCATACAGCCAGTTAATCCTGTGTAGCTGGTTCAGGAGACAGTTCAGAAGCTATAATAATAAAATGATAACAATCATACTTCACATATATAAGCAGGAACCACAAATAGATTCCTCAGGGTGACACAACACTTTGCACACAAAAGTCTTCTTGTTGTGGCGACAGCTTTACGTACTTGCAAGCGTGTAGTCCATGTCGAAGCCATAGCATTTGATGTTTTCCAGTGTCAGACTTCTATTGACGAACACCCTGTGATCGAACACAATACAACAACAGAGCTGAAGTGTGCAGACTCATGACTACAAAAGAAAAGATGTTGGAGTACGAGACCTCTGAGCTGTTGCGTTGCACAGTCCATGTCTGTGGATTGTGTGAGTGAGGTTTCTTACGGTTCAGCATGTTGTAGGAGACCCTCAGGTCTTTGCTTATCAGCTTGTTTGCATCAGTCCTACCAAGACATTACATTCATGAAGGCTTGGAGGGAAGAAGTCATCTAAGATAATCTGAATCATCTAAGAGAATGGTTTGTTGTGGTTTGACATAAAGCAAAGATTTATTGCTTTTCTGTGACATTCTAAGTATGCTTATGGTCGCTCAATGTCTCATTTCCATCACAGGAACATTTCAGGGGTTTTACTTGCACCCAAGTGCCTTCGGCAGGGCTGGAGCTGGGTGGTGGCTAGAGATGTTATCACACCCTCAACTATCTTTGTTGATTGAGTGCCAATTATTATCAGAGTCTCAAAAAAAGCATCCATGATGTCATTCTAACAAGCTGTTGTGTTCACTGTTGTAAACTGAATATGGTTTCCTGTGTCACATGCTCCCAGATGCTCTTTATCAGTGACACCCTGACAGTGAGGCCTATCTGCAGCCCATCCAGTCTCAACCCTCCCTGACAGTTCATACATATAGGGTTGCTGTAAATAATTTACCTGCAAGCTCTTGTTTTTTTTAAGCATGTTTCTGCTGAGCATTGAGGGTCTTTCTCCTGAGATCATTCTGGCAAATAAAACCTGGTGAGCAATGAGTGTGTCTGATGTAGAAGCGCTTCCTGTAGAGGGGAGCAACTGATTAAAATATTTAAGTGACAGGGTGCAAAACCCGTGTCAGACAGTTCAGGTAGTTGAGTCTTGTGGGACATGACAATTATTAATTGTCTAAATTGTAATTACTGTGTCAACATAATTAAAATAATGATATATTAATAATAACAGTGTGTTAATAATGCAGAAATAAATACAGAACTGGACTGGCTGTTGTGACTGATGAAGGAATTACACAAAAAAGCAGCATATCACTGTTGTAAACTCTGAAGTATATTTGTGTGTGTGTGTGTGTGTGTGATATTACAGTGAAACAAATTGACTCACTTTTGGTCAAAGCCTCTCTTCACCTTGGGCTCACCAGAGGAGATGCTGGGATCTGTGTCCATTACGTCCGTTGTGTTTAGGCTGCTCATGTCCATCTCTCCTGTGAGTTATCATGCAAATGCTCAGCGGTCTGCAACTCAGCACTTTTTTTGGCCGTCAGTTATCGGACAAACATTTAAATTGCCAAATTTACCCCAATTTTGCAGGCGTGGACTTTTTTTTTTCTATTTGCAGGCTGAAACTCCTCCCTCCGCGCATCCAGCCTCTCGCTTTACGCATTTGTCACACATTCGTCCTGCGAGTCATTCAGCTTTGAACATGCAGATTGTGTTATCAGAGGCGCACACATGTGGCGGGGCTGCAAGCCTGCGTGTTTGGTAGGAGTTTTCTTATGGCAGTCCTGCTGTGACCCGAACAGCTCATCAAAGCAAAACAGAAATTTAACATGTTTGAATGACTGATGTGACTACCCCCACCAGTTTATGCAGCTGGACCCTGGATGTTGTGATGCCTATCTGTTTAGCCTGGGGCCTAACCTCAATGACCAAACCTCGTCTAAAACTACAAGGATGAACACAGCCATACAGTAAAGCTACATTTATTAATAACATGCTGCAGTATTGCATTGTTCACACAGCTGACTTCATAAAACAGCCTCATGTCCACATTTATATACAATAGTTAGTTAGTTATTGTGTGATGCACATGGACTTACAAAACACTAAAATACAGTTGCAGTGGTGAAGCATTTGTCAAACATAGACAAGAACAATAGCTACTAATACTACTACATTGTTTTCTGACAGATAGTCAGTAATGATATAATTAAATTGTATGACCATATCAGTTATATCGTATATTTTCAGCTTGAGTCACATTTAATCACTTTAATCTTCTCAGTGTGATATAAACTGATATAAACTCATCTTTGCCAGTGTATATAGTGTATTTGAACTTCTATACTCTATCTGTACATATCACAATTTGGTCTCGCATGGTTTGATGCTGTCAGGTGTCTGTTCAGTGGATTGTTTCCTCTGTGACTTTCCGGATTTGCAGTGCATCCTCTGAAACTCTGCAGCGATCTCCAGCGCTGTCAGATTCTTGGTCTCAGGGACGTTGAACCACGTGTACAGCCCACAGATGGTGCAAAAAAACAGGAATATGAGAAAGCAAAAGTAATCCAGATTCTCCTGGAAAGGAAGCATTTGAGACGTATGTGTGAGTCAGTGTGAGTGATGCATTTAATTTCATTCCAAATGAATAAAATCACCAAAGTCTCACCTATTCTGTCTTTCTACTGTCCTGTTTAAAATATGCAAAATCTGATCAAGATAATGTGCTTACCACTAAGATAGGGAAGATCATCCCCAGCACAAACAGGCCTGTCCAGTTGATGGTGCAGGCAATGGTGTAGCCGGCTGATTTGAATGACTGAGTAAACAATTCCCCTGGAAGAGGAGCTGTAACTCCAGCTGAGGGTCAAGAACACATAGGGGTATCACCACTGTTTATTCAAAAAGAAATATTATTTAAACTGAAATATCTGACAAGATCTGGAGTAATAAACCTACCAGGTCCACCAGAAAAACATGATATGAAGATGAAAATGAGGACCATGCTGCAGTACGGCATCCAGGAAACCTGACTCTGAAAACAACAAAAATATCTATTGGATTACATGAGCTTATGAGTCACTTGAGTTGCTGTCTCTCAACACATGACATGTTTTAGGTATCAAAATATGCAGAAATATGCTTTGAACAGCATCTGCTGGGGGTGTGTTGACTCACTTGCAGGTACAGACTGATGATGAGGAGAACCAGTGTAGCAGACATTGCCATGTATCCTCTGCACAGCAGCATTTTTTTGCCTGTACTCTCAATTATCATGAACTGCAACATCAAAAGGATATTCAGCAACAATTGCACAAAATTACGCAACCACATGGGGGAGCTATAACTGTGCATTGGGACAGGTGTCACAGATGGTTCATATAACTGTAAAGGGGACCATTTTTAAAGAGCATGAGGAATTTTTTTTTGTTGTTTTCCTAAATCCACCAGAAACAACAAACATTTATGTTTTTTGTTATGTTATTATTTATTTTATGTTATTTATTATAGGATGTGTTAAGTATATTATTCTCAATATTCACTGATGCTAACAGGCCATAAAACAGATATAAAACATGATGGGATATGAGTCAAATGGGACTTACACAGGCTACAGAGGTGCACAGCTCACACAGCCCTGTTCCCAAGGCGGCATAACGTAACTGGTGCTCTTGGATTCCTGCCGCACGAAACACATCAAAAGAATAAAAGTACACCTGGGGAGAAGCATTTGAATGTAGAGAGATAACAAGCCATATTACATGTCTATTCGTAAAGCCCCCAAATTAAAGAGATTTTTAAATATATACTGTACATGCACACATTTTTTAATTGGCTTGAGTGCAGAGTGGGAAATGGGTTATTGATATTGCGTTCATTTTTTCATTTTGAAAGTAAATATATGCAGTGTTTTAACATTCAGGCATGTTTAAATGTCTGGTGTGATTTGGCTGGAAAAGGGGACTTTTAAGGAAATTTTTTTTGTTGCTGTTTTGTTTGACTGTTATTAAATGTCACCAATCTAAACTCATGAACTGCCCCTCTAGAGACAAATAAAAAAGTTACACTACTTCTTAAATACACATCCAAAATGTAAAAGTGAACTTTTGGTATTCACGTACACATCGAGGCATGAGCAGGCTAGGTCTTCATCAGGGTTCAAAGATCAAAAGGCTGAAAGGTCATTTTTTCTGTTTCATGAAAAAGCCCAGTAATTAATAAAAACCTTATATTATAACGTCCATGTTGCTCCTTCTCCTACATTCATTCATTCATCCAAAATTTCCTTTTTTTGTTTGAAGATTTTAACCCTTATTTCTTCAAGAGCACCAGCATTTGTTTCTTGAGTGCATCCTAAAACTTTCCCTTTGAGCACACTACTTAGACACATCCATTTGGCTTGAAAGGTGCATTGTGTAGGATTTAGTGGCATCTAGTGGTGAGGTTGCAGATTCCAACCAACTAAATACCCCTTCCCCCCTCCCCCTCACTTTCCAAACATGTAGGAGAATCTTGCCACAAATCTTGCAAAAAACTCAAAAGGCCCTCTCTAGAGCCAGTGTTTGGTTTGTCTGTTCCAGGCTACTGCAGAAACATGGCTCTATGACATGGCAGGCTCCGTGGAAGAGGACCCGCTCCCTATGTAGATACAAAGGGCTCAATCTCAGGTAACGAAAACACAACGATTCTTATTTTCAGGTGAATATTATATTCCATTTCTGCCAAGTCCGTTCTACTAGATGCCTCTAAATTCTACACACTGAACCTTTAATGTTTACAAAAGTAAATAAATATTATGTAATTTAAATATTGTAAAATACATCCATACAGCCCTACATGTATATGTTCTCATAACTTGTATCTACACTTCTAATATATTGACACATCTGTGGAGACTTATAGCCTCAAAATTATTCAACACTTGAACTAGTTGGACACAATCAATAAGTCTCATGTTTTGAACATTCAGGCCTCGTGCTGACCATTGATTCTGCACGTCATTGTCTAAAAAAAGAGGTGAAATGTCAGATTATGCAAAGGAATGCACTGCATCTCAAAGTGCAATTAACATTTTACCAAACTGCAAAAGAACATTGAGTGTATGACAAATCACTCACGGCGTTGATGCCGCAGAGCTGCAGTGTGACGAAGGCAACGATGATGGTAAAGAGCTGCCAGCGGATTGTTTGGTTCTGAATCAGCTCCATAACTGAGTGGCTGCGAACGCTCTGCAGGGCAGCTTTCTCCTCCAGCATCTCCTCCACCTCTCTGCTGTAGTCCTTGTCACCCCACAGCCTCTTTAAAGCTATAGGGGAGCATGACAAAGCAGCGGATTTAAGTGGTGATAAAACCACTGAACATCACAACAAGCATAAGATTACAAACTTCCCCTGAAGCCAAAGATGTTTTCTCTGACCTTTCTCACAGGCCTGGCGGTCTCCTCTGTCCAGCAGCAGGAAGCGGGGAGACTCTGGCAGGAAGGGCAGGGTGACAAGCTGAAGTAACGCAGTTAAACCGTTGAAACCAAGCAGCCAAGGCCACCTCTCCTCTGTACCAAGTAACTCACTGCAAGGACAAAATCAAGTTAACATCATGCAGCAGTGTAGCTGTTATAATACAATATAATGGCATGCAGACAAACACTAACTGGTAAAGTGTTTTGTCTAGTTTTAAAGTGATACCAAGTTGTAAGGTTTTATCTGGGATCTTATTTTTGCAGTTTGGGCCATCATTTTTTTATCAGTGATAATAACCAGTGGTGGAAGAAGTATTCAGATCCTTTACTTAATAAAAGTACCAATACAGCAATATAAGAATACTCCATTACAAGTAAAAGTCCTGCATGAAAAATACTACTTAAGTAAAAGTACATAAGTATTAGCAGCAAAATGTACTTAAAGTATTAAAGTAAAAGTATTCCAGTCCCTCTGACTGATATATTATTACATGTGACATCATTAAATTATTAGTGCTGAAGCATCAGTGTGTAAGCAGCATGTTACTGTTGTAGCTGCTGGAGGTGGAGCTAGTCCAGTGGTTCCCAACCTAGGGGTTGGGCCGCTCCAAAGGGTCAACAGATAAATCTGAGGGGTTGTGACATGATTAATGGGAGAGGAAAGAAGAAAAAACAAAGTTCTGATACACAAATCTGTTTTCAGTTTTTGGAATTTGATTTTTGGTTAAATATTGGATCAGTTGAACATTTATTGAAATGAAACCATGTGAGAAGTTTAGAGGGGAAAATCACTATTTATTGGAGCTGTTAACAACTCATAGACATCTGAAATTTGACCCTGACCCTGATGATGGTGCTAGAGTAAAAGTTAAGATCACCAACGTGATTACAATTAATCCTTAGAGGGACATGCATGTACCAAATCTTATGGCAACCTACCCAAAAGTTGTTGAGACTTTTCACTAAGAAAACAAAAACTGTCAACATCATGCTGGTGCTAAAGGTTAGGAGGGAAAAGTCAGGAGATCAACAAAGTCAGTAGGCTTGATCTTCTGAGAACCATGAATATTTGTACCAGATTTCATGGCAATCTATCCAATAGTTGTGATATTTCAGTCTGTACCAATCTGGTGGCCTGACTGACCGTGGCTAAAAATCTGAACTGTCCTTTAACATACATGTTATTTAATTGGGACTCCAGAGAATTGGATCTACAAAATAAAGTCTTCAGGAATAACTAATGTTGATTTCCTGTTTGAGGTTTTGCAGTGACTGTCATATAAACCTGACTTGTTTCCACAAAAGACAGTCGAAAGGTGTCAGTCAGATATTGTATAACTGTTACAGAGGTGGCTGTAAGGTGCTTGCAATGTAGCAATCTATGACCAGGATCACTTTGTGGTGATATTGGAAATACAGCATTATTGCATGAGAGTGTAGCTTTAATGTTTCAGGTATCTAACTCACTGGATTACCCCAAAACAGATGTTCTCTAACTACAAATGGTTTGTCTATTGATTGAGTTTCCAGAATATGTACTATATCAAACTACATCATTACACTTTCATGATATATATTGATACTGTGGTATTTTACACATACCTTGATTAAAGATTTTATCCATATCACCCACCCCTATAAAGAAGACACCACACATGTGAGCTGTCATTTGAACCTACCATCACCTGACCCTTTACTTGTATATGACACTGGCCACTTCACCTGATCCCCAGCAGCTGACCAAAGAACTTCCCCATCGAGATGAAGGTAGCGACTGTAACTCCCACCATCCCTCGCAGCCTCTTGGGGGTGCATTCGACGAGGTACAGTGTATGAGCTGAGAGATTGACTCCTAGAGGCATACACAAGGGGATCATACATTTTGAGAGTCAATAGTGATCAATAACAGGGTGACAAATGACCTGAAGAACTTTGAAATATAATAGTCACAAGTATAAATAGAAATCGATTGTCTGTAGGGTTAATGGTGGAGCCAAGAGTGATGGAGCAGCTGTCTACAAAGAAATGGAAAAAAGAAAGAGAGATGAAATGGGTTTCCTCATGCTGTAGGTTCACCTGAATTGATGCCATAAAGAAATCGTCCCACCATGATCATCTCAAAGGACATGGCTGTTTGGCTCAAGAGCATCAACACCGCTCCAATTATAGCCACAAAATTGTTTAACAAAAGGCATTTTTTTCTGTGGGATAAGGAAACAGAGACTTCTGTTTTAGAGCCTGAAGCCATCATTTTGAAAAAAAAAAAAAAAGCTGAAAGGTTTATTTTGCTTTTCTTTGAAGGTGCTAAATTAATTGTTTCTTTTCTGTTCGTGTGCACTGACCTGCCAAATTTTGAGATCAGTAGACCAGCCACCAGTGATCCCACCAACCCCCCAATGCAGAAAATGGACACAGTGAAGGACCAGATGAGAGAGACCTGCCACTGCTGCAACGAGACTCCGTATCTCTGCAGACATGTTTGGTTCACCAGCTCCTTTATAAACTGCAAGTATCAAAAGTACAGTTTTCAATTTTAATTTTCAATTTAGTCATGATGTACGCGATGATGTTTTCTTTTTGCATAGTTCCACAAGTTTCTTGACTTTTTCACAATTTTGTGAAGCAGTTGTACTTACAGCGGAGGGGGAGGTCATCACAGATATAGCGAATCCATACTGAAATGTCCCACCGATGCCAGAGATAAAAATGGTGGCAATTACAACAGGACAGTCTAGCTGCAGAGATTGAACATATGGACAGTTTTAATGACATTATATTTTGTTTGATATCGAAGAACTTGGATCATCAAATTCAACTTCATTAACACGTGTTCCAGAGGTTACATTTGTCAGCATCTATGTTAAATTATTAATGCTGAATGCTCATCTTGGTTCTGCAGGCTACAGCAATCACTCAGGGCATTTTCATTTATTCCTAAACTTGACATTCACATACTGTATGTATAAATTAAAAAATGTGAGGTGGACACAAAATAATCTGAAATATTACCTACCAAGAGTGTTAAGTACTGTGTCATAGCTGGAGCCAGGCTGTTGTTGTGTCTGGAGTCTTTAGAAATCATTCACATCTTAAAACGGTGCTGCAGTCATATAACTTTGCACTGAAATTATTAACTTTCTATTCAGGCCAAAGAGGGAATGCAATAGGACTTTGTGTGTATGTGCATCAGTGCAAGTAGATGAGCTGCGTGGATTCATTGTGTTTTCTTAAGGATTTTGCACAATGACGTTAAGAGACTTTGGACATACAGATACTGAAAAAGTTATTTATTGTCTTGCAATCTGTCCGAAAGCTTGGGAAACTTGCAAACGCAGTGAAACGCAGACATGACTATGAAAACTTGAAACTCATGAGGATTTCTTTCTAAAGTTCCAATCAACCAAATAAAGCATCCATATTTAAATATTTTAGCTTGCAGGCGTTCTTATAGACCCCCCAAAATGTGACGTTAAGTTCCTGTGGACTGTGAATCTGTGATGATTATGTCATTCTAGTAGGTGTGAACAAAGAGGTCGGGCTGGCCCCCTCCAACCCCCCTTAAAATTTAACAGCCTTTTACTTGTTAACTGACCTCTTTGCTTTACAGTCTACAAAAGAAATGAAAGACTTAAATTCATGGCGCCTTCGAGGCCAAATTATGGAGACGGATCCACAGTCCTAAAACACTTGAATTATTCTGATAACTGTGCACACATCATCACTAGCTGAAAACTTTTTGGTGGATTTGGTGTGATACCAAATTGCTGCAATCAGACACGTCCCTTCATCTGCAGCCTGTGAGGGCTAAATCCTCCAAACCTGCTTCTAATGAGGCACACACAAACTCAAATCGGAAACCTCCTGCAGTATCACTCTGCATCAGGCAGATGCCACATAGCTGACCTCCAGGAAGGAGCTGGTGACGGCTTGTCTTGCATCGTCTCCGGGAGGCGGCGGCTTCGGATGACAACACACTCCAGACAGACCACTGAGAGACTGAAACTTCTAAAAAGCTGTCAGGAGGGCTGTTTTTTTCTCCTGCTGAGATGAAAAGCCCTTGCAGCTGCCAGAGAGGCTCTATTTACAGCTTGACACAAGCAGTAATGGCTGATACTGCATAAAAACAGAGGCATTGTAAGCCATTTTACATATCATCTGTATCAATTTATACACAAAAGTAAACCTGACTCAAATAAAAAGGGCTGATGCTGCACCAACGCTGCTGCACTATGCAAACTTGCTGCAATAATGAGTGATCGCCGAGGCATCCACAAGAGCTGAGCAGAGGACAAAACATGCAAAATCATTAAGAGCCACTCCTGAATGATTCAGATCATTCCAGAAAGAGATTCATAGAAAGAAGGATAAAAAAAGGCATGTAAGAACCATCCTGGTCATATATATGACTGATTCTTTGTGGGTCAAAGAAAAGACAAAATCTGAAAGGTTGTAAAACTGTTTACTTAGATTATTTATTGATTTTTTAGGAGCCGGCATTACATCAGGAACTATTGTGTTTGTCTTTTACCTTTGGATGTTCTTGATTAATTAAACTCTAAGACTGACTTTCTCACGCTGTGTAAACTGCGCGTAAGTGCTTGGTTGGTTGAATTCCCTCAGGCGTCTGATGAGGCAGGTGGAAGACATCCTGATGAACGAGCTAAATGTCTTTCAGAGCCACAGTGAGAGAGACAATAGAGAAGGAAGAGAGGAAATTTAGGGCACTGAGATGTGAGAGAGAAATATAAAGATGCGCTTCATTGTGTTTGAGGAGGGAAAAGTATGGCTAGATACTGATTGTAAATGGGAACTGGGGGATATGCTGCACCTGACGAAGGCAGATGAGAAGCATGACTGGTTTTACAGCCACATAGAACAGAGAGAGGGGAAGGAAAAAGCAGAGCCAAATCCTCGGTTGTGAAAGTGTAAAAATGTATAAAAACCTCTATCCTTCTTTTCAAAAACAGAACTGTCCCTAGACGAAGCAGATTCAGCCAGTTAATGCAGGCCGAAATGACACCAGTGGTGTCAAACTCCTTACATTGCACATTTAACAAAGATCTCCTCAGTAACAACAATGTAAACAAAGACCAGCTGTTCAACTGCGAATCAGCTGAACATTATCAACTTTATTGTTGGATGGAAGTTATTTTGAGCAGCTGGGAGTCTATTTGTTAGACCACCCACTGTGAGCAAAACACAGAGTTGTGTGTGTTCGTCTCTTTAATGCTCCCTGTAAACCAGCGACCGCAGCTCCGGCCACCTGTCCATCACAGTGCTCCAGTGTGCAGATCAAAAGGTGGACTGCCTTACATTGTGGTAACCCAGTAATAACACAGTAAGAACTGTGGAGATTAATGACACATTCCTCCTATTCAAATGAGAATTTGAATTAAAAAGCAATTATATGCTGTTGCACAACAGCTACAGCTTATTTTAAATTTATACCATGGATGTGTGACACTGACCTGAGAACTGAGGTAAACAATAAACAGTCAGCTTTTCAGTGAAAAATCCCTCCTTATTGGGGACTGGCCTGTATGTTTGTATCACTGCCAATGTTTAATATTATGGAGCCTTCTGATGTTGCAAAATGATTCAGGACACTTTAAATTCAATGCTTAAAAAATCTTATCTAAGCTGAGCTTTATTGTTTTTGTATCAGATCATCAAAAAAGTCTGTTTTTATTTCTTCCATGTAAACATAAGGCATTTAAAAAAAATCAATTTACTAAGAAATGACAGAGAAAAGTCAAAGTTTAAGCTGTTGAGTATAATTATTATCATAATCAGTGTAAAAAGACCATGTGTAATGTGCGTGCAAGTGTAGAACATGAACCCAAGAATATAAACTTCCTATTGTCAGTGGTAGCTACAGCCTGAATACAAAACCCCTCAAACTTTCAAGGTTAGCTTTTATTTATTTATTAGCTTTTTATTTATAATATGATTTTAGAAATATGATTTTTAAAACAATATTAAAAGAAATATGATTTTTCTCAGACAAAATTGGCACTTTTTTTTTATTGTGACTTGTACTGCTTAGACTTGTCTAGGACTCAATTTACGTGAGCTTTCTTGACTACAACCCTATCTAACAAGTATATATCTCTGCAGACCACACCCAGCTCCAAATGGGCAGGCAGTCTGAGAAAAAACTTAGGGTTGGACACTACAAATTTATAAGAGAAAACCTGCGTCACAAACTGTAGAGGTGGAGATTGAAAGATATGAGTGTTTACCAAGCAGGAAAAGGTCTAAAGAAAAGACGGTCTCAGTGGGGAATTGTAGGATGCAGTGTTTTTGAAGGTTAACCGTAGGGACTAAAAGTTAGAAAGTCTCAACCTCTCCTGTTTAGATTTTGATTGTTTTGTTTTAGTCATGCTAGCGGCATGGCTCCAGGGATGGTAAGGTCAGTTTGTCAGTTGTTTGGTCCAACACTTTGGTCCAGATGGGTTGCCATTAAATTTCATACAAACATTCAGAGTCCCCCAAGTAGGACTCCGCGGACTCCAGTATCTACACAACACACCCACTTTACTACATGATACACCCGCTTGGTTTAGGAGGGGGATGGTTAGGTTTAGGGTTAAGGGTCAGGGCTGTGTGTCCTGTAAGTCTGCAAGACCCCAGATAAACCATTCTCCGGTCCCCAGATAATGAAACCTACTGACTTTGGTGATCACCAGCCTTTTCATCTAGCACCACCATGAGGTTTACACTGGTGGGTTTTAGTGAAATGTGCCATCAGGTCTAATATTTAAACCTGCATTAACTTTTATTTTGGCCTCTTGGGGGTCAAGGGGGAAATAAGTCATGAACACAACACTGTCATATCATCATCAATATGTCGAACTTGTTAGCTAACAGTTGCTTATTTACACATCCAGCTGTTTCTGTCCACCTGGTGAATGTAAGTCCAATATTCACTCTCTTTTAGCTCTGTTTTTTGACACTATCAACTCTTGAGGGAAATATCTGGCTCTTTAGCTGCTAAATGCTCCACTATGTTCACCAGCTAGTTATTATTAAATAATACTAGTTATTATGAAAAATATTGATTATAGCTGCTTTAAGTTCATGAGCAGATGCAAAACTCATGACATTCCCATCAGCCTCAGATGAACTTTGTGTTTACCAAATTTTGGCATGCTAAACTAAGATGGCAATCAATCAGTCAATCATTTTTTATTCATATAGCGCCAAATCACAACAAAAGTCATCTCAGGGCACTTTTCACATAGAGCAGGTCTAGACCATACTCTTTAATTTACAGAGACCCAACAATTCCCCCATGAGCAAGCACTTGGTGGCAGTGGTAAGGAAAAACCCCCCTTTAACAGGTAGAAACCTCAAGCAGAACCCGGCTCTAGGTGGGCGGCCATCTGCTTTGACCAATTGGGCAACCATGGAAAACATTGTCCCTGCTAAACATCAGCATGTTAGCATCCTGCCGTTAGCATTTAGCACAGCCTCACAGAGGCTTGAGTGGCTGTAGACTCAAGACTTGTTTTAGTCTCTCTCTTGAGAGCCCCCCAGCTTAATGGAAGTGCAACAATAATCACTGACTATGACTTTAATAAAGTCAGCCTGCTAAACTGTTTCAAAACTTTCTTTTAGACAGACAGACAAATGCTAAATGTCACCTCAGCATTTTCATGGGAGCTGTTATTTATTTTTCCATTACAATTATCATAATGACATTTATTGTTATCCCAGCATTTATTAAGTCTTGTGTTAAACACCATTTCTGCAAACTTTTTATTTTAATATATATATATATATTTATGTCCAACACAGTTAAATAAAATGTAGTAAAAGTTAACAACACCTTGGAAAAGTGTCAATCTTGGATTTGTCATTTTTATCTTTTGGTAACAAAGCAATATTTTCTATATATCAACATGAATTGACTTCTTTATTATGCTGTTTCAGTGTTAGTAAGAGTATTCAGTCAAGTCTAGACAAAGTTCTGCATGAATGATGATCTCAAACAGGTTGATAAGGAAGCTGAGACTTTGTCTAAAAGTGAAAATTTGTGTAACAAAATGAAATTTTCTTTGATGAAATGAAATTTTTTTGGATGTGACAATAAATAAGGTTAGTCAGTACTTTTCTAGTCAACACTAATGCACCAAAGTTGTTTCTGTGACTAGTCAGTAAGCACATTATCATCCAAAAAACACTCTCAGAGTCTGTTGCATTGACTTAAAATTTGCCATGAGGTGGCAGTAGCACAGTTGATATTCTCAGCATGTGTCTCTCATCAAACACTGCATGTTTCTCAGAGGCTGGACTCTTTGTTTCAGCCCATCAGAGAAACACTTGGCAGCAGAAACAGACACTGAAGAAGTCGTGCCAAACTCGTAAGGTCCTCCCAAGTAGACATAGAGTCATGGTAACGCTTGATCACGATGAATAATGAATGACTCACAGGTTCACTTTACAAGGAGCTTTTCAGGTTCAGGCACACACTCACTATATTCTCATTATGTGAGTGTGAACTCCAGTCAAGGTAGGGTGACTTGTACCAACTGTTTCCCTCACAACTTCTCCTCTAACTCTGCTGAACATTTACAAAAACACTTAGTGTTTCCAGCTTGACAGGACTCAAGTTCTGTTTAATTTGAAAGATTTTTCAAATGTAGATTTAGTTAAGATAAGATGAAAGCCATGTGGATTCAACAAATCATGACTTCTGTATCAACTCTTCCATTACACTTATATGGACAAGACAATCTTATTTCAGAATTCTTCTCGAAGTTCACTTTTTAGCTCTTAGAAACTAAACTGTGTGTTTTCAAAAGGTCCACCAGGACAAGTCAAAATGGCTGATTAACTTTTTTTTTAAGTGGATCATACCCAAGCCCTGTTGCTCACTAAAAACCTGATTAGTTATCTGCATCTGAATCTCTCTAGAGCTGAAAATATTGATCGAAATGTAATTCATTTTCAATCCAGAGTTCTGTTTTATAATCAGTCTTGAGCAGTTTCACATGAAGTGCAGTAAACTCTATCTGATCTCTGTTACACTATAACATAAAATTCCTTTCTCCTCATTGAGATGTTAGCAAATCATATAACCAAAGCGTCATATAAGTTTGCAATTCATTTTTACATTGAACAAAAACTGTGGATTTTGGAGGAAGGACATGATCTCTTTACAGCCAGTATGGAAAGAAAAAATGATTTTAGTAACCAACTGCTCTTTGAAATTACATATAGTCATGTCAGTATTGTTATGAGACATGAGGTGTGAACCTATCTTTTAATATAAAGCTCATAGCTAAACATAACCACTGAAGAGGAATTACCCACATGATAACAAGCCTGGAAAAGCTTACTTTAACATTCTGGGTTTTATCCAACTCTTGACAGATGTTGGGGACAGACGTCTTATTTGACCCAACTGCATCCAGCTGCAAGAGTCTGTTGAAGTGTGTTGAAAAAGCAGTTTCATCTGTAACTGGATGATGTGATGGGCTAATAGAAGAGCTCAAAGTGGAAGGAAAGGTAACAAATATCAGACTTTGGAGTAAACCAAACCAGTGTTCAAAGAGTATGAATGTATGTCAGTAACAGACGCTTATGTAACCATAATTTGTACCTTTCCAAAATGACTCTCTCTCTCTCTCTCACACACATACACACACACACACACACAGACAAAGCTTCCACATGCAGAGCTTCTCAAAGCTGTCCTCAAAGTGCCAGTCATAACGGATCAATTTTCTAATCTCCAGTGAAAGGAAACAAGGTGCAACAACTGTAGGAAAAACAAGTTTCATAAAAGAATTCATTTAAAGTATTGATGCTCATAAAAATAAATGTTATAAATATCAAATATGTTTTTGTGGAGTAGCAGTCTCACACTGTGAACAGACAGAAAACACACGTCTCACTTTATAAGATACATTCATCCTCAGAGTCTTCTGGCCATAAAGCACTTGTGTATGACGTAACAAGACAGACTGACCTGTTGGGCCGCATATCCCTGCCCATGTATGCAGGCTTGCTGCCCATTCCCAATGATATATTTACAAATGAACCAGCACAGCAGTAATATATCAGTGGGCTCATGGAAATAAACTTGAAACTTGAGAGTCAAAATCCCACGTTGTATATCGTGCCATCATGCCCTTGAGCGTGGCACTTAAACCAGATTGCCAGTAAATCTCCAGCTCAACACAAATGGCTCTTCTGTCAGGTGTGACGCGACTAAAAGCCCTCTGGATTCAGGTATCAGAGACATTAGAGGAGGAATTGGAGTGAAAACAGGTGCAGAATGCTGCTGGAGGGCAAGTTTCCCACTCAAGTCAGGTATCCGATGTCCATATGACTCTCAGCTAAATAAATCATGTTCAATTAATTTCCAGCACAAACAGAGGCGAGTCACATTGGATTTTTGGTGAAACTTGGGAGAAGCCTGAAATTATTATGTTTGTAGTTTAAGATTTTAAAGTTTTGAGTTTGACCAAATATTTTTTTTCTTAATAGATTTAGGAATGGATAAGTTTAAGTTTTAAGTTTTAAGTTTATTTTGTGGCATCAACATAGGCATGAGGGGAAACCTCCCAGCAAGAGACTCACAATTGTTGTCATGTTGTATTTACTGTGAGAGCATTAGAGCATTGGTTAGACCATGGTTTGTTGTGCATGATCTGGGGAGCTTCTCCCCATTGTGAGTGCATAAAGTAGACTTACTCAGGTAGTGAATTAGTCATCAATGCAAGAAACTCTGGTTCTTCCAGTTTTCCTCAGTCAAAACACTGAATCTTAAAAGTATAATAATGTGAAAACAACACACTCCTACATGTGGTCATATATAAAATAAGGAAATTGTCTATTACAGTTCAAATGAATAGTTTGTCTAACAATTGTAAAATGGTTTGTCTTGTCTTTGAAAATTAGTTTAAGTTAGATGATCTGAATCATGTTGATTCAACTTGAAATTTGTTTTTATGTAAATCATTATCTCTATTTTTTTTTAAAGTTGAGCAAACATTAAAAAAAGAAGTTCAGTGTTGCTAGAGCAACTGAGCTGCAAGGAAGCCTGCAAAGATATTTACAAACTTTAATATTATATATCCGCAGATAACTTACACCCAGATAACAGTCCCAAACAAAATTCTAGTTTTCCCTTCAAGGTATTTTTGTGACAAAAGTTACGCAAATAAATACTGAGGTATAGAAATCCCTTAACTGCTCATCCCTACTGATGTTCAGATATGAAATCCTTATAGGCTTACAGAAATATAATTATTATATATAATATAGCAATATATATAGCAATATAGCTATGTGGATAGCCTTTTAACAGCCATAAACAAACATAATAACAAAACAAAAAAGCCTTATTAGTGTACTGAACCACACAACACTGAGAACACTAAATAAACAATAAGTTTCTGCTATGACATGAACTTCAGCAGAACGAAAGTTCAACATTTTCAGGTGCTTTTCCTGTGTTTTAATAATTTATTTTGTGAGTACATGGTGTGAATATTTGGCTATAGAATTTTCAAACTGTCAAACAACTATGTGACCATTAAAGTTTTGACTGTAGTCAATAGATTCAAAAAAAGATCTACAGTATCTGTGAGCAGAAAGTTTTCCTAGCTTTTTAAGACCCTCAGTAGATGAAGCACAGGTCATGAAGTTGAGGCCTTTCTAAAATCATCGATTAGAAAACAAAAAGGCAGCCACAGATATTTGTTTTCAAGGAGTTTCACTACTTATGGGCATCACACATGACCATGAATGTTGGCTGCTGTGTTGTCTGACAACCTGAAGTATTCACATGTGAGTAAAAGTGTCAAAACAACAGTATAATAATACTCTGTTACAATGAAAAGTCCTGTATTCAAAATCCTACTTAAGTAAAAGTATAGAAGTATTAAAAGCAAAATGTACTTTACTTTAGTTCATGGTTCCCAACCTAGGGGTCGCCCCCCTCCACAGGGTCCCAAGATAAGTCTAAGGGGTTGTGAGATGATTAATGAAAGAGGAAAGAAGAATAAACTAAGTTCTGTAAAACAAATTTTGTTTTCATTTTTTGGACTTTTCACTTTCAGTTTTTGCTTTTGTTATGTTCTGGGCTTTGAACAGTTATCTGGATAAAATCATCTGAGAAGTTTAAAGAGGAAATCACCTCTGGTGGAGCTGCTACAATAACAACTACTCAGAGACGTCTGGAATGTGACAAGAAGTCCCAACTAGATAATGCTTTATTGTAAGGAGTCACAAGCCAAAAAGGTTGGGCACCACTGACTTAATCTTTAACAACACATTGCATTTTATAAGCTTATTTTGTTCATGTAAAATCTTAATCTGAAAAATAACTAGTAAATATAGTTATCAAGCAAATGTAGTGGAATAAAACTATATTTATTTCCATTCTTATTCCATCATTAGAATGGAAATACTCAAGTAAAGAACAAGTACCTCAGAGTTGTACATAAGTGCAGTATTTGAGTTACGATCCCTCACTGCTGACAACAGCAGTCAAGATGGTGTGTATTTGTCTTTTAGGTCAAGAGGTCAATCTCACCAGTCAGAAAAATCTAAACCAAAACATAAGAGATAAAAATCGGTCTTTAGGTAACAAGTAAGATCAAAATTTCATTTAATTTAAAAATGACAAATTTATGCTTTCCTCCTAATATTCAACATCATCAACAGAGTTGCTCCCATACCTGTTGAGTGGCACATATATTCATTCAGGAGTTATATTTGTTGTTTTTAAAGAGGACTCAATCACTTCCACAACCACCAGAATGGACCAAAAACAAAACAACCATCCAAGTCTATTGGCAGAGGCAGTAAACTGTACAGATCATAAAGCAGATGCAGTGAAAAACAATGTGGCTGAAGAACAGCTGTTGACAGAGTTAAGCAAAAACAACTGGAAGTGCTTTAAAGTGCTGTAAAAGTACACAGATAGATGGTCGAATGGACAGCATTTAGACAACGCACAGCTGTAATTTCCTGCAGATGTTTCTTGACATTATCAGCCACCTCATTAAGCCTCATGTTGTTCAATCTTATAGCACTGATGATCATTTAAGGGTCCAGTGATTACCTGACAGCCATACAGAAAATGTATTCACAAAAGAGGAGGAAGAAAATCAGTGTGATATCTGCTGCTTTTCTCTTTATTAGGAAGACAAGCATGTGGACAGATGTCAAAGGACCAGTGAGAAATGTTGATCTCAAAAGTCATATGAAGGCATATCATTTAAACTGTTCAATTAATTATTCATAATCCTGCTTAAACAGAGACTCAGTTGACAATATGCTTTGCTGTCCTCTCATTTATTGTGTAAGACAAAACCATCATTTAGCATTTTAGCATGATTTACATTCTTAATTTCAATCGTGGTTTTGACCCCCTCATCCAGAGTCTCATCTGTGGTTTCGATCATCTGGGACCTTGAAGTTATTAAAAACAAGTTCTGAAGCAAAATGAAACCTCTGTGCATAACAGTAACCTAACAAAAGCAATTTCTCCCCTTACCATCATGGGAATTTAAAAGCGATCAATGCTCTTCGAACAACTAAAGTTTCTTCTAATAAGAAATGTTGTGGTGACATTGCTGAAAAGACATATTAATAACTTTCAGAGCCACAGTGCATCTGAGGTGCAGATGCAAGAGTGCAAGGAAACCATACTGTACACTATGGATGATAAGACTTCATGTGTCATGTAAAACAGGCTTTCTTTATAATAGACACTCACAGTAAGAAGGATGGTAAAGAATGGTCACAACTCTCGGGATGGAGCTATCAAGATTGTCAAGGTCCTGTCACAGTCCTGTCTGGTTTTGTTGTGTTTTCTGGGTTTTTGCTGCCTGTTTGCGCTGTGTTTCCCTTCTGTGTTCCTGTACTCCTTCCCCAGCCTGCTTTGATCTCCACACCTGCCCTGCATTAGCCCTGCTCTGCTCTCAGTGTTTTCCCCATTCCCTCATTCGCTCCGTATTACATTTAGGGGTCTCAGTCACCGTCTTTCTGTTTTTGACCAGCCAGCTTTTTGGACATGTAAGCCTGTTTTTGAGTTTTGATTTTTTAAAGCCTTTTTTCCTCCAACCCGTGCTGCCCTGTGTCTGCATCTGGGTCCTCCACCTGTCTGTCCTCATTCATGACATCAAGGGTGTTCTAAGTGTTTGTGGTTATAATGGACCACCACCTTCACCCAAAGGAAAATGTCTCCTGAGCACCTGAGTGGCTGTTTCTGTCAACTAAGCAGGCTGCTCGCTTTGCTACTTCCCTCATTTCACATTTTTCTACCTACTTGTCAGTACGATCAAAACACAGTCCAGTAGGTAAACACATGGAGGTGGGGAGTAAAGTGGTGCTGACTCTGTAATTGTGTGAGACAGCATTATGTTTCCCTTTCAAGACACATCAGAAGGAGAGCAGAGAGAGCTGCACACTCACAGCTCTGATGCAAACTACGTATTTATTCATAAACCTGAAAGTCTGTTTCTGTACATACTGCCTTCTGCAGGATAGAAACCACACTTGAACCAATGACAACAACCAATATATGAATATAAACATAATTTTACAGTTTTGTTTTGTTTTTGTTTGTTTTTTTACTTTTTTTTTTTTTTTACATTTTTATCACTCTATATGATACTGTGCTCTACAAATAAACTTGACTTAACTTGATGAAATGGGTATTCTATCCTGAAAACAGACTAGATATACCAAAATGACAGATTGTAAATTTATGAATAACAAGTTGTCTCCTCCCTCCTCCTGATGTTTTCCTTTAGATGTTTGTTTTCACTTGTCCCTTCTTAAGGACACCAGGTTAGTGGTCCCCTCAGTCCTTTTTACCACTAGGGGGAGCATCAACTTGAACCTCAGAAAATATTATTGTGTGTGTATGACCAGTATGAATGCACTTCTACCAATAACTTCACTTTGATCATAAATCTCCGATGAGAAAAAATTACTTGGATGGAATAACCGGCCTTTAAGAGTCTCATGGGACTTCATGAGAAGCTTTGACGATCATCACAGCTCCCCCTGAGCATGTTTGAGGGCATAATTTTTTAATGTTTTTATACCTTTCTACTTTTCCCATACTCTGATGTACACTGATGTATGTTATTGTTCTTCAGTATCATGTATTATTTTCCACATGAAGTCGGGTATCCTCTAAATATGTGAGGTCAATTTCAATGGGATTTACCAGATTGAATAAAGTTTATGTGAGAAATTTGACTTATGAATGCAATTTTTAAAGGCTCAGCAGCAGCAGCGGTAATACTGACTATCAAACAAGATTAATCCAGCTCCAAGTTTTTAGAATTCTGAAAGATATCAAAAGTGGTAAACTGATTTTACATAATAACATTTTTTAATGAACATTTTAGAATATGAACTGTTTTGCAATCATTTTTGATCTTGATCTTCTGTAATGGAACAATTATTGTCAGTATGAGTTTATTCTATAGATAGACAGACAGACAGACAGACAGACAGATAGATAGATAGATAGATAGATAGATAGATAGATAGATAGATAGATAGATAGATAATTTTTATTGTATAGTTCCTTTAACTAAATTACTGGCAAACAAGGGCACGGGGGAACTCATCACACACAGTATATGTGGGAAAAATACAGGCTGATATGGGTGGAAGATGACTGGAAAATAACGACATAACTGGGATGTATGCATCAAGGTAATAGCTACCAGAAAGATGACAATTCGCGCTTAAATGACTCTTAAAACCTCTCCAGCAGTGCGTCCTGTGACCGTGTCCCGGAGCATACTGACACGGCTCAGAGACTGCCTGGATATGATGAGCGCGTCTATCCTGTTGGCGATATGTGGCTTGAATTGATGAGGGCTGCCTTCATTCATTGGACTCTACACACAGAGAGAGAAGACGAGGCTTCCGCCTCAAGACGGTGGGAGGTGTCACGTGGTACGTGTATCCAGCCTATCAGGAGTAAGTGCGCATTGCGATCCTGTGCAGAGAGATTGTTTTATTAAAGGGTTGGTGGTGATCAATGAGCGAGTGGAGCTGTCCACGGTGCTGAAAGTTAGTTCAGGATGGACTGAGTTTCAGGACCACGGACAGCTCCGCTCTCACGTTTCCTAATAGCACAAATAGACCACTATGATATAACATTTCTATATTATAAACTCCAGTTATGATGTGTCTTGTCCAACTTTGCAGGTATTTAGATTCTGTTGGTGTTTGCTGGTTCCATGGAGGATGTTTAGATGAAATATATAGCGAGAGACAACTTTACATCTCCAATGCGACTGAAGCAGAGAAAGCCTTATGAGCAAACTGTGCAAGCTCTGACTAAAATCCCACTGCAAATAAAAAAAAAAACATAACTCCAATATCCAACAGCACTAAGACTAAATTTGTTGCTGCTGCAACGCCAGGACGTGTGGATGATTGGGTTTCAGCCTTTGGTTTATGCCTCCACAGCTGCTCAATCTCGGGCAGTTGGCTGTATTTCCTCGGGGTGATATAACTCTTCTACTCCATTAATAACGCAGCCACCAGCGGTCACATCAATCTGTGGCTGCAGACACAGGCCCCGGCCATAGGTGCTACAGGCCTGCATGGTCACATGGTCAACGGCCAATGAGCTGAATGAAATCAGCATCTTGTAAATCAGAGGTGACAGCGTGATACGTGTGTTTCCTATGAAGTCAATAAATGAGGGATCAGTCAGGAAATTTATGAATAGGCCTGGCTGACGGGTGTTGTGTGCAATACCTAAATTACATCTGTTGAAATGCAGAGGTGTATTGGAGGTGTAAGTGATATTTAGCAAGACAAAGAGGAAAAACACACCTCTCTTACTTTTCTTTACTCTCTTTTTGGCTGCAGGTTTAGAAGTGTTTTTATTAGAAGCTCAGGTCTTTGTGAGAAAATATGTAAAGGTGTAAAAGTGCAGCTAGATCTCCCAAAATTTAAATACATTTTTTTTTTTTAGTTTTTGTTAGTCCTGATGAAAAAAGGCTGGGCCTCTTATACCATGGTTGCAACCTTTTCATGACGTCGAGCCAGTTGTTTTGGTCCCCTCTGCCCAATCGGAGGCTCCTCTCACATTCTACCGGAGCCGAAATGGGTCTGTTCATGCAGCGGCTCTGTCCTCCCGTAAGTACCATAACGCCCTTCGTCGGGTGCTCTGTGGTACCCGACTGCTGCTTTAAACAGCAGCACTGACATGGAAACCCCATTGCAGCTGCAGAACGATTTCTTTCCAGAGCAGCAGTTCCAGCACTGTAAGTACCAGCACTACTGCGGGCGGGAGGATCGGCTCAGCAAGCAGCACGACCAATGCTGCACCTGCAATAACTGCACCTGTGATGCGAGAAAAAGCCTCGTCTTTCGCGGGACGTCGCCGACCACTGTGGGAACTTTAAGGACACCTTCCGAAACGTCTTCGAGGCAAGGTTGCCAGTACAGCGTCTGCGAGTTCACACCCTCTAGTCATGGTAGTTCATCCAGACATCATCATCCTCACCATCAGCAGCAGCATTGCCGCGATCGGCAGCGGGGCAGCCTGGGCAGCAGCCACAAAGACAGTAACTCCTACAATGAAATAGCCATGAGCAGCTGCAGATACAACGGCGGCGTAATGCGGCCGCTGAGCAACTTGAGCTCGTCCCGCAGAAACATACACGAGTTTGATTCCGAGTCCCAGCCTTTGCAGCCCATCTCCGCCGCAGATGCGTCGGACACTTTAGTATCTAAGCCGGAGAATAATTCCACCACCCTGATGCCTTACGCATCGGGAGACGGAGGGGGAGGCTGCAGCCACAGCAGCGGTAAATCGGGTAAAAAGAAGAACCAGAACATTGGGGAAAAGCTCGGACACAGGAGGGCCTTGTTTGAGAAAAGGAAGCGGCTCAGCGACTATGCTTTAATCTTTGGGATGTTTGGGATCGTTGTTATGGTTATAGAGACTGAACTCTCATGGGGAGCCTATGGAAAGGTGCGTATCTAGAGTTAATTTAGGTGGCATGTGGCTGACAGAGCGAGCCCTTTACATTAAACAACTTTGGCCAGAAGTGTTCAGTTAAAGCAGTCTGTTTAAATAGAAGGCGAGAAAAGTGTGGGCTCACTATCAAGTGTCCCATGTAGTCACATTGTCCTGTCACATACAGGCCAAAAGGCCCACTGCTGTCCAACCATGAAGGGGAATCCCATAGAAGATAGAAGAAGATATCACATGTCAGCAGAAGATGAATTATAGTGTATTATTTATGTATATTTTGGTCACACATGTAACAGTTGGTTTGACATGTAAGAATGTGATTTTATGCTGTGATGTTGTGTGTTGTTTGGCTTTAGTGTTGTCGCTCTTTTCCAGGAGTCCCTGTATTCATTAGCTCTAAAATGCCTGATAAGCCTTTCTACAATCATTCTCCTGGGGCTGATTATCATATACCATGCAAGAGAGATCCAGGTAATGTGGAAACACTTTTTTTCTCACTCTTTTTAATGTTGATGTGACTGAATGGGAAGGGACTGCCATAACAGCAAATGTCTTCTCACAATTAAATGCTCAATTTGATTTAATATGTCCACACAAATTAGTTTGCTAGCAGGAAATCCTCCTGAGTATTGGCACATTAGATAAAATTATTGATTTATCAAAGCAAATAACTTCTTGTAGAAGTAAGTGAAGTGTTAAATTTGAGTTTCTCTGCAGAGTGGGACTTTTTCAATGAAAACATGAGCATGTTGCAACTTTATTTATTTTCTTTTTTTAATTTCCAAAGAAAACATCCATTTTTTATATTTGTCACATAACTATGAATGTTTTAACACCAAAAAATCTACACAACCCTTTGATTGCACAAATGTCAGTACAGGTTTTTGGACTGTTGATTGAAGTGGGTGCCATCATCATTTGAACCCACATTAACAGCTAATTATACATTCTGATAAGATTTAAGGACTCCTCACAGTGGTCAGTGAATGAATATAGATTGTTAGCCTCCCCAGAGACCTTCCAACACTTGGTCAGCTTTATGACCTTGCCTGGGAGCATTGTTGCATTACTTACAGTTGCGCTTCAGCACTTGCGTCTTTGTTGAACAGCCACAAAATTAATGGTATCACTTTCAGCAGGGTGGATGTATGTTTGCCAGAACATTTTCATGTGTCCATGACTGTTTTATTTATTTATTTTTTTAATTGAATCAACTCAAAAGGAAAAAAAAAAAAACTTGACTTGAAAAGAAACACTGCTCAAGCATTTTCCTGAATCTTGAATGACGCCATGTTTAATCATGTTAATGGTTTTTCTTACTTTTAAACGAGATGGTGATTTTTAAAAAGTGCCGTTAGCTAAATTATACGAGCTGATCCAGCTGTTTTCATCTGCTCTTGGATCCAAGATGTAGAATATGGTCCATTTATGAATCAGAAAGATATTACATTTGGGTGAGGCACCAGGATTTTATCTTTTGCATTAAAAGTTGGATTAGCTAAGGTATATTCATCAGCCTTGTTGGTATGTTTAGCACTTACAAGTCCCAGAGGAGTATCAGTCATTGAAATAGCCCAACAGTAAAATGTCTCACCCCCTTCAGATGTCTCATTGTAAACCTTTCTTTATGAGGGATGATAGAAATGCACAGACATCATTACCATATTTCAATGCCTAACGGAAGCATTTTCATTTCCCATGCAGACGGTTCCCAGTAGCTGTTTATAAATTAGAAAGCATACGTTTCCATGAGAGTATCACATTCATTCTTTTCTCCTTGTGCCTCCACACCTTTTACTCTAATACTTGTGTAAATTATTCCATTCATAAACTCAGCTTTTTCACCTCTTCCTTGTACAAACTTTCCTTGATGTTAAATAATGTAAGTGTTTAGTTGTGACTGCTATATCGCAAAGGTGCGTTCCTCATCACTGCGGGTTTCCATTAGTGATTTTTGTAAACAGATTGTGTTAAATTGGTAGTTGTGCCTCAGCGGTGCATTTATGGTCCCCTCCCACTAGAAACCAGTTAAATGCTTAAGCGCTGAATTGTGCTACATACTTTTAGTCACAGAGGTGGCCCTAATTTTTCATATACTTTTAGTTTCAAAGCTGCAACTAACGATCATCTTCATTATAAATTAATCTGTTGATTATTTTCTCAGTTAATCCATTAATCGCTTTGTCTATGAAATGTCAGATGATAGTGAAAAAGGCCCAAATGTCTTGTTTAGTCCAACCAACAGCCCCAAACTGAAAGATAATCAGTTTACTAACATGTATGACTAAGAAAAGTATTAAATCATCACATATGAGAAACTTAACCTGCACATTTTTGGCGCCTTTACTTAAAAATAATTAAAACAATTAACTAAATATCTAAATAGTTGCTAATTAATTTTCCGTTGATGGAATAATCCTTTAATCAACAATTTGTTCCAGCTCTGATCATGATGCAGCAACACATGTGTATTGATGAATATGATAAATATGGTGACAATATCCAGTTTTACAAAACTTGAATCCTTTATTTTACACCTTAAAACTGTCTATGAAGCCACTTTCTGTCCTTCATTACACAGAAGCTGAAATTCTCAGTTTATCTTCAAAAAACAAGCTTTTCTTTCCATTCCTTTAATTGTCAGTAGCTGCACATGTACCAACAGAAAGGCTGTTCAAACCTCTTTGATCCAGACTCTTGTGACAGTCACGTCAACATCCAAAACATGTTTCACCCCAGATAGCTCTGTCTTCATGATAAAGACATTTCCTCCTTTGCTGACCTAGAAAACTTTATTAAGGAAATTGTTTGCCTGAGAATTGATAACCACAATACATTTTTCACCATATATCCCCTCGCAGTCATGATTTATATACAGTTTATTATGTATTAATGTAACAGCCTGAATACTTATATGAATCAGAAAGCATCATCACTTCGCTGCAGTCTTACTCACTCCTTACTGCTTTCTAAATGTACAAGTTGATTATGAGTTCCGTTTTCTAATTCATTGAGCTGCCTCTGGAGCAAACTATCAGCTCAGTTCCTGGAAACTGACTCAGTCTTACTATTTAAATCCAGTTCGTGGTGTTTATACTTCAACTTCCACCACACCAGCTGCTCCTTTCTTTCCCTGCCTGAGGGGCTTTTGTGCCTGTTGTTGCTAGTCTGTCATTACTTGGTTCCTGCAGGCTGACATATGTGCCTGCACACGCGCGCGCACACACACACATACATTAATTCTAAATCTATCTTGCTAATGACTAATGACACACAGGAACACATAGCAGCTCTGGTATGTGTGTTCCTTTCTCATGTATTCTGCGATTCTGACATTTTCTGCTCACTACAGCACTTTTGACAAACCTGTTTAGTTGAAAACATCCGATAAAAATGCAATTTGTCTTCATGTGTGTTAAGCCACGGCTAAATTTAAAAGACATTTTAAAGGTGGACTAGGTCAAAGAGGCTTTTTAAGCCTCTAATATTCAAATATCACAGAGGATTATCCAGGTCTGAATAAAGGCTTAAATAAAACCTCAAAGATGAAAGGTTAAACCTAAGATTCACTTTTGGTCAGTTGTAATTGACTAACCACGTAGCCAAGACAAATGCTGTGTTTGGAATTTAAACATAAATATTAGTCTGATAAGTCCAAACTGAGAAAATAATTTTTAAAAAGCTGCTTTCTGAGTAAAATGTTTACTATTTGTTAGCAAGAGACAGAAAAAAAAACCTGCGTGTGGTCAAAACTGAAGCAGCAGAGGCCAAGATATCCTTGGTTTTAGTCCTGCTCGTTGAGCTTATAGCTGCAACTAATGATTATTTTCATTATCAATTAAACTGTCCACGATTTCCTCTTTTAATCGATTAGTTGTTTGGTCTATAAAATGTCAGAAAATTGTGAAAAATGTCAATCACCAATCACTTCCCCAAGTCCAAGATGCAACCTGAAATGTCTTATTTTGTCCCGACCAACAGTCCACAACCCATATTCATATTAGATATATTACTATTAGATATTCAATTTACTGTCATAGAAGATGAAGAAAACCAGAAAAAATGCGCATTAAGAAGCTGGAACCACAGCATTTTTTTCTTAAAAAAATTACTCAAAACGCTTAATCGATTATCAAAACAGCTGGCAGTTACTTTTCTACTGATCGACTAATCGTTGCATCTCTAGTTAAGCTAAAAAACAAAACAAAATACTGTATCCCTCTATAATGCAACATCTTTTGTTAGACATTCGCTTATGACGAGTAAACTGACTTTAACTTGTAAAACTGGGGGAGTTTCACTTTATATCATAGCAATTTAGCTTTGAAACACAACTACTGACTAATTGAGTCCATGTTTCGTATGATCACCTATATGAAACACTGCACCAAATATACTTTTGTTAATCTAATGTGCTTGCTTTGTGACCTCAACCTGATTTTTGATCAGGATCTACTTGTTTGTGATATTAGAGTGCTATTTCTAAAGTGCACTTTTCCATGTGGCAAGTTTTGCTCCTGCAGTGAAATCGATTATGCATGCACGTCCATGTGTACTCACAGATGCCTGTCAGATGTAGAAGCATAAGTCACGATGATGAAATATTTCCCCACCACTTCTATCCCCCTTAAAACTGATTTACTTGTCAAACTCCGGTAAAGATCGCGCCCTCTCATTTTTATAGAGTTTAACAACAGGATGTTTTTTTTCCTCAGAGTGACTGAGGACTCCAAAGGTCAGGTCAGACAGGATAGATGTTGTACACCAGCTGTCATTTGAATTGTTTAGGGATACATCTGCCGTGCTCCGATGGCAGTGATGGGTGACCTACTGAGCCAAGTACATTAACAGAGATGGTGTGTCCGTGTTCTAGGAAATGTGCTTAGATTTGTCCCATTGTCCACAATCAGGAGAAATAGTATTAGTAAATAGTAATGTTTGATCCTCTTTTGTTCAAACTGATGTTTTTCAGGTTGCTACAATGAATGTAAAGCACATAGCTATTTATACTTCTCCTTGAAATGTTAGCAGCCTCATTCAGTCCAAATGATGTCTTTTGTTGACAGCTGGCGCTCCGCCCGAGGAATTTTTAGACTTTTTAGTTTAGTTGAGGTTGCTGTGTTGGCAGGCAGCGACTTACTGTACAGCATAAGTGGAAATGGAGAGGTTAGAGTCGGCAGCGTCTCCCTGACTTTGATTTGTCATTGTCAAAGTCTGATATGAGCAACGAGCTGGGAACATCTTCCTGCTCTTGCTGCTAAGATGGTTGATGAGTTCACCTTATTCCCCGACAGACAGAAACTGACATTTTGAAAGATTTCTCTTGTTCTCACATCAAAGGCTCTTTGCCGTGGGGCATTTGTGTTAAGGCCATTGCTATGTCGCTGTGGCTTGTGATGACAGTTTTGCTGAGTTCTCTTAAACTAATGCAAAATGCTTGGGGGGCTGTTCTGTCTTTGATGTGTTCTTCTGTGATAAAAGTCAGCACTGATGTTTCACAGTTGCACAGTATTCAATTTTACAATCTGCAGAGAAGATAAAATAACAACACATCGCCCGAAATGGGCCAGAGAATCCTGCCAGAGCCAAACTTGGTGGTGCTTGTCAGAGCGCCCATGGGTGGTGTGTATGTGTCAGAGATATGGTGTAACTGCAGGAGACGCTCGGCATTTCTCACAGTGAAATCCGTCCTCTACGTGAGAGTCCAGACTGGAGTCAGATAACCATCACTGGCTGCTGACCTCGATGTTTTCACTGAACATGCAGGCTTTCAAGGGCAGAGAAACTCCCAACAAGTCAAGAATCCTAACAGCTACTTATTGATGTCATTTGCTAAACCATGATTCTAAACATGCAGATGATTTTAGTTTATTAATGTGCTCATCTTGCTGCAACAGCAACACTCCAAAGAAAGAAAATAAAGATTTATTCCGGCTTTCACTTTGGCTCAAAGCGTTCTTCTTTCACTAGAGTAGAAGAATGTATATGCAAATGTGCAACTTAATTTCAAGAAACAAAAGCAAACTGAATCCGCAACAGCTTCAGATTTACTCAGCAAAGTGGCCTCTTAGTGGCTCGCTTTGATATCATAAATAAAGCATTGCATTAATGTCTAATTGGGCTGAACCTCTCAACCTAATTCACTAATGAGATTGAGCGATTTCATTCTCAGTGACAAGATATATGTTCCCATCTCCACATTACACAGATTAAATATTGAGCCGGACTCCATTAGTTATATTGAACGTAGTGAAACCAGTAACCAACCCAGCTATCATCGCAGGTGAGCTCCTCTGAGACTGTGCGGTGAAGACGCGGGACAGCGGCAGGCGGGGGGGATGATCTCAGGACATGTTCAACCGTACTGCCTCTCACCCTGACATGAATGAAATGTTCCCATGCATTCTTAATTATTAGACTGTCAGAAAACAAGCAGTTAGATTTGGTCTCATTTAGAAATGGCTGCCAAATTCGCTATTTGTTCTCTGAGATCTGTTGTATGTATGTGCTCTTCTGTCATTGTGACAGCCAGTTCCAGTTTTAGACCATGAGGACATTTTTGGAATCTTCTTACTCCTCCCAAAGAGCTGTTTTGAGGGTAAAGGCTTCATTGTAGGGTTAAGATTAGGATGCATTCTCACGTGTACAGAGATACAACCCTGTGTGCGTGTTGATAAAAAAGGGATTATAGGAGCCAGATAAAAGAACATGAACAATTCATGAACAATGACTTAAAGGGTCATAAAAGGGTAAAACATTTCCTGAGGAGGTATCTGTATGTGGTGTTTCCAGAGTAACAGGGAGAATGTTTCAGGAAAGAGATGTTGCTGTTCAATTTTTTAAATGTAAATTTTCGATGCAGTGAGCGCCACAAATTTAAATTGGAGGAGGCATAAATCTCAAGGGGCAGATATCTCAAGACTTGGACAAATAAAAGCAGAACTTTGTGCATTGCAGGATAGCTCTAAAGTTAAGCGAGAAAATATGTTGTTTGCAATTTGGGTGTACTGACCCTTTAAGCAACTAAATTAGCATTGCAGCCTCTGTAGAATGCAAATTAGCAGCATTTGTCCGCTTCGTTTAAACTCTATTCATTATGTTCATCACATCTGAGTTAGTTTCAGCTTGAAGCGACGTTTTTTTCTGTTGTTTATGCAGTTTGAGTTTGACAGATGTTGTTTTATGAGAGCATTCTTTTAACATATTAACAAATTTGTCAGGTTTTGCTTCCCTTCCTTGATTTTTACTGACTTTTTGTACCTTCTTTTTTTTCACCTTGCTGTAGTCAAAGGCAGTGTTGTTTTTTTGGGTGTGAGGAGCATCTCATTTTGGCTTTCTTGGATCTGGATCTTTCTTGGATCTGTGTACAAGATTTCTTGATTTATATATCTACTAACGTTCAATAAAACAACAAGGCAACAAATTGATTTGAATTTGATGGACGCAAATGAAATTTGGGCACGGATAATTTGGCCTCTTTGCAGCTCCGTTAGTTGTCTCATGTTGCTTAAAATACTGAATCAAAGTGCTGATTGTCAGACCTCTGCTTTGCCTAAAAATGTAGACATATTTTTAGCTGCTTAAATTAGTTCAAAATCATTTTACTTGGAGTGTTTAAATTATTTGTCAACCTCCTGTAACTAATTTAAACTTTTCCTGGCTCATCAGCTGTCTGTTGTAATTTCTCTTTGTATCCTGACATGATTTCAAACACACAGTTTTGAGGGTTTTTTTCTCCTGCAGAGGTAGTTTCCCCAACCTCTCTGTCATAACTGCTGGTTCTGCTGCTAGCATGGAATATTTGATGCTCTGAGGTAAAGGGCCTTTGAGTATTGTATTTCAGGTCATCCATTACCATAATTGCTTTTAGCCACCAAGTAAGCTTTCCTTATGCAACCTGGGTTTAAATGTTTAATTACATTGTTTTGAGGTAACAAACTTTGTAAATGCTTTTGACAGGACGGGTTTGTTGTTTAAAACGTAAATTAAAACGCAGCTTGTGCTGTGTGCAAACAATAGATTTAGCTGTTTTCAGAACCTAATTCTGTAACTAAGAAACTGAAGCAGCGTGGAGTCGCAGCTTGTGTTTCCGTGTCTACATTACACTCACTTGGAAAGCCAAACAGGACAAGCTGTGGTTAGAGTTACACACTTCTCTGACAGATGTCAGTTTGTTAAAAGAGCTCGGTGTCACTCATTTGATATGAACAACTGCCTCTGAAAATTTAATTCATGTGTTTTCTGTGTTTGGGGGGAAACTTTGATTGTAGCTTTTAAATAAATATAAAGAAGCTGAACAGGCTTTGTGGGACGGTTTGTTTGGGGACATGTGTCAGTTGTAGCTTCTTGTGTTTTTGTTGTAATGTGCCAGCTTGTGGACAGCTGATATGTCTTGTACAGTAGCTGCTGGACATATAGTAATTGGCTCAGAAACGGGTATAATGAGCGTGCTGTGTTTGCTGTTGTGGGTTCAGTGAAGTTTGTGTGTTGAAGTGAAGCTGGCGACTGCAGTGTCAAAGTGCCTTTGAAGCTGTCAAATTGTACTATGAGGAGCATTCATGTATGTCTGTGAGAAAAGTGGCAGTGCACAGTACTATCGATTTTTTTTTCTTTGTGCTTTCTTTGTCCTTGAGTTGAACATGTTGAATATGAGCTTTCTTTTCACTGTGAGAAATATGACTGTTTCAGCAATTCGATTTTATGTAACACATCACAGCTAAATTTACAATCTGGGTCACTGATCCCATTAGCCCTCCAGGATTGGGACAGTTTTTACTTCTGTAATGAGAAATTCCAAATTAAACTAAATGGAGACTCGTTGGCAAGATGCCGAGCCATGATCTGTGCCTCTAGTGTGTATTATGAGCATTTTATTTCTCACACACTTATCTGCACTTTTTTTTAAAGCGGCTTTTTTGACTAAAGCATATCCAATATATTACAGACTTAGACATATTAACTTAAAAATAAATTGTTTTCCATTCTTCTTCATGGGTAAATGCTGGCAGGTATTTATAGAGCTGGAAATAAAAGTCACTGAAAATCCAAACTGCACACTTTAAAGTAACATTTAAGATGAGCTGAGCCGAAAGATGAACTGACCTGTGCACAATCTTGCCCCAAGAGATGCTCAACTGTAAGCAAAAACATTGCATGTGCCTATTTTCATTTTAAAGTCTGAGGAGTCACTGGACATTGTATAATTCATTACCGAGCATATTAGGGAGGTTCCTGATGAAATGTAATCACGTGCAGGTTTTTTTTCTTAACTTAGAAAGGTTTCTGCTCTCATGGCAAAAACAGCCCGCCAGGAAACCTGGCTCGTATTTGCTGACAGCGACATTTTGTGAAATATCTACTGCCAGTTGTGACGGCCTGTACACCAGCAGAGGACCTTGAGGTGATTGAGTGGATAGAGCAGAAGCTGCTGTGGAGGAATATCAGTGTGGTGTGTCAAAGAGAAAAAATCTCTGACAAATTTAGTGGAAGCTTATACAGTTTGATGGTATTTAATCTGCAAACCACACCGGCAAATGTATAACTCAGTGGGAGGAGTAAGATTGAGATAGTGCATCTACGACCATAAGCTTGATCAGGGATCACTGGGAATGAGCTGGTGATGGCAGTCACGGGCTGGGCCATTAGTTCAGGGTGAGTACACTGAGCCGTGAATCTTGGTAGATAACTGTAGATTGGATTGAAAGTGATGAAGAGGAGGGAGGGGAGGAACAAGAGGAGGTGGCAGCAGCAGCAGAGGTGACCATATGACGAAGCTTCAGTATATGACAGAGGACAGAGTGGACAAGAGTGATGAGGGTTGTTGAAATCCACCCACACGCAAGTCCCCAGTGAAATGGCTTACCTTCTGGTCGGGGTGGCCAGGCGATCAGAACCTAATGCTAATGTGAAGGTGGCAGATGTTCTCATCAGTACAGCGCTTTGAAGTTGAAAATGCTTACTGCATGCTGTTAATTTAACACTTATTTTTTTATTTTTTTTAGTCAGGGGGTCTGAAAGTCGTGAGAGAAACAAAGGAGGGGGAATACATGGCAGAATTCAGTCCTGGAGTAGTAGAGGCACACATGAAGGAAACGGACAAGCCTATTTCACTGCAAATCAAATATATTTTACATTAATAGCCATTATTTGTAGAATTTTACATTTGCTGGCTGGTATTTTGATACCATACAGAAATAAATTAGAGGACATAAAAACATTTTTTTAAAACAAATGCAAACAAATTTCAGTCTTGCAACCGTCTGAGGCATATATTTGGACTTAAGAAATTGGCTGAACTTCTCCCAGATGTTTTGAGCACAGTGACTTGGATCAATAGTATTCTCTGGAAAATGGACAGAAATAATGTTATAGATATATATCAGAGTAATAAATGGGTGACAACTTGCAAAAAAAAAAGGTTGAATAATGTGATTCAAAAATGTGATTTAATGACTCGAGGCCATTTGTGACTTATTGTTTTAATGGGTTTAATGATTTCCTGTAGCTTGCTGTGTCACCATGATGAAAATGTTAGCAGGCTTTTACCCTTCATCAGCCTCACCGTGCCCTTTCCTTGCAGTTATTTATGGTGGACAATGCAGCTGATGACTGGAGGATAGCCATGACATATGAGCGCATCTTCTTCATCTGCCTGGAGATCCTGGTGTGCGCCATCCACCCCATCCCAGGGAACTACACCTTCACCTGGACAGCACGCCTGGCCTACTCCTATGTGCCATCCAAGACGGATGCGGACGTGGACATCATCCTGTCCATCCCCATGTTCCTGCGGCTGTACCTCATCGCTCGTGTCATGCTGCTGCACAGCAAGCTCTTCACGGACGCCTCGTCCCGCAGTATCGGTGCACTCAATAAGATCAACTTCAACACACGCTTTGTGATGAAGACCCTCATGACCATCTGTCCCGGCACTGTACTGCTGGTCTTCACCATCTCGCTGTGGATCATTGCTGCATGGACTGTGAGAGCATGCGAGAGGTGCCTGGATCAGTTTCTCACGCTATACTCTACTGCTCAGCATGAAACATAGATAAGGCATAAAAATAGATAATGTACACACTTCTTAGCTCTTTCTGTGTCTGAGCATTAAGATATAAAGATTTACACATGCTGTAAGAAAAGATTAGAGCTCTGCAGTATTATGACAAAATATTAAATATTACGTACTGCATAGTATTTTTTTCTTTTTTTAGATGAGAATTAGTCATGAGGAGAAGCAGGAGTGCATCAGTTTCTGCAGGTGCATGAGAGATGGTCAACCTATTGCATTTATTATTTATTACAGGTACCATGACAACCAAGACATAACCAGCAACTTTCTAGGAGCCATGTGGTTGATCTCAATCACGTTTCTTACCATTGGATATGGGGATATGGTCCCAAACACATACTGTGGGAAAGGAGTCTGCCTCCTGACTGGCATTATGGTGAGAAAAGCAGAGAAAAGCAGACTGAGTGCTTCAGTTTTTTTTCTTTGAGAACTGACAGGAAGCATTATTGTTTACGTGAAAGTAACTAATATGTTGCTAATATCTACTAGCTGAAAAAACAGTTGACAAGCAAATCAAATATGTAAAAATCCACACTGTATATTTGTCCCGGTCCATTCTTGTTATTTCACAGGGTGCTGGCTGTACTGCCTTGGTAGTGGCTGTGGTGGCAAAGAAACTGGAATTAACCAAAGCTGAAAAACATGTCCACAATTTTATGATGGACACCCAGCTAACAAAAAGAGTAAGTGAAATCGCCACTTTGAGTTATACTGACATCAGGATATCGACAGATATTTCACCTGTATCTGTATTCTTGACCGAATGTCTCCTCGTTTTGCACTTTAGGTGAAAAACACAGCTGCGAATGTTCTCAGGGAGACGTGGCTCATCTACAAGAACACCAAACTAGTGAGGAAGATGGACCATGCCAGAGTCAGGAAGCATCAGAGGAAATTTCTCCAAGCCATTCACCAGTAGGTACCGAGCTCAGAACCTTGAACCCGCCACTCATGTTGGTCTAACATGTTTTATCCAGCAGTGTATTCATTTCATCTACCGATGCAACACGAACCTGAAATCTGAATTGTTTGACACCTGTAGCAAAAAAATGAAGGATCCTGTACTTCATGTTTCACCTGATTTGACTAACTTTAAATTTACAGATGTGGTAATGAGTTGCCCTGACTCTCTGTTGATTCTGCATCATGAAGAGTGGTAGAATATGCAAAGGAACCAAATTTATGTTAATTATATTCACGGATACATTAGAGGTTCTTGTAATGCATTTATATTAAAACAGGGTTGAAATGGTTGGTTTGAAAGAGACATATTTTATCTGTGTAAAATGGTATTTTCTCTTACTGGGATTTGGAAAACTTGCTGTGTGAAACAGAATCCATAAAATCTTATTTTACCTTGAAATATTGTCAAGTTACAGAATTCACAGCAGTATATTGATATTTCTCTCTCGCCTTTTGCTGTCAGATTGACTCTTGTGTGTCTATTTCGCTGTGAGTCAGATGTCAGGCTGACCTGAGGGCTGACACATCTGGGTTTCTACTTTTCTACCAGCTGGTCAGACACTTACCTGTCAGCTAGTCTTTTAGTGGGTCCCCGAGGACCCCTGAAGTGCTATCTAACTCCAGAACAGTATTGATTTTAGCCTCACCTCGCTCTTGTTTTTCTTCAACCTACAGTGCTTACAAGCACATCTACTCTGTGGCTTCTTTCAGTAACTAGCAATCAACTCTTTATTAAAATAGGTAATTAGAAGTACAGTGATTTTCTTATTATGTAGTCAAGTAAAATGTCCCCTGTTTATATGTTTGTTTGCTTTCTGTAGTTTTACGTATGTATATCGGTCTTTGTGGTCTCATGTGTGCAACTTTGATTTGCTCATGAGTATTTTGAACATACATTTATACATTAGGATATTTAATTACAAGGCAGAGAAACACATAAATTGTCTGCTGCTGCTGCAACCCGCATCCAGATTTGTGCCATGTAATAGCCTTTTTGTTATGGTTGCTTTGTCGAGTCATTATGTCCTTGCTGTCGTGCTTAGCCGATTTGCAGCGGTGATGACAAAGTCTCATGTCCGCCTCCTGTTCTCTAGGACAGCCTAATAATGGAAATCCCTTGGAGCTAAAGCTAAATCTATAAAGAACCAGATTCAGAGAGAAAAAGTCACGTCCAGCTCTGTGTGCAAGGACAACTACTCAGCACGGTGTCAAGATCCTCCCGTCACACCTCTGCCTTATAAAGATTCTGTCTTGTTCATGCGGTAGTGTGGTTACAGGCCTTATCTCTGAGAGTTTTAAGTATTGCCTGTAGCCTTTATGCAGGACGCAATGCTAAAATTCTGTATCAAGATGAATATAGGTCAGGAAATGGCCAGACAGCGAGCAGATTGCTGAAGTGGAGGTTTGGAAAAGGCTCACAGCCGTCCTTGACCTGTTGTTAGGTGATGGTAAATATCAAATCAGATATCATCCTGCCTGCTTCCTCCAGTCAAGGCCGCAAGACAGTACACCCAGAAGTCCTTATCAGTCACAGTAAAGGATGTGAGGTGTAAACAGATGTTAAATGGGGCCATAGAACCTTTTAGGCTCTGCCTGTGTTGCTGAAGTGTTGGTCAGACAGACTGACATTAACAGGAAGGTTGTTTTGATTTACTGTATTTCTGATATCCAGGAGTAGTGTGAAGAAAAGGGATTAGACTAAGAAAGCAAGCACAGCTGCAGCTACCGGAAACAGTCCAAACACAGCAAGATAACACTCTGGTTGCAGGAAGAAATAAGTCAAGAAAAACTCTTTGCTGCTGCTCAAGAGGTGAGGTGACAGCGTAGAGATGAGGGTTACAGCAGCCAGACTTGAGCAAACAGATTTTACCATCTGAATATGTTTATCTGATGTTGTAATAATTCATTTGTCTACTTCATGTTTCCTTTTTTTCCTGTTTGTGTCGACACAATGCAATAGAGCTCGAAAGTAAGTGTTCGCCTCACATGTAGATACAGACCTGTTGTGTGCATGCTAACGAGAGCTTGTTCTTGAACCCAATAATGTGACTAAAAAATTACACTCCCTCATTTGATAAGTGAAATTCATGCCACAAAAAAAATGTTTGTAATGATTGAAATGTTTCACATGACACAATCACAATGTTGACTGATTATTTCATTTAAGCTGCTTTGATGGTTTTTTTCTCACATTTCCCATTCAATCCTCAACATTTTGTGTTGCAATCAAACAGCTTTAAATAAAACCAGCACAAACACCTTTATATTATTGAGTAGACACACGCTGCACATTGTGAACACACCCATAGATGCATATAAAGTGAATTTCAATTATCAGTGATGGAGGGTGTTTTTCTTTCCATTTCTGCATGGATGTGATGAGAATTTGATCTTTAATCAGAAAGCCACTGATTAAACTCCAATCAACTGTGCTTTCACGTACCGAAGGATGACGACTAGAGCTCTACAGGAGACAGACCTCCAGTAGCACAAGTATATAATTCATACTGTCTCCTCAAGTCATGTTATACAACTTAGCGGTCATGCTCATACAGATCAGGGCTCAGGGTCATCTTTCGGCGTGTGGAATCATTGTTACGCCTGTTATTACATTTGCAGCCACATTTCCTCCATTTCCCTGTTGGATGACACAGTAGCGAAGACACTGATCCACTGTTATCATGGCTGGTAAACAGCATAATAACAAGGACATACAACTATCATGCATCTCTGTATTAAGACAAATTAGCAGATTTTGTAATAGACACAGCTGGAACGCTCTTTAGTTCATTTGGATGGTGCATTTTACCACAAACCACAGGCATGATGTTGCACGCATGCAACCAAATGTCTTTCAGTATGTTTCAAGCCATAATAGCTGTTAAGTCAAGTGTCTCAGTACAGTTAGACCACCCCTCTGGGATTGCTGTCACTTTCCATCCTCAAGGTTGAAGTGGGAATCGTAGCGAGACGCAGGACAGTCAGTCTGTGTGCTTGTTAGCTCAGAGATCAGCGAACTGATGAAACAGGAAAGTGACCTGAGAGGAAGGTCGAGGTAAAGCCTCCGAGCAATCCCGTTTGCGCCCGAGAGGCTGCAACTGTGACCGACAGGGTGAAGCTGTCAGTAGGGACAGACAGAAAAAAAAAGGCTGCAGAATGTTCACCCTGTCCTTTACACCACAAGATAAATTAGCATTTATTCCTACAATGAGGTAAACAGAGGTCATGACAAAAGAAAGCAACTCAGGGGGGTAAAAAAAAAATATGGTGCAGCACTAACTGAGATTGCCTTAACAGATTTAGTGGGATATTGGAAGTCTTAGCGTAGCCGTTTTCCCCTGATGAATAGCAAGCAGATTTAGAGTGCCCATTCAAAAGCAGAACTGCCCATGTTGAGTGATTGACTGAGGGAAAGGGACATATACAATATAAAAGACATGGCAAGCAGGCTTCCTTGTCCTGACCTCAATCTGCTCCATGCTTTGACCCCATTTGACGGCTATTGGTCATCCAACTGTGAAATGCATAATTCTACCAGGTCTTACATCAACTGCAAAGTCATTTAACATTAAATATCTTTTATCTTTCATCATTTCAGATAGACTACCTTCTTTTTGTCTTTCATATAATTACTTGAATAATAAAAGTGTTATTTTGCAATAGTATTCTGTACTTGTCTGTAGAATCTGCTCTGTATGAAGCATTTCGGTCCTCAGGACATCTTCCTTTGCCTGTAGTTTCCTTTAGTGACTCCTGTGGCACCCTCTGTTGGTCTAACCTCATCTTCGCTCCACATCTGCCTGACTTCAGGAAACAGAGAAAATAATCCTGCATTGCATGAGAATGGGTGTATCTGGGCTAATTATCAGACTCCCCAAGGGCCCCTTGAATCCCTTCTCGATCTTCATTACTGTTTGCATTCGATTCACACAGCCTAATGATCACTTCACACACAAAGTGCATCAATGTCTCAGTTAGCTATAGAAGGTTTCTTTATTAATTTTTGAAAGTCTGAAATGTTGGTAAAACTGCCATCATGATGTTATTCTGTGTATTGTGCCCAGTGTAATTGAGCATGCGTGGGTGATTCAGGGAAGAAAAAAAAAATCTCCTTAATACCTAAAAACCATGTGTGGTCGACACTCTACAATACTGCACAGTTGCTGTTTTTAAGCCCCCTGAGAGGATGAGTAAAAACAGGCTTTAGAAGCCTAATTAAACAGATAGCAGAGATAACAGGAGATGTGAATTATTTAGGCATGTTGTGTGAAGAAGTTTTTTTCACAAACTTCAGAAGTAGGCTTATTGGTTGATAAAAAGTGGGCTATATTGCAAGGTATTTCAAACTACTACTACTACTTTCAAACTGGGAAAAATAATATTTTTGATTTTTTAACCGGTAATGTATCGTTTTCTCTCCATGATTCAAGATGAACAGGATTCCTTGAAGCAGCAAAATGTCTCAGTTCTGATGTCACATCTTTTTATGCTTATATTGCAAAGTCTCAAAAGTAAAACAGTGCACATCTGTGCAGATAGCTACCGTCAAATCGTTAAACATTAATCTCTGTTTTTCCATAAAACAGTGCTTGATATCTATGTCTGTTTTAGCGACTAAATAATTCATATAGTTAAGCAGAGAAAAGTTGATTTAACAGAAGAACAAATGTTAAAAGATACTGTAGATACAACAGTGGGTGTTTTTGGTGTTTTACATTCTTATATGTCAAATAGCTATTGGACTTGATAAATGCTGTTTACACTGCACTGGTGCTCTGATATGAGTCCTCATCACTCCTTTAGTATGGTTGTATGTATTTGCTGAGTAGGAACGTACAGTAGAACTGGTTTCATTCTCCTCAGTGGCAGCCCCTCCTCCTCTGTGGTTTCTTTTTCCACTTGCATGCAGCTCAACCAAACAGATTGACCCCTGCAATCCCTGCATTCTCTACACACATCCTGTGCATGGCCTAGGAGTGCTCTCTCCATGTGTATGCCTTGTGTGTGCACAAATTCAATGATAAATTTTGATAGCGTTAATTTATTGGGTTCTGAATGGTCTTGTGTTCAGATTGAGAAGTGTTAAAATGGAGCAACGCAAGCTGAATGACCAAGCAAACTCACTAGTGGACCTTGCTAAGGTAAGCTAGACTAACAGTTCACTGCTGTATTGCACATTAGGATAGACAACTATCCTGACAAGTTTCTCTCCTTTGTGTGATTGAATTCAATGCATGCTAGCTCACTCGCTGGATTAGTTGTGTTTTATAATATAATCAAAGTCTACAGGTGTCAAATAAACAGACAGGCGTTTCACAAGGGGATAAAAAATAAATACTGTATGTGTGATAACTCTGGTTGTCTGCACTCACCTGAGATTCTAATCTTTTGCCATAATAACATCATTTTATTTTACAGAGTAAATTACAATCCCCAGGACATGTTCTCCTGAAAATAACCAAATGAGAGCAACAAAAATCCCTATTGTGTATGCAAAAACCCCAGCGTTGTTTTTCACTTTATGTATTCTGTGATGTTTGTCTCCAGATGCACTAAACAGAAGTTGACAAACCTTAGGGAAAGACCAGGCAGTGCGCCAGCCTGACACAGCAAAAACAGTAACCTGGGAAGGGAGACACACTGTGATCTGATGATTCAGCCAGAAGTAAAGGCAGAGAAAGAGAGGAGAGAGAGGCAGAGTGCTTTGACATTCAAAAGTACACCACAGTCAAACTGGATTCAGGCCAGCATGTCATGAAAGGTATTAGTTAATATTGCCCAATCGCCTCATGCTGTAAAACAGCAGTGAGAGTTGGGATGTGACATTGGATAAGGTGGCTTAGAGCCAGTGCCACTCAGCTGGCTCCTTAATCATTGTTATATAAGTCTGTAGCCATAAGAGGGCAGTGTAGAGCTTCAGTTGTCTCCTCATACTCTCAGTGGAAAGATTGAACTAAATAGAGCTGAACATACCACTGATCTGCCACAACATTAAAACCACCTGCCTTATATTGTGTAGGCCCCCCTTGTGCTGCCAAAACAGCTCTGACTCGTCAAAGGTGAACATGTCCTCTGGTATCTGGCACCAAGATGTTAGCAGCAGATCCTTTATAAGTCCTGTCTGTTGTGAGGTGGGGCCTCCATGGATTTGACTTGTTTTTCCAGCTCATCCCACAGATGCTCAATGGGATTGAGATCTGGGGAATTCGGAGGACAAGGCAACACCTTGAACTCTTTGTCCTGTTCCTCAAACCATTCCTGAACAATTTTTGCAGTGTGGCAGAGCACATTATTCTGCTGAAAGAAGCCACTGCCATCAGGGAATACCGTTGCCATGAAGGGGTGTACTTGGTCTGCAACAATGTTTAGGTAGGTGGTACATGTCAAAGTAACATTTACATGAATGCCAGGAGCCAAGGTTTCCCAGCAGAACATTGCTCGGAGTATCACATGGCCTCCACTGGATTGCCTTCTTCCCATAGTGCATCCTGGCATCTCTTCCCCGTCCAAATGACGTAAAAGAAAACGTGATTCATCAGACCAGGCCACCTTCTTCCATTGCTCCATGGTCCAGTTCTGATGCTCACCTGCCCATTGTAGGTGCATTCGGCAGTGGACAGGGGTCAGCAAGGGCACTCTAACTGGTCTGTGGCTATGCAGCCTCATATGCAGCAGCTGCAATGCACTGTGTGTTCTGACACCTGTCTATCATGGCCAGCACTTACTTTTTCAGCAATTTGTGCTACAGTAGCTCTTCTGTGGGGCTAGCCTTCGCTCCCCACACACATCAGTGAGCCTTGGGCACCCATGACCCTGTCGCTGGTTCACCGGTCATTCCTCCTTGGACCATTTCTGGTAAGTACTGACCAGTGCATACTGGGAAGACCCCACAAGACTGCTGTTTTGGAGATGCCCCAACCCAGTCATCTAGCCATCACAATCTGGCTCTTGTCAAAGTTGGTCAGATCCTTACGTTTGCTCATTTTTCCTGCTTCCAACACATCAACTTTAAGAACTGACTGCTCACTTGCGGCCTAATATATCCCACCACTTGACGTATGCCATTGTAACAAGATAATCAATGTTATTCACCTCAACTGTCAATTGTTTTAATGTTGTGGCTAATCAGTGTATTATTGCCACCACAGTCTCATTTGAAGTTCCTCAGATCACAATGTATCCCCTTAACTCATTATCTCTTCTACAGTCTACTAAAGGATCTGGTTTCTTTTAACGTGATTTAAGAGATGCAGTATTTGGTCGATTGTTTTTTTGTTTTGTTTTTTGTCCACAGCATTTTCTTCACATTTGCCTTTTAGGATGAATTATGTTAATTATGTCAAATTGCAAAAATTGCCCACTTAAAGCTGTTGTTTGAAACAATCTCTGCCACTCTCCTCCCTCTTCTCTCATTCACTTGTCCAGAAATGGGATGATAGTGCCAAGATGTGGTTTTATTATGTAGCCGAAGTGGATCTATATGGGATCTATATCTAAATATAATATTGCTCCATCAGTTTCATCCATAATTTATAATATTTGTTTTTCCATGGTTTACTAGGCCTCATTTCTTGGTCTCTAGCATTTTATTCCATTACAAAGGAAATTCAACATTTAACATTTAACTTAACATTTAAATGTGGGCTGCTTGTATTAATGTAAGTAATACAAACAGTCAAACTGCTGTCTCCACTAGCTGCTGGGTTGAGCGGTGTCAGTGCTACTTTAGTCCTCACTGATTCACATAAACAACCTATCAAATTATTCCCACCTCAAATCAGAAGAGGACAAGGTAAGTGATGGATGAACTTGCCTCCAGGCTGCCAGGGATTATTTGTCCTCTGCTGAGAAACCGCCATCCAGCGGCATCATTCCCACTCCTCATCCTAATGTGACATGTATTTCTCAGTGTGTTGTTGTTTATTTGTTACGACTGAACCTTGGGAGTTAAAATAAATACCCAGTATATTTTAGATTTTAAGGTTTGTGATAAGACACTTAATGCGTCAAAAGAGCAGAAAGCATCATGCAAAATCAGCAGGCCCCTTTCCTGTCTCCTCAAGGTCATAGAATAATGTACTACGGGCTGCATGGAAATATACTTGTAAACTGTTTATATCAAATCTGCCCTTCTAGGCTATGTCTTTTACAGAAAATGTGCTGGTTGTCAAGGTTGTAACTGTTTAGCATAAAAGTAACTGATATACTCAGGTCACGACTTAACCTGATGTTCCTCTGACCTTCTTTTTTAACTTTTCTGCTTTTGACCTCTGACTCTCTAAGAGTGGATGACACTATATCACAATAAAAGGATTTACTGTTCCTAAAAAATTTAGATTATTCTACTTTACTTTGTGTTTGTAACTGACATATTCTTAGCTATTGTCATTTTATATTAAATACTGAGATCAGTAATTTTGTGACAGGTGATAAGGAGATGATATTGGCTGTGTTATTTATATGTATGTTTTGATTTTCAGTTATTTATAGTAGATCTGCGGTCTGAATAGAACGTGTTGACAAAGTGGATCTCTCTTGGTGTCAAGCTCACAAGCTCTTTTATTTCCTTTCCTTTTCAGAATGATCTGTTAACACTTTCAACTGTATTTAAGAATCAAAGCAGCCATTGTTTTTTATCTTTGTATACATTTTGGACACACATGTTGTCCATCAAAAATGAAATTGGAAAACGATAATGTTAAGTGTGTTTCCTCTCCCCTGTTCCAGACTCAGAACATCATGTATGACATGATATCAGACTTGAATGAGAGAGGAGAGGACATGGAGAAGAGGATTGCCCTGCTGGAGACGAAGCTGGAGACTCTTCTGAGTAACTTGCAGGCTCTGCCGGGACTCATCAGCCAGGTCATCAGCCAACAGCACAGGGACTTCCTGGAGGTGCAGCTCCAGCCTTATGACAAACACAGCCCTGAGCGCTCACAGTCAGTGTCCCGACGGAGGTCGTCCTCCACAGCACCGCCCACCTCCTCCGAGAGCAGCTAGAGTCCAAGGGGAATGCCTCCACTGAAGACTTTTGCCATCATATGGCCAAGTTGCATTTATCGTAAAGCCTTATGGTTTCAATAAGTATTATCCAAATTCTGATGACAGAATCCAAGATACTGGGGACAGTGCATTTTAATGGATAACTTCATGCTGTTATTTGTTTTTTATTACCTCAAAAAGATGTTGTTATCCTTGCTCTGGTGACATGACCACAAATAATGGCGCTTCCCTCAGTAAAAACTAAAAGGCCCATCGATGGGTTATGATAAGAACTCTTCTCCATCTCTATGCAGAGGTAGCCAGTTTTAGGTGGCAAGGTTACCAAGTGTGAAACTATTGCACTAAAATAGTGCTTCTCACAGACTTTGTGCTTCTGCCGACTTGATTCAGTTGCCGTCTTCCTCAACGCAAACTGAGAAATCAGTCAGGGAGCATGACAGTGATATTGGGGAAAAGAGCTGTGTTTGATGGACTGGAGTGAACTGACAGCAGAAGGCAGATGAAAATCACTCCTACACACTGTCACTCAGCGATAACTTAAAAAGCTTGAAATGGGGAAAAAAGCATATATCTTTTAGGTTAGAAACAGCATCAACTATAGCGGTTTTCTTTTGCAGAGTGCCCCCGTAGAATGACTATTTTTGGGGCGACATTGCAAATAATTTAATCCTCTAGTCGAAATGAATGCATCAAAATCTGTACTTGCACTTACTTTTTAATCAATGCACTTCAATGCTGACTGACGTATGATATAAAGATGCGTTGCTCATTAAAAGAAGAACATTTGAGATGTTTGGGCATGGGTTTATTATTGTCAATTCTCAAGCAGTGGCTAGTGTTGATGTCTCAAGTCAAAGCCCTTTTTTTCTGTTTTTCACAAGAATAATTAACTTACAGGTCTACAGAAATGTATTCAGTGTTCACAAACTCAGTAATTACCCCTTGTCTTGCTGTGTCTCATCTCCTGTCCTTCCTTCCTGTGCTATTTATGCTTGCTGTCACCCCAGCTGGGCAACAACAAATGCTGAACAACAACTCGCTGAAACCGTATCTACCTTTTAAAAAGAAAATGCCTATTTTTATATATTTTGATGAGGACAAGCACACCTCCTACAATTCAACAAACAACAACGGGGATCTAAGAAGCGACAGATTCAGCATATCTAGCACGTGGTTTAAGATTTCTTGGACTGGAGTTAAGATACATTCATACTCTATAGGTTCTTTCCTGAACTTAATTATAGACAGACTTTTTAAAAATTACATTATTCTTCAGATTGCATTTATTTTTTACAGCAAATGCTTTAGACAACACTGTTGGCTGAGCTGGAAGAGCAGGACTTAAGAGCAGAACTGGTAAATCTACCTTTAGTGGCTGGTATTTGTTAGGTTTTAGTATGTTAATGTCAAAAATCAAATCAAACTATTTTAATTTGATTGACTACCCTCCTTGGCCTTTCACATAGTAAGTCTCCATGTCAACTGTGTGAAAAGCCCTGATGTGGCCAGTATACTTTCTAATCATAAATATTCATGTATTAACATTGTTGTCAATGCAGCCTTGGCGAGGTTCACAGAGCATAGCATGGGTCAGAGGACATCCGGTGGTCACTTATCAAATCAGCAGCACTGATCTTGTTCAACCAGCCCACGCACAAACCAATCAGAAGGTTAACAAAATGACAGATGTTCAGTCCACAAACTTCAGCAACATAGAAACCAATGAGAGATTATACTGTATGCGACTTAAACAATAAACAATTAAACAATAAAAATATACTATTTGACAGGCCTGTGTCATTTTTTTTTTATTGTGTGAGAATTTGTATGATAGGACAAGGTAAAATGTGTGTTTGTGTGTGTGTGTTTGTGCATAAACATTTAAAACAATTCCATCAGCATATTACTGTGTAAACTGTGGTGCAAATTCTAATTTTACATTTTAATTTTAATTTAATTTAATTTGGTGTGGAAACCTCTCTTGAATTCTCACTGATAATGGAGATAAATTAAAGGAGTTATGGCTCAAATATGAATATTCTGGGTATATTTTGCCCCAGATAGTAACTTGTAGGCATCGTAAAGGAGACTGTAAGACTGTCAATCACATATTCAACCTCTTATACATTAAGTTGCTAATTTATTACTGGCTAAAACTAATACAGCTGCTGTACAATAAATCCTTCTCCACGTTATGATATTCAGCTGTCGATTCAGTTTTATGGTGATTTAGGCTGTAGAGGCTGTACTTGTGGTGCTGTTGAAATGTATTGGATTATACTGAAAGGTCCTTCAAATATTTAGTCTAGTCTAGTCCCATTAGTGTTTTTTTAAGTATCAATACAATAATCTAAATATCCCCCATTACAAGTAAAAGTTATGCATTCAAAACCCTTCTTGAATACAGTATAAGTATAGAAGTCTTATGATCAAAATTTACTTGAAGTATTCAAAGTAGTATGCGTTCCACAGAAAAATGGCCCCTGTCACTGACATGTTATTTTATATGACATTATTTGATTGTTACTGATGTTTAAGTATAGCACTACTGTTGCAGCTGGTCAACATGTAGCTAGTTTGAACAACTTTATATACAGTTAGTCCAGTGGCTCCCAACCTGAGGTCGGGCCCTCCAATGGACCACAAGATAAATCTGGAGGGTCAAGAGATAATGGGGCAGGAAAAAAGACAAAATATTTCTGTTACACTAATTTGTATTCACTTACTAGTAATTTTTCTCAAATTTGTATTGATTTTTGTAAAATATTGGATCATTTGATTTATATGGGCCTAAAAGCATTTTGCAACTCTGTTTTGAAGTGAATAAAGTTTATTAAAACAGAAATGAAACGGGGACATGTCTCTTTGGTGCAACTGCTAACAACTCGGACACATCTAAAACCTAAGAGATCAGGGGCCTAGATAGACACTCTTAATGTTTAACAATATACTGTATTCCATAAGTTTATCATGTGTGTGTGTGTGTGTGTGTGTGTGTGTGTGTGTGTGTGTGTGTGTGTGTGTGTGTGTGTGTGTGTGTAAATTTTAAAAGAAACTCAAAGTCAAATAAATATAGTGGACTATTTAACACTTCCAATAGTAGAAGTGTAAAGTAGCGTAAAATATTCAAGTATAGGACAAATATCTTAGAACTTTATCTATGAACAGTACTTGAATAAATATACTTAGTTACTTTCCACCGCTGACACTCATTGACAGGAGTGGATAAACTGTAAGAAACACCAGTAGACCTATTACTCCACTGCAATACTATTCAAATGTCTCTGTCAAAACTTAACTTGCTAGATGACGCATGCGGAGCCAAACTCTGATTATGATTTTTTTTTATCTTTCAGCCCTAACTTGCAGGCCTATTTGTCTCATCCTTCATAATTTCGTCCTGCGAGTCAATACTCTGGGCATATTTAACTACGACACACTGACTGTGTCATCGCGAGATTTCCCGCGAAGCAGCGCGCAACGACACTTGCGTGGTGTAGGCTATTAGCCTGTAGCCCAAACTGTCTGCTTGCTAAATAACATCTAACTTTGCCAACTTCTATGTAAATTTTTTCCAACTTCGTACACTAACGTCAATTGCACACAAGAGTCGCCGCCATCATGAGTATACTCGCCAAAATAGCAGAGATTGAAAATGAGGTAAGTTAAAAGTAGACATCTGGCAAACTCAATGAATCACGTTTTCGCTAACCGTTAGCTGCCAATGCTAGCAAATATTAGCATGGCTCCCACAGCTAGGCCTTATTTTATAATCATTATTTCTATTGAACAGTTTCTTAACATGCTTATTCGACTTGGAAATTGTTAGGAATCAAATTATATAATTGTCAGGATGTTGCTATCCCCTGAGGCAGCAGCATAGATACGGCTAACGTTAGTGCCAACTCCATGTAACGTTATGTGACTGGTTGGCAACCGGCTCGGTGAGGTAACATTAAGTCTATTATAAATCATCCAAACTCAGACCAAAATGAGTGAAACATGAAAATGTCAACATGTGTTTTTTAGCTGTTAGAGCCTCTGCCTTTCCATAAATAGGACAACAACAATGGTATTCAAGAAAGGGATACAGATTATGAGTGGTAAACAACGTTTGACACGAAAAGTTGCCCTTAACAAGAGCTTTTAAAAAGTGGACGTGTAGTGTAAGGGCGTAGCTAGAGAAAGAAGTTCCATAACTACTTTTAATTAAGATGAACTGAAAATACCAAGGGAGAAATACGATATAAAGAAATCTGACTACTTAGAAGAGCAACGATCAGTTGCTTAATCGATTAGTTGCCAACAGTTTAGATGAGCAATTAATCATTTTGAGACACTTTTTAATTTAAAAAAAAAAGTCCAAATTGTCTGATTCTACTTTCTCAAATGTAAATATTTTCAGGTTTCTTTAGTCTTCTATGACATTAAACTGAATATCTTTAGGTTGTGGACAAGACATTTGAAGACATCACCTTGGGCTCTGGGAAACCATTTTATTGACCAAACAACTAATCAATTAATCAAGGAAATAATCAACAGATTAATCAATAATGAAAAATAATCATTAGTTGCAGCCCTGAGACTACTGTAGATTTGCTCAACAGAGCAAGTGGTGATAAAGAGAGGTCAGGTGAAAGAGAACAGTTTACCTCCTATTCAGACAGTCTCAAAACAGGGGGGTGGTGGATACAGGATAACAAAATTATGATGGATTTATATTATTTATATATACATATAAAGAATGTGACAAAGAGGACACTGAGTAGCTTCCAGGTGCAACCAGAACAGAATAGGACCTGAGCCACACAACCTCCATCAACACAGAGGCCTGGTAGGAGGAGGGACCACACATGCACACAGGGGAGACTCACATCACACTATTCACATACACGGGACAAGAGATGAGAAAAGACATTATTTACAGAGAAGAAACATTGTTTAGAAAGACATCATTCATAAAGAGAGAGAGACGTGAGGTAAGGCTGAATTCCTGCAGGATGGGGTTAACAGATCAAAAACCTCAGGAAATGGTACAGACAGCCAGGGAAGCTGGTACAGGATGGATGCTGGTACAGCAAGAGAACCTGTGAGACAAGAGCGGACAGGAGGAGAAAATGGGAAGAGAGAGGGGCACACAGCTCAGACTGCTCAGTGATTATTCCAAAATTGTCATAAAAAGAACAAGAGTGAGACCTCATGCTGGTGTTTTCACTGCTAATTGTAGATGGCCAGGACGCAGAGGAACAAGGCCACAGCTCACCACTTGGGTCTGCTCAAAGCACGTCTTGCAAAACTCAGGAGGGAACTCATCACACCAAAGGGAGGCAGTGGTGGCGGAACAGGAGAAGGTAAGACTTTTAAATATTGCATACTTTGTCCATAGTTACTACTCTTACTTAGATATCATTCCAAAGATATGTTTGAGTCTCCTGTCCTGAAACATCATAGTGGATATTTGGTTTGATTTGTTTGAGTTTCTGATGTCTTGATTTTCTCTTTTAGGTTTTGATGTAGCAAAAACTGGTGATGCTCGTGTTGGCTTTGTTGGTTTTCCTTCAGTGGGAAAATCAACACTGTTAAGTAACCTTGCAGGTGTGTACTCTGAGGTTGCCGCCTACGAGTTCACCACTCTTACAACAGTACCTGGAGTCATTCGCTACAAAGGTGCAAAAATTCAGGTACAGGCTTTTTTTTTTTCCCCAGTAGCTGCAAAAGTTTTTTCAGTTTATATTTTCATTAGGTTGCTTATTTTACTTTCTTGCCTTCTTTCCTCTAAGCTCCTGGATCTCCCAGGAATCATTGAGGGAGCCAAGGACGGCAAGGGCAGAGGCAGACAGGTCATTGCAGGTAATTGTGTGATCAGTGAGGTTTCTGATTAGGTTAAAACTGGTTTTCATTGGCAAAGTAAAATCATAAAACCAAGTATAATACCAGTATAATTTTGTTTTTTCCCCTAGTGATATTAATATAAAAGTCTGAATCATCAGAGTTTTTGTCTCTTCTGTCATTATGAGTTTTTGATGAGTTTAAAACTTCAATTTTAACTTCACATTCATTTTGCATCTTATGAGACATAATTTCATCACATTCATTTTTATGCCTCTGCACCAGCGACGGCCATGACCGGAGGCATTATGTTTTCGGGTTGTCCATCCGTGTGTCCCATTCATGGGAACGTGATATCTCAGGAATGCCTTGAGGGAATTTGGGAAAAAGCATCACAAGTGTTATTCTTATGAAATGGTTACAGATCCATACTGTATCCACTACGGAAGCGACACGACTCCCTCATCCACTCTGCTCTCACTGTCTGCTTCTCCCTCCTCCCTCTGCTTTAGTTGCTCGAACCTGCAACCTGATCCTGATAGTGCTTGATGTGTTGAAGCCTCTTCTTCATAAGAAGCTAATAGAACACGAGCTGGAGGGCTTCGGCATCAGGCTTAACAAGCAACCACCCAACATTGGCTTCAAGAAGAAGGACAAAGGAGGCATCAACTTCACAGCTACAGTATGTTTCACACAGCATGATGGCAATTTAAATACAGAGATGCAAACTTGTCGCAATTTTCACCTCTAAATGAGTGTCTAAAACGAATAATTTAATTGCTGAGAGGAGTTTTTAGTTGGTTTTAGAGGCAGTAGGGGTGTGTGATGGTGTTATAAAATACTGGTTGTCTACTAGTTATTCAACGAACTTCTGAGCCGTAAAAATGAGATTATCTTAGGATGAACCATCCAAAAGTTGATAGTCAATTACGGGATGTCCTTAAATACTGCCATTGTTTTGACATGCATGATTTTATTTGTCAGGGATATCTATAGTTGATTGTCAGTGTGTTTTGATGATGGCTATTTTTCTGTTATCCCATTAGTTTAAACAAACATCTGAAAACCTTTGATCACCAGCATTTGAACTGATGTGCACAATTAAATGCGAAAACACATTTTTATATAACTAGTGTGTCTGATCTCCTTGGCAACAAACAGTGAAGCACTTTTCAATGCTCCCCTCTGGTGGACATACATGAGATTACTCTTCACTAAGATTCTCTAACACATTTATTCTTCCCTCCCGCAAAATATCAGCATTTCTTTGGTAAATTTGGAATTTGATAAATATCATGATTGCAACTATATTATTTTACTGATGGATTTTCTTTATTCTGTACTTGAAGCGTGATGTAAATCATACAATGTGTTAAATATGTCTTATTGTCTAGTGTTGATTAGACTCACAAGTCAGTCTAAACGCTTCGCTCATAGAGACTGACGACAGTCTCCTAGGTTTCTTTGTTAAAACTGGGTGGAAACAATTAGGGAGTTAAAAAAAAGCTGCATTGCAGAACCAATCCAAAGTCTTTGGGGCGGCCCTTCATATTGGGCGGTGACATGTAGTTCACTACGGAGGAGAAGGGGGGGCAGGCATCATTTCTGGTAAGGCGTGTCCTTGACAAAATGTAAGGGGCGTAGGTTTGTTAGCGGCTGTTCTCGCCGCTGTTCGAACAACTATAATGCATTTAGACATCCCCAGACTTCAGTAGGCAGAGAGCTCTGATTGTCTGGTATCGCGAGACTAGTGTTGATTGACATGCCTGTCCTCGATGTCCTCTCTTAGTGTGCACAAAGTGAGCTGGATGGTGATACGGTGAAGTCTATCCTGGCAGAGTACAAGATCCACAACGCCGACATCACTCTGCGCAGTGACGCCACAGCTGATGACCTCATTGATGTGGTGGAGGGAAATCGGTAAGCTGCTGAAGTGCTAGAATGGGCCTTCCTTAGTCATTCCCAGTGGGTGTGGCCTGCAGGAATCTAAAATCCCACTTCAGTCCCCTCCTCACCAATGCAGATACATTTGAAAATGCTGTCCATGTATCAGACAGGCTTCCACACTTGCATTTTTAGGCCATTTAAGATTTTTCATATGTGTGTGTCATGCAAAGTCTAATCTCTAGTTAAGCAATGTCGTCTCTTACTTAAGGTTCCTCAATGAAAATAAGCATAAAAACTTGACAAATGCATCTAAATCTATTAAAATAAATGCAGTAAAATGCAGTGAAAGGTTGAACACGGCCGGAGGTTGTTGATTTTCCTTTTTCAATTTTAACAGTAAAAACAGACAAAGGTGTGAATTCACTTCAGGCTGCTGAACACTGATGTTTGCAGATTATGCAGTAATTTCATGCTCAGCATCCACTGACAGTCTCTCATCATAACAGGGTCTACATCCCGTGCATTTATGTGCTCAACAAAATCGACCAGATCTCCATCGAGGAGCTTGACATCATCTACAAGGTGCCCCACTGTGTACCCATCTCAGCCCACCACCGCTGGAACTTCGATGACCTGCTGGAGAGGATGTGGGACTACCTACAGCTTGTGCGCATGTAAGAGTTGTTTAGTCACCATAAGGGGATGTGAATGGTGGTAAAAGGCAGCCGGGGATGTGAACGCTGCGGAACAAGGAATCTATTTAAAATTGTAAGTTTTGCTCAGACTGGAAAATGTTGACTGAAGTGATGTGTTCATTTGCAGCTACACCAAACCCAAAGGCCAGCTTCCTGATTACACATCTCCTGTCGTACTCCCCACCGAACGAACTTCAGTCGAGGATTTCTGCTTAAAGATCCACAAAAACCTCATCAAAGAATTGAAGTAGTGAGTAATGTAGATTTGGTTTGTATTTTCACTTGTTGAAAGGAATTTTATCTCGGTGCACAGATTTGATCATGTGTGCAATCTTGTCTTATACTTCCCCAGAGGAGTATCTTTTTTCTTGTAATTATTTCATCGTCTTTATCACATACAAACAGATGACATTAGGCTATTCATTACATCAGGATTGTACATTTTCTTGTAAATGCCTTTTGTCCATGCTCACTATTGGAGAAATCAAACCACTGTAAAATGTTTGTTAAAGGGAGGATTGGTTATGATAATGCTTATTTTGTAAGCTTGTTTAAATGTCTATAAAACTGTAGTCTTATTTGTAGTTTATATAGGCAGAATATCGGAAATAGAAACAAAGCCATCCAAAAAATATGTCTGTTTTGGCTGGCATAGTGAATTTTTTAAATAATGGATGTGGTTAGGACCATTTAGACCCCTTAAATTAACGTGTATTTATTTGGCAGCCCATTTCATTTATTAAGCAGTTTTACCAGCTTTCACTTAAAGACATTGATGGTTACCTTAAACCAGATGACAAGTGGTAGACAAATGGTTTAAAACACAGTCACTTCAATCACAGCCATTGCCCTCTTTACGGCGAGGTACGTCAGATAAGCATTAATTGGAGAGTCTGGATTAGGATCTGAGATGATGTGTTGCGTCGCCATCTCCAAATGGGAGAGCTAAGATCGTCAATCAGTCAATATGTTAGTGCTACTGAGCATTATCTATCCTCCGGGGAATGAATTGGTCAAACAGTGACATACATGATTAGAGAGCCTATGTGATTTGCATCCTGTAGGTTACTTTATAGTGCAGAACAGTTATTGTAGCAAAGAAAGAATAGATGCATCTTGATTATTTTCTGGTGTGAATTACTGCACGATGAGCTCCGTCATCTTGTTTTCTGTAAGGTGGTGAAAAATGAAACATATGAAGTGATGACTCATGAACAATAATTTCCTACTTTCAGTGCACTCGTGTGGGGATCATCTGTGAAACACAACCCTCAAAAGGTGGGCAAAGACCATGTGTTGGAGGATGAAGATGTCATCCAGCTGGTGAAGAAGTAAAAGGAGTCTTGAGTCACTGCATGGCCTGAGTATCGAAAAGTGTTCTGTACAGTTGCTCGATAAATCACCAAACATATCCATCAGAGCGTCTGTGTTATGTGGTTCCCAGTTTTTTTTGCTCTAATTTAAAATTACAATGACATGAATTTAAGTGTCACATCTAAAAGAACCCAACAGTACTTAACACCATGAATAGTTCATATTGAATATTGGTTAAGGCTTGCATTAAAATCTGTACAATAAAAACATAAAGGAATCTTGCTGTTTCATTCTTGTGCAACCTTTTTTCTTCTTTTTTTCCTGATTTATTTTACCTTCCACATGAATTTTAGCATGTATTCTGTCTCACATATAGCCAGACATACTTATGTCCTCTATTTTAATCAAGATGATTTAACATACCACATGTGATTTGAGACTAAAGTGTCACAGAAATGTTGCACCATATGATCCTGTGCTCTATCACAGTTACATGTTTCCCTCAGAAACACACTAGCACTCAGCAACAGCATTACCGCGACCATTTCAGTCTGGCTCAGAGGAAAAAAGTCTCATTTGAAAGCCCTGCCCAGCTAAGTGATTTATGTGACATTGATGATGAAGGCAGTTATTCAGGCTGGTGGCCCACCCCCTCTCTCTGGTAGGGACGGCCACTCAGGTTAATCAGTTCATTCACTCAGACACAGTTTGGGGACATCATATGCTGGCTGTTCACGACTAACAAGACTCTGTGGAGCAAAATAAAGAGCATTTCATCAGAGCTGGGAGCACTCTGGAGGCTTGCATTATCTAATGTCGATATGTTGCAACCTGCATGAAGTGTAGTGGCCATTTTGTGTCTGAGCACCTGATATTAGCTAGTGAGCGCAGAGGATGGCGCCAGTGTATCCAGGAGTAAATATAGACTACAATATGATTTAGTCAGAGTGGAAATTTAAAGAATAAAGACTCTACACTCCATCAACCCAATCAAAAAAAGCTAAAACATACAATTCAGATAAGCTTTTATAAAGGTACATGTGCCTGTCTCATAGCATATTTAAATATGCTACATACGTAGTGTTAGTGGCATTGTTAGTTTGAGCTTTGCCAGTCTAAATAAACTGATCTTACATTTCATCTAATATATGTAAGATGTATCATGCAGGAAAAGCTAGGTAAGATATACTGAACAGCGCCAGAGCAATACAGTATATCCAATATAGATGATAGACGATCATGCTTATCTGCATTAACTAAAAAAAATATGAAATCATCCTTTATGTAAATGCAAAGACGGATTATCACAGTACTGGATCCCTAATGAAAAATCTGCTCTGTATTGTTGAGCAAAACCACAAAATAATCTATGTCCAGCCATACAGGCTATAAGAAGCCATTTATGTACTTGTCAAAAGTTCTACAAATATTGTCTATTAATTAGTGGTGACACTGTCTGAATCGAACAATGTTAGTCTTGGATGTTTAACAAGCATTAAGAGATTCAAGAGTCAAGCCAATGGAGCCATAAAAAGCCAATGTGCAAGAGAGCAAACATGGTCATAACACTAAAATGGTCTAATGTGAATGTACGTTATAGATACTCTTAAGAGTGTATTTGATGTTATAGAGTACAGTTCTTCTGAGAAAATAGCCACTTTTTTAGGGAAAGCTGCAGTAGTTGAGGGTTTTGCCTGCTTGTCCAGCAGCAGCAGCAGGATCAACCCTCCTCAGACACCGCCTCTTCCCCACCCTCTTTTACCCTGTAAATTATAGCAGCACTTTAGCTAATGAAAGAGTTGAAGACCGGGCACTAATAAAAGCCATTAAGTGAATAAAGCACTTCCCCCTCTAACAAAATTAAAGAATCTACCCATTTGGAGAGGGAGGACTTTGTATTAATATTTATGAAATGCGGAATCGGACCCCCCCCAAACTCCCCAACCAAACGTCCAATCCGAGCCTGTCCAAGTCCTCCTTGCCTGTGCACCTATCCCAAGAGAACATCACCAACCCCTCCTAGCTTGAAGGAGGGGCAGGAGATGGGGACTTGAAGGGTGCTGAGGACGCAGCCAGGACAGTCTGTCTCCAGTAGAGCAAGCTGGAAGACCCCAAGACTCAGCTCAGAGAAGCCACTCGCCTTCAAGTCTTCTCAACCGGCTGCACCATGCTGAGCTTCAACTTTGGGGCCAGCGGATGGAAAGGTGGGTTTCTTGGAAAGAACAGATGTGTAGAAGTTACTTTCTAAAGACTGCAAGCGAGAGGTTGACTGTAAAATACAGAGAAAGTTATGACTAAATCTTATATTTGCAGTGTTGTATTGATAATTTGTTGGATTGGTCAGTGTGACCCTTAGTCTAAAGAATATTTGGTGTAGTTCTTTTGCTTTATATCAGGCACTTTTCATGATAAATGATAAAGTTTAAACCTTCTTCAGTTCAAATTTATGGTTAGATTCTGAGATTCATGCAAGAATTTGAACAGCGACTCCTGAAAGATCCTGACTGTGGTGATCCAAGAAGAAAAAACAACAAAAAGAAGGTAAGACTGCGTAATTATGTATCACAATCATCAATGCAAAAAAAAAAAAAAACATCACACCATCCCATCAGCCTCACTGCATCCCTTTGTCATCGTCATTGCTCTGAAAAACAGAGGTCTGTTTGACTGCCACCACCCACCATTTTCACCCAAAGTACTCCCATTTTCACACCATTTGGTCGCTACAAATGCAGGGTTTCTCTATGGTGCATTGATATGCATTATGATGTAATTTCATCACACAAAGTGGTTCAGTTGCCACAGTTCTAAGTTGATTATCGCACCATGCCTTCTCATTTTAGTAAAATGTCCCAGGGGAGCTGAAAGAGGCACAGGAGAAGGTAACAAGATTGGCAAACCTTAAGGAGAAACAGCTCTTAGCTTGATGGTATCATGACTCTTGACATTGCACTCAGTGACCGTTAACACAGTTAAGACTAAAATGTCAGGAATGGTTGTATCTTTACTCTGAGGAGATGAAAAATGTCCTCAGATGGACTACAGCAATATACTCTAGCTATAACTATCAATCTTCAGTCCATTGGTGTCCTTGGCCACCAAGACTTATTTTTTAGTCAATTGCAAGTAAAATTTCAGAGACTAACTGTATGAGATGCTGCGGTTCTTAACAAGGTCACCGAGGAATTACCCAAACTCTGTTTCCATTGATCAGTTGAAGAACGCCCAGTAGACTGATGGAGAAACTAATTTGATTAAGCCACCATTTTACAAGGCCTGATGTAAATCTTTTATTGAAAATGTTGAATATTTTCAATGTTTGTAAAACAGTGATAGAATTTTTAGAATTTAGAATTTAGAATTTTTCAGTCGAGTCTGGTAGAGTAGGGCGCCAAGGACGGGAGGGTGGGGTTTGCCGCAGTTCGTGCGCAAGAAGGGTGTAACCCTTTTTTCCGCAGTAAGTGTGCCCTGTGACTAATCTTTTTTCTTATTCTGCAGATGTTCTTAACCTCAACTTTAATTTTCAAATCATTGTTTAAACCAATGGTGACTTTTCCACCATTGGCTCACACCTCTGGGCTTCGACTCTTGGACTGCAGATGCCACCGAATCACAGGACTGTCCGTCAACTGCAAAGACCCAGAAAATGCTTTAATTATATCTATTTTTTCAGGACTTTTGCTTATAGTTTTTGAACCATGCTCATCAAGGTTGAGTTAGCCATGTCTGAAGAACGCAACAAGATGTATTCTGTCTTGCTGTTTTTTTCCCCTCGTTTACATTTATATCTAAAACCTGATAAGCTTTCAAGCCCATTGGGTGCCTTGTACTGAGCTGGGTCCCCTGTGATCTGTGTTTGTGGTTTTTGTCTTTGCCCAGGACCCCATTGTGCTTGATCTAACCATGCAGTGTATCTTCTGTCCATGGTTGTGCCAAGCACCTTGGAGGCTTGTGAGCACAATCTGCCTTCTATTCAATTGCCTTCTATCTGCCTTCTCTTGTTATCAGTCTAATGTCAGAACTCCGTAGAGATTGAGAAAATCTGTTTTACACTTCTCAAAGTCACTTCTTTACCTGTGCATTTTTAAATGTAAAAAACATGCAAGACACAGCAATAAAATTTGTTCAGCATGTAAGAATGAACTGTGTGAATTAAGACAAAATTACCAATAACCATGAGGCAATTTTATTTATTAAATGCATACTTTTATCACTTCCAGTCCAGACTGTAATTTTATTACTTATTTTTTTTTTATGTTCTTTTATTTCATGATGAATTCTAAAGACTATGACCATTATCCTGGTTTATAATAAATATCTAATCATCCTGTGTGTTTTACTGCCACAATTTTTTTTCATGTTGAATGAAGGGCAAAAATTGATTTAAAAAAAAGAGAGAGAGAGAGTGGGGTTCAAAGGGTTTATAGGACTCACATAGACGAAGCAGATTTTTCTACAAGCTGGTTGGTTCCAATATGGCAGATTTGTGGAAACGATCAATTACATTAAGTGCTCAGTGGCTTTTAACTATGGCTAATAATTGCGGCTGGTAGAGGTCATACATTAAAACAATGTGCACTCTGTTAAGACAGCAGACACGTCACCGATCTGTAAATCAACCCATGAGACATTGCGCAATGCCTGAGACATACAAACCGGTGTTTTAGACACTTCGTTTATGTTCTTGAAATGATGATAAAATTATATTACTCTGAATTCAGTCTGTGCTGTCCCATAAGTCAAATCACAACAAGTGCATTTAACCAATGAATTTAAAATGTATAAACCAGACTCCTCCTTTCTTTATGACTCTTATTTTCATTGATTCAGTCTTTACTAACACTCCATGTGCTGCAGACATTAGATGATAATGTACACTACACAATACTGCTGCAAGACTGGTGTTTGAACCACTGTCATAAAGACCATTACGGCGATGAAGTATACCACAAGCCATGTCTTGCTGTGTTGTACTGAGTCAATGCGCTCTATCCTGGGGAAATATTTATTCATGCATTTGTCATAGCCTACATATTCCAGGAAAAATACATCCTCCTTTGTTTTGGAAATTTAACTTTGGCAGCAGTATGTGCCAGAATTAAAATGACAGATATTGTCATTGTTTTTTTATTTTATCAAAATGCACTTGCACCATGGATAAGGCGGTGTGTTATCTAATTCCTCACTTGTAGCTGCCATCTTAAATGCAGTTATTATATTGTTTTAAATACAAATTATCAAACACATTTAACTAAAAAGAGGGGGAAATTTTTTGATTTTTCACAGCATGACTTAAAGCACAGGTGTTACTAATATTAATAATGGCTTTGTTATATTTAAGTGTCCCGGTGCGCCATGATAGTGTGACAGTGAGCCAGCGTGCACAATACCAGGACCTTGAAATCAAACAGCTCAAAGGAATTTAGCCATTATTCATCTTATTATTTACATCTGTGTTTTTCCTGTTGGGACATGTTACTTTCAAGATGATCAGTTGAGCAGACCGTGCTCTCAGTAGACCATAGAGTCTCTGTGCAGTCTGTTTCTGACCTTATGCCCAGACAGGGAATATAGGGTTTACAGATTATCCCATTAGACTGGACTACAGCTGCTACCTTGCACAAACGCAACGCTAATCATCCTTTTCTCTACCAAGACAGGGTAAAAACCAACCGTGCGTTGTAATCAACAGCTAAACAGAGCAAGATGCACATGAAGATCTCTTTATTTTATTGGATTAGTCGCTTTACCATTTCAGTCATTCTTAAAATCACAAGGTCACAAGTGCAACCACTCAATTTTCCACACATTAATTCAGTTCCTAAATTAATTCCCATGTGGTAGTTCATGACAACAAATGTTATACTGCCTGCAGAAAGAAAGAACAACAGTATGTGACAACTCTTAGACTACTGCAGGTGGCACACAGGTGTCCACAAATGACAAACCACTAAAATGTTACATTCGCAGGCTGAACATTAGCAAACATTTTGCAGCGTTTACGGGGTTATTATGATCTCTTTTGAGTCTCACAGTTCTGTTCTTGTCCACACAAGATAAAAGGTCAAAAAGTAATAATATCCCTCATACTTTTGACAGAAAAATCATATCTCACAACCTACTCTGCCATTTTTAAAAATTAAATATCAGGAAATAATTCACTACAGAAAAGGATTACATATGTTTGACACAATGGGAATATAATAACGAATACTGGATACACAGGGATTTCCTTCACAACAGTGAAACCCACGATACTGCTTTACCTTAAAAACAGTCACTACCGCTGATTCACTCCAATGTTCCACCTTAACCAAATATGACATTAATTTTGAGTACAAGATGAGATGTTTTTACACAATTAAATTTCAAGATATTTGTGCCAGATTGTCAGGCTGTAAACAGTGTACTTTATTATATATAGGCGATGTTTTATTTCACAGCATGTAGTGCTCTTCGTACATTCATAACACCCCCTGCGAACCATTAATTACAAAAACAACACAGATTTGGAAGGATGAGGTCTATGGAGTTTCAGTAGGACAAATATTTATGACAAAAACGGTAGCATCACGATGCAGAGGACAAACATAACAGAGCTTGTGATACTCATAAGAACAAGTTTTTCGCAATATTCCGGCGATGGTTTTATGAATGTACAAGATCTACAGCAACACATGACTTCACTAGTGCAACCTACAGTTTGCTACTACAACTGTTGTTAACACCAAGATAGCAAAACAATTTGAGCTGAAATGGGACAACTTATTTTTTACTATGAAATGCATTTGGTTGTGAGATGGCACAAGTGCTCTGTGTTTCTCTAAAAAGGGCATCAGTTTATCAAAATGCGTAACTGCAGTGCATTTGTACCATTGTCTCTGAGGATTTATGTGGTTGTTATAAGACACTATGCCCCTACTGCTGAAGGACCGGTTTATCTTCAGAAGGCTGTTTTGTCAACGCTGGCAGTTTCAAATAGTCACACAGACACGGTGAGATGGATAGTGTCAAACCTGAAGTGTGCTGACAGCAAAATAATGACATCCCCTAAAACAAAAAGAGAAGCCCTATGGTTTTCATTTTAACTTTTGTGGACATGTTATCTAATAATGGCATCATTTTGTTTTTTCAAATTCCTCTTGTCCAGTCATATTAAGATCAATCACTCATGCTGCAAGAAAACAGGAGACCAGTTGCTTTAAATACATGAAATGAAGAAACATGTTAGACAGTGTTCCCCTCAGGGGCCTCAGTTCTTCATCTGTCAGTGCGGAAATCTTCGCCCCAGCTTTACATTTCAGTAACAATGTCCACCAGAGTCATAGTTACTGTTGTGTGTCCAATGCTGTGCAACAGAAATGAATCCAGTGATGTGGCTGCTGGCGCTCTGAATAGCCTTTAAAGTAGAGTCTTGTCAAAGAATGGAAGACAAGACATAGAACGTTAAAAGGAGACGAACAGTGCTTTGGCAAAAGCATCTCTACAATTAGGAATTTTGGCTCAATCTTACCAACGGTTGCAGAACATACATCATTACCAAAGGCAGCAAAAGATGCCGCATGGCATTGGCTGGCAAAGCAAAAATAGTACCAAGGCCAGCAGCCTGAATGACAATTTCCATGGCAACATTTTCTCAAAAGGACAGTAACACTGTCACCCATTGTTCTTGTGACATCTCATCTACAACAAATATAACCATGTCTATGGATGGACATATGTTTCACACTAATGTTGGTTCCATTTGAAGTTCACACAATGTACCCAAGAAGTTGGGGTTGGAGGGTTTGATTCAGGGTTCAAGTGTTAGTGAAGACACACCAACATAACCCCGGTTTATAAAATATCCATCTCAAGCGTAGATCTGCCCAGGACCACCTGTATGTTTGTTTTCTCCAGTGAGGCGCTCCTGATTTGGCTGGCGGTTGGTGTCGGTGGATTTAATGACACCTGCATAGTCGTAGATTCCCACTTCCAAGTTCTTGGCCCTCAAGGCAGCAGTATGCAGCTTATCCAGAAAATCAGGCATACCTGCAAAGTGCAAAAGGGAGAGATTCATTATTATTAAAGTAGAATATATACTGTACATTCAGTGGCAGTATGTGAGGTAGAAAAGTACAATAGAAAAATGCACATAAATTTATAGAGTTTTGGACTGCTGGTTAGACAAAAAGGTAATTGACAATTCATTGTTTAAAAATAAAGCACACTGAAATTTGCAAGCTCCTAAGTATTTATTGCAACGTTTTAACCCACAAGGTCTTCATCAGGTCTTTGTTTTGTAGGTCGAAACACTGCAATAAATACTTGCAGCTTGCAAATTTCAGTGTGCGGACAGCCTCTCCTTTTCTCTTGTTGGTGTTTTTTGTCCTGCACCTGTACATAACTAGGGCTTGATTTGCACACTATCCACCTTTATTGCAATTATAAAAAGAATCATTAGATGCAGCCCTAACTAGTTTCAAACAACTAAACAGCTCACCACTTGACACCATCCAGCTCACACAGTAACGAGGGAAGACAGTCTGAGGGTCGTCACTGTAGGTTAGCAGGTAGTCAAATCCATTCTGGGAGGAAAAACACAAAATCAAACTTGGTGGCTACAAAACACGGAACCCTGCCAGATGATTTGTTTTTGGTAGTAAAACATTCACTACAAACCTCATCGAAGGACTTGTGAGGGCGAATGACCATCTTTGACTGGTATGAATGAACTCTCACAAAGTCCTGAGACTCTGGAACTCTGGGATGCTGCACAGCTCTGTACAACAGAAATACACAAGTTGAAAAGAGACTAAATTTAAGTTGTTCCTTTATTAATACATCAAAAACTCAACCACGTTTGACTTAAAGTCTCACCTGGATACCAAAACCATCAAGTTGTTGTCCAAGTCAACATCGTACCGCCGCACATACACATAGTCCCTCGAGTACATGGGATACTGTGAGGGGAGATTTAAGAAGATTAAATAACAGCTGACTCTAAAACACAAACTGATGAATATAACCAGGCTAGTAGCTGCAGTCGACCATTTGAAGGTAATTCAAACTTTGCTTATACAACAAAAAAAACAGAAGAAAAAAAATGCATCATGAACACACATTACGCATAACAAACAGTCATCTCCCTTTAGGCATAATGAGAAATCAACTGAAACTCACAGGAAAGTGTGTAGCCCAGTGCACAACTTCAGAGCCTGTAGTGGCATCTCTGTCCACCACTTCAAGCTTGATAACCAGAGAATCCCACTTCTTCCTGTACTCTGTATCCAACTGGGTGAGAGGGGAAACATAAGTCAAGGGTAAGGTGCTTAAAATAGCACATGGAGTGTTAGGGTTGCTTTTATGCTGCACTCATACAGTGCAAACATGTTGGTTGTGCAACAGCTACCGGGTAATGGAAACGCTAAACAGCTGCCACAAATGTACCACAAACAGTCAATGAAAAAATAAACATGTCAAAGTCTCACAGCTAATCAGTCAATCACAGAAAGATTTCCCAGGGTTCATAAGTTTAGACTTCAGGAGTGAGGCGATTGGCACATACTCAAAACCCTGATAAGGAATTAGGAATGCAGCTCTCTCCTTGCTCCTGATGTTTTCTTATTCTGCTGAGGTACTGGTTTGCAATAAGTTATCAGTTTCACTTTATAGCTTCATTAATTGGGACTAATATACTGCAGATAACGCAAAAGGAGATTTTAAAAGTCTGTACCTGCACATTGAAGAACTGTCTTGGTGTGACATCGCTGTAGGAGCCCAACACTGCAATAAAAAGAGAAAAATAAGGGATACTGACTATTCAGATGACAAATCATACCAATGTAATCACATTTCATGGTCATGAGGACTGGTAAATCATCAAAGCAGACAAGTAACTCAGAGAATGTTGAATGTGTTTTATGTGCATATCAGCAACCTAGTTACACATGTAAGACTGTGAGCTGGCTGACCTCTGTATTCATAGAGGTGACTGTCTGGGATAGGCCGCTTCCACACTCTAAAGTCTTTCTTCTCCATCACAACTTCCCAGCCAGGCTCCAGTTGTCCAGCCACTGTTCCTACTGACGTATTTTGAGATTTCACAGCTTCCAGTGCCTGTAGCTCAAGTCCACACCTTCAAAAAAAAAAACAACAACATGCAAATATCAGGGCAGGTTGTTTGACATTACAGATATCAGAGTCAAATCCCCATGAAGGGCAGAACTGCACATACAAATGGGTGACAAATTAAAGGACAGCCATTATAAAGTGTCTCAGTGAGATGCTGAGCCATTGTGAGCTTGCAAAAAGGCTTCATTGCTCCTTGGCATTAATTCTCCATGTCTCTGGAGTTCTACTGGAGGTATGAAAACAAATCCTTCAAAAGGATATTCCCTCATTTGGTATTTTGATGATGGTGCATGAGAGAACTGTCTTGACAAGTCAGTCCAAAATATCCTTCTGATTCGTTGGGAAAGTTAAGGAAAACATAAATATTGATATTTAGCGCCGATTCTCCATTTTTTCACCACTTACACTTATAAAAGAGTGTTAGACATCATAGCAAAAGCCATAACGCTGTTTAAACCCACTTTCAGATTTGTGAAACCTTTATTTTGCTTCTGAAACATGAAAAAAGGGTGATTTCACTGCCTCATTAACGGTTTTAGATTTGTGAAATCTTTATTCTATTTGGTCTAATAGGGTCTGGATAGAGAAATATCAGTGAAATGGCCCTTTTTATCAGTTTTCACAAACCAAAGAAGCCACCCAGTGACTGCTCATGTCCTGTATGGAAGCATCTGTATTTATTATGCATCTTTCACGCAATCATTCACGTTTTGCCTCTAATTTGTCACCCATCTGCATGTCTTATCACACATATATGATTTAGAGGAAAGGACTTCCAAACCTGCGGATTTCCTCATCTTGAATCTTCTCATTCTCCCACATGAAGACGCCAGCCAGGGCCGCGAGAAGTTTCCCGTTGGGAGCGTGCTTGCTCTGAAATCTGCGCCATATGCTCCCAACCAGGGTCCACTTGGTCCTCTCGGAGTACAGGTTTGAGTAAAGCTCACCGATCTGACATGCACGCCGGAGCCTCTGGCCGGTCACAAAGCTGCAGTGGTCTGCAAATATGGAGAGCAAGCCCTTCCTATGCCGACCAGATCCTGCGGCCTCGCTGGCATCGACACCTGCCCTCTGCAGCCAGGACAGCAGCAGGCCCATGCTCCTGCCCAGCCATGGGACCCTCTCAAGCTTCCCTCTGCCCTCCTCCACAGTCTGCCTGAATGACCGGCTGCTCTGAAGCCTCAATGTATTCACGCCGATCTCGCAGATGGGACGACGGGGCACAGAGTGAAACATGACGGCTGTGACCGTGACACAAGTTCCCAAAGACAAAATAATAAATGTCCGAGGCAGCAAAGTGAAGCAGCGAGCTAACTAACTTCGATCATGTAGGGATGTATCATGCATCACCTTTATATAGATAATGACATTTTTTAGCTTGCAAAACTCATAATTTGACTCTAGTTGTGACGGTATTCACAGCAGCTGTTTGCGAGCACGCGACATTTAGCATTAGCTCGCGTTACCTCTGTGAACTGACACGGACAAACTACAACCAAACACCGTCGCACTTGTTTCTGAATCGACACTGTAACACCTGCACTGTGAATTATTTCGTCTTCTGTGACTCCAACACAATTTGTCTACCTGTTTATCTTTGCTGCAGAGTGGCGACAGCCTCACGTTTTTCCAAACTCTGGCAGAGCAGTTGACCTCCTCCTCCTCTTCCTCTAACGTCTTTAACACACACACCCACTTCGGAAGACCCGCCTTACAAGTGGTAAAGCGGGCGTTCATTGGATTTTTGTTTTTCTGCGGCAATTCTGATTGGTTCAGACGGGAGTCCGTCTTACAATGAGCTGCTCAGGCACTAGCATGTGCGCTTGTCCAGCTTTGAACCATACATCCATGCTTTGAACGCCCCTACTACAAAAGCTCCTCTTTCCAGTTCCTAAACTGGGGTCACACATTTTGTGCTCCATCTTATTCAGGTTAGCAAGTATTGTTTAAGAGGAGAAGGCCAGTTTCAAATCTATTCAGTGTCCACAGGTAGCTGAGCTCACACTGGGGAGAGGAAGTCGATCTTCCTCCAGCAGCGCCGTTTAAATTATTACGGCTATGTCTCAGTATTTATCATTTTAAATGAGAAAAGGGCTGCTCTTGATGATGATAATAACTTGGTTGGTGCTCTATAAATTCATAAAGGGTTGGCAATATTGTGCTCATGTGTTGCCCCCTGTATATTTGTCTTAGGTTTTTATTTTGTTTGTGTTTTCCCCCTTGTCTGTCTGTCTTAGATTTTGTGTTATGTATGCTCACACGCTGTTGTTATGCAATGTATGGTGTGTGCATATTATTTGACCCCTACTTGAAATGTATATGTTAACCTGTTGTTAATAAAGTTTGTTGTTTTAAAAAAAAAAAAATGCCGAAGTTGTCAGTATCAAGCAATGATGCCCAGCTGTTTTTAATTAAAAAAACAAACAAAAAAAAAAAAACAAAAAAAAAAAAAAAAAAAAAAAACCCGCATAATTTTAGAAGTATCAGAATCAGATTTATTTATTTATTCGCCAGGTGGCAAGTACAGTGAATTCAGTGGGGTCCAGATGTCAACAGAAAAAAGCAATAAACATGAACATTAAACAATAAACATAAACACAAACACAAATATAACATTGTAACATAACGTAACATAACATATAAGCAAACATAACATTGTAAGAAAGGGACAGTAATTTACATTTCTGTGTAGTGGGGGTGGACTATGTGCTTGCATACTGATGATAAAAACTATGTGTGTGCAAAAATCACTATCAGAATATAAGATAATAATCACCCTTCTGTCTTAAAACAGCTGTTTTACTGGCAAGAATCATGTATTTAAGTGCTACTGGTTGAAAACATGAGCCAACATTGTTTGTTCTTGCAGGGACTGAAAACTGTTTTTCAAAAAAGACAGATTTTGACCTTCAAATCCCGATACAAGAGGAGGCAGAGAAAACATCTTATTACTAAAGTCATATGCCAGATGGCGCTGTTTAACCATGCAGAGAGCAAGAAACATTGCCCTGTATATCTGACACAAAATGAGTTCTTTGTTCAATGTTTAAAAAAAATGCACAAATTAAGCTCCATGGCTGTTTGGGAGCGGGCATCAAAATGTATGACACATAGTCTACTGATAAAAAAAAAAAAAAAAAACCCAAAAAACAAGACAGGTACTGCATGTATAGCACTCAACCTCGAAAAGCCTTTGTGGTGTCATTTGGCTCCACGTGAATCAAAGGAAATAGTATCCTAATGCAAAATGTAAAATGTATTGCGCTTGCTTTTGTCTAACCCTGTCATTCAATCATTTATTCATTCGGTCAATCATTTACTATCTTGTGTACTCTTACATAAGCCAGAAGTAAATATAACAAAAAATTAACACGATCTAAATCATGTCTTTGAACGCAGTGTCATCATCGTGATTAATTCAGTGTAACTGGGAATAATCACTTTTGACCCTGGGATGACACCATTCATCGAATTTTATTTGGAGTCATGTGAGTGTTACACATGAAAGCTGTGGAGGATTTGAGTATCATAAGACTAGGAGATAAGATGACTTTTAAGAACCTCTTGCGAAAAACAGCATGTGCTGCTGTCTCAGGTTACTTATTCACACAATAGTCTCTGACTGCCCCATGAAGTTATTGTATTATTTACATACTGGATGTAGACTATACGACATTAAGTAAAATGGTTATATCCAATCAGCTGCCATTTCTGTAAGTATGCCATTTGACCTTTACACGTACAAACAGTAATTGCTAGTGCTTTTGAATGAGGTCTTTACTAAAGCATATTACAGGCCAATTGGAGTAGAAGGTATAAAACACACATCAGTAAACATGATTTCCGAGTCCTTCTCTGACATTGATAGTCCCACCATAATCTAATCTTTGATTGGGTCGAGGTCACTTTTCAGTAACTGGCCTCCACACAACGACAAGGAAGTAAACACTGAGTTTATTTTTCATCAGTGTGACTAACTGCTATGTTGGCTAATGTGGGAGTTAAAATAGGCGCAATTTTTAAGTGTAAAACTCTCTACGAGTAGTACGAGTAGTTTTGAAACAGACGTAATCGCCACTCCCTCCTAAAATGCTGCCTTCAGGTGCTCGGCAAGAATCGTAACAAGTGATTACGGGAAACCCTTAACATTGCCCAATAGATAGGGGGAGAGGGGAAAGTTTTCCATGATCCTCAAAAGACGTGACGTTTAGTGGGGAAAGACAATGGTGGGAATGAGCTCGTAAAAAAATAATTATGAGGGTACATGAGCTGTTATTACAGTTGTATTATGTGGTGTTCTACGTTTCACTCATTGCTGCCATGCAAAAACGAAACACGTTTTGACTAAACTGTTACATAATCAGCCAGAACATGTCTGACTTTTCTCAGTGCAGCATATTTACACAGGTCTCTCTTGATAAACAATAAAAGAACAATAACCAGAGAAAACAACTGTTGGATGTTATCATTTTCGAATAAATTACCACCACTGGCTGTGTTCCTGCACTGTTTTAGACATGACAGTAGTTAGGAAAACGGTAGGTAGCCTACAAGCAGAGGTGGAAAATAACATTCACTCAAGTTCTGTACAACTTTTAGTTGGGGGGGCGGGAGGGGGATGGGGTGTTTTTTGCGGGGTTTTTTTGTTTTTTGTTTTTTGTGTTTTTGCTACTTTACACCACTCCACTACATCTCAGAGGGAAATATTGTACTTTCTACTCTGCTACATTTATTTGACAGCTTTAGTTATTTTTCAGATGAAAAATTGACACAATGGATAATATAACAAGCTTTTAAAATACAACACAATGTTAAAGATGAAACCAGTGGTTTACAACCTTTTTGGCTTTTGATTTTTTTCTCTCTAAACTTCTCACATGGTTTCATTTCACTAAATGTTCAAATGATCCAATATTTCACCAAAATCAAAGATTAGACAAAAAGTCAAAAAACTGAAAATAGATTTGTGTATCAGAACTTTGTTTTGTCTTCTTTCCTCTCACATTAATCATCTCATGACCCCTCAGATTTATCTGGTGACCCTTTGGAGGAGTCCAACTCCTAGGTTGGGAAGCATTGGACTAAAATAGCTAACTGTATATAAAGTAGTTCAAACCAGTTCCACCTCCAGCAGCTACAAGAGTAACATGCTGCTTACACACTGATGCTTCAGTATTAATGATCTAATGATGTCATATATAATAATATATCAGTCAGAGGACTGAAATGAGTACTTTTACTTCAATACTTTAAGTACAGTTACATAGATAACACTTATGTACTTTTTCCTTAGTGGGATTTTTCATGCAGGACTTTTACTTCTAATGGAGTACTTTTACATTGCTGTATTGGTACTTTTACTTAAGTGAAAGATCTGAGTACTTCTTCCACCACTAGGTACAAGGTGTACTTGTGTTTTGTCTATTCGTCTGCAAGGTTATATGTTTGAAACGTAGTCACATGACAATAAGTGACAAAAAGTAGACTAGTGATTAAATAGCTGTGACCAGAAATGTTCTCATGTAGGTTTTGTATATAATAACTTGAAGAAAAAGGTTGTAAAAAAAAAAAAAAAAAAAAAAAAAAAAAAAAAAAAAAAAGTGTGCTCCTCTGATGAGCACTAAACACATGATGAGGTAAAAAAAAAACAAAAAAAAAAACCCGTCCTGCTGACAGCTGGGTGAGGAGGGTGGGGGAGTAAGGGGGGGTGGGGGCGCGGCTTCCTGAAGGGTGTATCCAATAAAAAAAGAAGCCTCTGTTCTCTCACCCGGCTAGAGCACAGATCTCCACATGCAGTCGTGACGCTTGCTCATTCAAACTGAGACATTTCTGGACCTGAAGATACGGACCTATTTAAACATTGAATCAGATAAATAACCATAGGAAGAAGTTACTGTATTTTTTTAAAACGTAAATAAGCTTTTTTTGGAGGAAGATATATTTCATAACAGCTGAATTTTTCATCGTCCCGCGCCCGCGACGGTGTGTGTGCGCGCGCGGTTAATTAGCTTACTGGCTAGCAGACACTTTTCTTCACCGGACCGACAACTTAACGTGTGGTGAGTAAGAACTTAAAGTCTCCTTTTTGTCATAATAGAGAACTCCTTGTGGCTTATTCACTCAACATGTAACTTTACTAAAATTAATGTCGATGTGAATGTAAAGCTAATGCTAGCGTTAGCAAGGTTTGTGAAGCTTTTGTATCCGGCACAAATGATTCGAGTGACATGTTAGCTTGTCATAATAAGACAAAACGAATATAGGTTAAACATCCTGTGTGACTTAAGATTATGGTTAATTGTTAAATCCGTGTGTTACTGTAACCATGAGCTCATGTATATTTGAACCAATGAATGAAAAGTATCCGTTACTTTAATGTTACGCTAACGTTAGCAGCAAACACTTCATTGGAAATATACACACGACATTTTCTGCACACCCAAATTAAGTCATATCCGGTTGCGTCCCCTCTTACGAAAAAAAAAACACGTCAAAGACAATTAAATCTACGAAAAATGGACACATTAGCTATCATATTATAGTTGTTACAACGGCACATTAAAGACTTAACGCTAAGTCTAAAACGAGCCGAGCTGTTTATCACATGAACAGACGGCGCTCGTGTTCAGCTCCGTGTTCTATGAATGGATGACGACACGTGCGCACGCAGAAACAATTATGTCTCCTGTTATAGATAAAGTACTGGTTATCTCATAACGACATTTATGGTCACCGATGTTCAAAGAAGCAGCAAACAATGACATGAGTGAAGTGTTTGGGTAACATATAGAGGACGTTGGTGTTAAATATACGCCGGTTCCTTCTTCCTGCGACACTTCTCAAAAATGGCTTCCCATTGGCCTTTATTCAAGGCAAGGCATGTACTAGGGGTCCTGCTTCTGATGCCAGCGTTTACAACACGAGTTTTTTCCACGTTGCTTGCCTTGTTTTTAGTTTAATTTTTAAAGAAGCTTGTCTCCCCGAGTTAAAAAAAAAAAAAGAAAGAAAGGGGGGACGGACGAACAATGCCCTCTGTGCATTTCCCCTCCGTTGTCATTGTCTTTGGTGCTTACTTTTCATGAAGGTGGAATGAGGAGAAACTGTTATTAAAGAAAGCCTTTTCTGTCTCTTGTCTTTTCAGGATGTACCCCTGCTCATCTGCAGTTACAGTTGCACAATGGCTGTCTGTTCACTCTGCATGATAGCTCAGCACCAAAGGAACAGCAACAGATCTAGTATAATTACAGGATAGCAATAAGCCCACACTTAGACCTCTGTTTACCTTTAGCTGTTTTCTGGTCAATCCCAGGTAAAACATTTCAAGTTTGCACTACTGAATCTCAGAAATCCTGCTTGACAGGTGGGCCTAAAAAAAGTGAATTATTTATTTACCTTGTACCTCTTTATTTTACTAGCTGCTGTTTAGAGATAGCATTATATAAATAGCTATTTTGACAGGCATTCATTCCCTTTAAGATTGTGAAGCAATTCCTCCATAGTGTACAATCATGGTTTCAACAACTGTGACTGCAATGATGGTAGTCAGCACAGTAGGGTTAGTGACCCATACTGCTATGACAGAGTACATGTGGCTGCTGATTCTTGGCTTCTTCATCGCCTTCATCTTAGCCTTTTCTGTGGGTGCCAATGACGTTGCTAATTCATTTGGCACAGCTGTGGGCTCTGGGGTGGTCACCTTGCGACAGGCTTGCGTTCTGGCCACAATATTTGAAACTCTGGGCTCTGTGCTCCTTGGGGCCAAAGTGAGCGAAACCATCCGCAAGGGTATCATCGACGTGGGCATGTACAATGGCTCTGAGCATGTGTTGATGGCTGGATCCATCAGTGCTATGTTTGGTGAGTATCTGCAGCTTATCTTGCATGTAATTAAACCTGCAGTCATTGAACCCTGCGAACAGAGATCAGTGGCACATAGAGCTTGGCACTGTTTGGTTTTTACAACTATGAAATACAAATGTCAAACAAACAGCTGTAAATAATTGTAAATTATTGAATAGTTTTTACAAGTTTTTGTTTTTAAGCTGTAACTGCAAGTTGTCTGAAAAGGTATGTTGAAGGCTAAAATGAGGTCAGCATGTCACATCTAATGTGATCAATTTATTCTCGTTAGGTTCTGCTGTGTGGCAGCTGGCCGCCTCATTTCTTAAGCTTCCCATCTCTGGAACACACTGCATTGTTGGTGCTACTATTGGCTTCTCGCTGGTTGCCAGAGGCCAGCAGGGAGTCAAGTGGCTTGAACTCCTTCGTATTGGTAAGTCAGACATTCTAATCAGCTGACCTAGAAATCTCGTCAATGTTTGAATTGCATCACAGATTATATTTGGCAGGATGTGACAGGTAGACCATAATACAGTGTGACCATAATACATTAGCTGGTGCTTTGTCTGTGTGGTGGACCTTCAATATCTAGGTCAACAATCCAGGTTGAGAGCTAAATTTGATGTGATATGTTTCAATAGTGATGTTGTGTCTTTTATTTATATGACAGAACGTTTGATGAGCACTCAAGTCCTAGAACATGAAGCAATACAGGAATATACAATAGCAGGCTTAATTACACAACTTGTTTCTCACATTTGTTGCATTAGATGGTTTTCCGTTCTATGTTCATATACAGAAAGCCTGAACTTGATGTTAAGCAGACTGTTTGCCCCTTTTTTTCTTTTCTTTTTTTTTTCTTTTTTAGTAAAATAAGTCATTCAGTCATGAAATTTTATAACAAGGTCATGGTAAGAACCCTTATTGATTGAAAGGTTGAAATTAAAGTATAAAAAGATCAACCTTCCCTTTTCTATGGGACAAATAGCAATGTTGCAAAATATTGTCCACTTTACCAGGGAACTGGTTGTTACCACTTTTATAGTTATAACTGACAAGTAGCATAACATAGGCTGAGAGGGAGTTTCCTGTTTGAATCTCACATGTACTGATTGTGGTATTGCCTTTCCTAGAAAACAGATATTGTTTAGTTTGAGGTTTAACACGGAAGTTTTTCTTTGTTGTTGTGGTGTAACTGTCCTTTTTTATTTTTTATTTTATCTTGCAGTTGGTTCCTGGTTCCTGAGTCCCCTTCTGTCTGGTATAATGTCCGGCATTGTTTTCTACTTTGTGCGCATGTTCATCTTACACAAGGTAAGCTGGCTGTCAAATTGTTTGTAGCATGTGTAGTGAGAAAAGAACTTGTGATGCGTTTAGGTCAGTTTCAACACTGTACTAGTACCATGCTCAAAATAAAAATGAGGAAGTGTTGTTACATGAATAACACCACTGTTCTCTGAAACAGTCCTTATCTGCATCATATGGCAAGGTTCAAGTTACCCCTGTGCCCTTTTTTTATACCAGCAACTGTAACCTGACAACAAAATGGGGCAGTTTTGTTCATATAGTGATATAGTGGATTTCTGACTGCTGTGTTTTGTTCCTGTAGAAAGACCCTGTGCCTAATGGATTGAGGGCCCTGCCTGTCTTCTATGCCATAACCATGGGAATCAACCTGTTCTCCATCATGTTCACTGGCGCTCCGAGTGAGTATCATTGTTTCAGTCATTTTGCTCTGCATGCCTGCCCACAGCCACAGCTTAAAATAAACTGCTCCCTCAGACAGCCGGATGCCCACATGTATTCCAGACTGTGTTTACCATTTTCACAGAAGCTGTGTTTATTTTAACATGTTTTCTGGGCCTCTCTTGCTTGTGGTTCTATGTGGGTCATAGCTGGACTAAAATTTTTAGAGCAGAGCACAACAGGGAGATGATTTCACTTAACTCTTGACGTCACTGTCTATGGCCTTCAGACATGGAGGAGGAAAAGAGAAGTAAAGAGGGAGTTCAAATTTGTCATAATTGTCCTGTGCCACTAGTCGTATTTCTGCTCAGAAATTGTATAGTGAATACTTGTTGGCTTTTTTGTCTTCAAGAAACTCTTTATTAAATGAGCAACTTTTGCTCCTTTTGTTCTCTTCTCTCTACAGGGCCTAACAGTTCAGCTGGCCTGGGCCATTAAATGGCGGCTACAGGCCAGAGTATGACCAGATAGAGTGCGCTGATGCGTACATGCACATCAGCGCACTCAGAGAAGAGATCACTTGCGGTTCCAGCATAGCCCATAACCCTGCTTAGTCAGGCACATTCTGTACAGTTGTGTGAAGTCCCTCACACCTCAACGCACTGTACATGGGGACCTGTACTTGGGTGCCTCCATATTAAAACAAAAAAAAGGTGTGATATTGCATTTTAGACACCTTAACAAAAACCCACTCCATCTCCTATGAAATTGTCACCACACACAGGCTCATTGTTAAAGCCTCAAGGTTGCCGTGTGGCCAGTTTAACATCAGGATAATCCTCATAGATTTGTGCATGATTAGTTGCCAAAGACTATTTTGTCAAGTCACACATCCCCTGCTCATTTCAGGTCCAGCTTTAGATGGCATACTACACTGGCACAAAACAATAGCTCAACATTGCCGATTTATGCACTCTAATACAGCAGCAGTATCTGCAGTCAACTGAGTACAGTATGTTTGGTTTCCTGAGATAGTACTTGGTGTTCCCCTGATCTAGATCCTAGCACAGTAGTGTGATTGGACACCAGGCATCCCACAGCACATTCCTATACTTAATATATATATACCAGTGCCAGAGACTTCAAGTCAGCATGCACAAAAATGATTGCCGTTCAGGGCAAAGAATTTGAGGGTCAGCTGTCGATCCTTTACAGATGAGGCTTGGTGTGACTTGGGTTCTTCACGCCTTATAAATCACTCAACCGCTGTCACTCCACTGCAGCCCCAATGAATGTAAAGTTAAAATCTACACAGAGACAGAATTATGATTCCTACTCACTTAAAATGTCCCACAAGTGTTTGTCAACTGGATTTAAGTTACATCCATATAAAGTCACTGTCAGTGCTTTTAGGCATCTCAGATACAAGGAACAGTTCCCTACATCTGCTGAATTCTGTCCATATTGCAAAGTTGCTTTACTTTATTTAACTTTTAGGTAAGGCTATGCTTCCAGTCTTCAGAGACATGTCACAGAGCCTGTTTCATATGCAGGTCTTTTTTGCATACCAGTCTATGTTTCAAAGTGCTGAGTGTCATAGTTACAGTACATTTTTGACCCCTCACACCAGCCTCAATTGATGAACTTCAATGCGTTTAGCTGGATGCCAATTTTCTGCCTGGGTTACCCTCTGAAAAACAAACACCCAGTGGCGTTGGTTGCTCTGGGGACACCAAACAGTCAGCAACATAAAACCGATGCTCACGTCATGGTATACATGACTTATTTTAACCTGAGCTATGGTCCTGAATCCAAATCTTAAGTGTACTCAGAGGTTGCTGTTGTTGACTGGTACCATGGATAGATACTCTTTGTGAGGAGTGGATGTTGAGCTTACAGACCCCTTTAGTGCTGATACTTAATGCTATTGTCACGTAATACTCTTGGTAAGTGTTATGCTGGGTTGTAGACAAAAGTGAGGACAGATAACCAAAGGTTCCTTGCCAAGTGAGTCATAAACAACCACTGTAACATTCAACATTGTAATTGAGGTTGGTGGTGAGCTGCATGTATAGTAATGGAAAAAGAACAACAAACCATGTTATTGTGTTATGTAGACCATGGGATGCAGAGGTTTTGGGGAGGGGTTTGGAACGCAGCCGTGGTTAAATTCCATTTCCTGTGCAGTCCCATTCATCCCACTGCATGGCTGTGGTATAAACTCACCCCTTTGTGTGGGAGTATTTATCGGACAGCTAGACCGAAGCTAGTGTTGTTTTTTAATCCTTTCTTTTTATTTCGTAGGAAGTTGCTCACGAATGAGTCACGGTGACAAAGACTGTCCATGTGAATGCTGTCAGGCCCCTTTTCTTTGTCATTTTAGGATTGTTTTTTGTCCCCCTTTTTTTTTTTTTTCTTTTTCCTAAATTTACTGGAATTACTGCCCTGTAATGTCTAGCTGAACCACACCTGTTTCTCGATGTCTAGCTACATGTGAGCTGATGCACTCCAGTGAAGGACAGGGAGGCTCAGCTGTTACAGTCACCTTCTGGTTTTTCCTCTTATGTCTCTCCGTTCTGAAGGGAGTGAGCTTCCATTGCGTAACTAAATAAACATCAGTTAGGTGCTCTGCAGTCTCATGCTGCAGCGTGACTCAGTGGAGAGAGTGCACTGTGGACTCTGCCTTCAAATGAACACAGCGACCGAGACACTTATCGCTTAGCCTTGGCCCTCAATTTCCTTTTGTTTATCTTAAACTTCCCAAACAGTCCAAAGCTAGTGGAAGTGTGTATGTTAATTATGCATGGCCAAGGTCACCTCGCCAGAAGTATTGTTGGAATTTTCAGCGGCTCTTGTTTTTGTTTTCTCTTAACCACACTGCTGACTTGCATCCTCTCTGTAAGACAAAGATGACTGCTTCCAAAGGGAAATTTATGTCGTTGCTTTCTGCCCGCACACACTGCATTACGTCTACCTCCGCTGCACCAGCTTTGCTGCAGTCTTGGCAGAAGGGTGCCCTTATTGCTACAGCAAACAGCCTCACTGAATGACTCCCCTTTCTTTCCCCTTTTCTCCCTAAGTAATGTCGCCTTTTAAGGAACTCTTTGTCCATGTGCAGTTGTTAGCTGGGCGCTTGGGGGTCATGGTGACATCTTTGCTCTTTCACCTTTAGGTGTTACATAACTGTTCACATGTAGGGGGGTACACATGCTTTCCATATTTAACTAGGACGTGGCACAATGAAGCAATGCATTTACGCTTGTAATCTTCACAACTAGAGCCAAAAAATGGCACATATGACCAGATGTCTTTGAAGTTATTTCTATTGCCCTGAAGTTAATTTTCATTCATTGGGGCCATACATATTTTAAATGAAAGTACAAGTACCTCCTGAAATTTAATTATCCTGGTATGACCTCATTTTGACTTGTAAATACTATCTCTCACTACATTTAAATAGCTTCACAAAAACTCTCAATTGTACTTTTTGGTATTTCAGTCTATGCAATGTAACTTTCTGTGTTGTCCACTGAAGAAGATGGCACCCGCTGCCTTGTTTTTTAAAAACTGCCTTTCTCTATTTGCCTTTGTCTGATTTCTGCCTGTGGTACCTGGCGGTCCTTCAGTGCTGGGATTTGACAAGATCCCTTGGTGGGGCATCCTGCTCATCTCGTTGGGCTTCTCTGTGTTGACTGCCATCGTGGTCTGGTTTATTGTCTGCCCACGGCTCAAGAAGAAGATTGAACGTAAGTCACATTATGTTTTTGATTTAGGCAACCTGACAAATCAGTTTTCAAATCCGTGTCAACTGTTTAAGCTGACCATTGAGATGGTGGTTTCCTCACTTAAGCCACTGGACAAGTGAGAGATTTTTGCATTGCACATGTAACCTCAGCCTATTCATACTAAGGGCTCATATTAATCCCGTAAATGGAGCTTAGGGATAGTGTTATAATGGAGTCACACTAATGAAAATCATAAGAAAATATTGTCACCACTTTTGTTCTATAATCCTGGATTAAAGTAAAAAAAAAACAAACAACTACAATATGTTCATGAATACAGTACAGTGCTTTTATATTCAATGGTCTTTCCTAAAAGGTTTAGTCTTGCCTTCTTTGTTAGTACATTAACAATCTATATGGGCAGATGACAGAATTGCTATATCTAACACTAGCTAGTGCACAAATGTAGTTCATTTGTGTTTAATGGTACAGTTCCAGGTAACCTTAAAAATTCAAAAATTTATCTTTTTAGCTTTCTCTACTTCTAGCAATGTTGATAAACCTGGTAATTGTCTGCGAGGTACATCTGACTGCCTGGCTGCAAGGATATTTTACGTATTCTTTGAGTGATACTGACCTTAACTGTCCAGTGGAATCTCTTACAGTAACCGAGAGACAGCAGGCTCTCCTGACCAAGCATGATCTGTTTAGATCACCACCCACCCACCAGACAAGCAGCCTAATTGGGTCATAGTGATCCACTAATTGGTCTTTACCTCCTTGACTAAAATAAGCATAGGTTGCCTTAAGTGGTTGACATGGCATTTGCGGTGCATGTGTGGGGAAGAAGGCGGTGGTGACAGATTACTTCAGCTCTGGCCATGACTAGTTTGGATGATGCAATGTGGCCAACTGGCTGGAACACCCTTTGGATTATCACATAGAAAATATTGGCATTGAGTATCTGATTCACTTTAAAACCACAAACAAATGTCATGTGAGCCACATGCAGCGTTGAGTCTTATCGTCTTTCATAAGTTAAGCCGCTAGCGGTAGTGTAAATATGTTCCTTAAGGTGATAATCCATTTATCTCATCCTGTGAACACGGGTTTGCTTTTGAACAGAGGTAACGTTGCATCTCCAGGACAAAGGTTTTTTTGACACTGGTTATGCAATTCTTGACTCCCTACAGCTTAGGTTAAAAGGAAACACATGTCCTGTGCTAGTATTTCTCTGCTGAACTGTGTATATGTTTGGACATGACCCAAGCAATATCTCACTCCAACTCCTCCCCTACTAGGAGATATGAAGTCTTCCAGCCCCTCTGAGAGCCCCCTGATGGAGAAGAGGGAACTGAGAGAGGTCCACTGTCCAATCCTGAAACAGACTGCCAAGGAAACGTCTACGCCTACCACCCCAGCTGTCAATCAAAACCCCCCTGCACAGCCCCAGGCTGCCCCTGAGGAGCGCAGGGTGGCGTTCGACATTGGAGATTCTGACGACGGAGAAACTAATAAGGAACGCAAGGTGGCGTTTGACATTGGAGATTCTGATGACACGGACTACAACAATGCAAATGGTTGTAAGTATGACAAGAGACAGTACATTTATATGTATTTAAAATGATGTACTGACAGCTAAATGGTTTTGATGCAAACAGTTCAATATCCACCTTGCACTACAAACGGCCAGACAGAGGTTATTGTTATTTTCCAATTTAACTCTTCTGCTGCAAAGATAATTATAAAATAACACTTTTTGATCACAACTGTAGATTTACAAAATTTGATTAATCTGTTACCCCTTTCTGCAGTGCCCAAACAGATTCAATCAAACAATCAGCACAGCAACGGCTCCACAAATACTCCCAATCAGGTCCAGTTCAACAGGCCAGCACAGATTCCCAGTAACGGTTACAGCCAGTACCACACTGTCCACAAGGACTCTGGCCTCTACAAGGACCTACTGCACAAGCTCCACCTGGCCAAGGTTGGTGACTGCATGGGTGAGGCGAGTGACCGACCTATCCGACGCAACAACAGCTACACCTCCTACACCATGGCCATCATCGGCATGCACGGAGACTTCAAACATAAAGAAGGGGAGTTCCGAGCCAGCGAAGATAGTGACAAGGCCCCTGGGTCAGGTGGTCAGGAAAGGAAGCGTGTGCGTATGGACAGTTACACCAGCTACTGCAATGCTGTGGCAGAGCACACAACTCCTGAAGGATTGGGAGAGGGCGATGTCGCACTAGAAATAGGGAAGGAGGATGCAGGTAGCAGCCAAAGCTCTCTGGATGATGATGGGCCTGAAGCCGACAAGCCAGAAGTCTCAACTCTCTTCCAGTTCCTCCAAATTCTCACCGCCTGCTTCGGATCCTTCGCCCATGGAGGAAACGACGTTAGGTATGCGCACTCCTTCCTGAAGGTCATGTTATTATCAGTCAACAGGCTGATAGGATGACACTATTATTCCGTGTTGTGGCTGACATCTTTACTTATCACAGTTCAACTCAATGTCAGTATCTTTGGCCACTATTTAAATAACCAAATTTTTTCCTCTGCAGTAATGCCATTGGACCATTGGTAGCTCTGTGGCTCGTTTACACAACCAACAGTGTGTCTTCAAATGAACCCACACCCATTTGGCTGCTGCTATATGGAGGTGTGGGCATCTGTGCTGGTCTCTGGGTGTGGGGTCGCCGAGTGATCCAGACTATGGGCAGGGACCTTACCCCCATCACCCCCTCAAGGTACAGATTCTAGTCAGAAAACCACATCCTCCTCAGACATGACCAGTCCTTGAATGTAGCAGGCATACTCGTATACTCCTGAGACACATGAGTGTTGTTTTTGTTTCCCTGCAGTGGTTTCAGCATTGAACTGGCCTCAGCCCTAACTGTCGTGGTTGCCTCTAACATTGGCCTGCCTGTCTCCACCACCCACTGCAAGGTAAGCTAATACTGTGGTCTGGAAACTAGAGTGAGACACAGGGGAAGAGATTATTTAGTGTGAGGGAGGTTACAGTAAACAGGAACCCAGTCTAGTAGATGATCCAAATGTGGAGCAAGTTTCTTAATGAGATATTACATTTTTAGAAATGCAGACGGGTAATATAAAGTCACATTTAAGGGATAATGATAATGGGACTTATGTAACAACTGCTGTGTGTTTCCAGGTGGGCTCTGTGGTGGCAGTAGGATGGCTGCGCTCCAGGAAAGCAGTAGACTGGCGTCTGTTTAGAAACATCTTCATGGCATGGTTTGTGACTGTGCCCATCTCTGGTCTGATCAGTGCTGCCATCATGGCCATCTTCATCTATGGCATCCTGTGAGCCTTCGGCTGCGCCCCAAGCAGGGGAGGAAAAAGAAGCCGCTCCAGTGCGCACCAGAAGAGGAGTAAAGTTGGGAGGCCAAAATATATCGCTTACCTCAAGCCAACAACTTTGGAAGAAAAAGGAAAAAAAAATGAAATGTTTTGGAAGGACTTGTGATATGGGCCTGTGGTTCTTGGCTGCATCATTTTCAACCTAGAATTTGCTGTTTATTCCATTTGGGCCACATAACTTCCAGTGGGTAGATTGCATTTCTTTGTTCTGACTTGCTTTTTCATATCTCATTCTGTAAAGAGTATCTAAAAGCATCAACTGATTTTCTTTTTCTAATACTCATTCTTCCATTTTTTTTTTTTTACTTTGCAATTATGTATATACCACCATGCTGTTTTAATTTTGTTTTACAAGTTAGAAAGAAAAGAACAATTAAAATGCAGTATTAGCCTTTTCCAGATGTAACTCTCAAGTCATATCACATGCTGAAGGTAACATAGCTGCAACAGCAGTATTTTAGGTGCAAAAAAACAAGGTTATTGGTGTGTATGTGTGTGATTTTCCCCCCCCACCCCCCCCCCCCCCCCAATCCAAGTTTTTATTAATGAACTAACATTTAGCATCTGGCTTCTTAAATCTGCTAAACCGGGACATTTGTTTCCCTCCTCTGATATAGAACAAAATTGACAAGTGAAGAAAACGTAGGGAGGTTTGTGACTGTTTTCTACTAAACCCACAAATTATCTGATCACATTCACAGCCCTGCAAAGTAACTTACAAGGATAGAAGCACTAATTCTATACACTGGATGACCACCTGCAGATTAATGTCAAATACTGTACCAAAAGCATAAAGTCAGCACACTTGTGGCAGGAAATGCCAAAGTCCTCCTCGTTAAAGTCAACGGATTATCTGTCCACTATCCCGTTCTTTCATCTGAATCTCGTGAGGCCCTACATTCTTTATCAGTGCAGAAGTTAACTGCCTGAAATAACTTTTGTTACTTGAATTTGAGAACTGTAACAACAGAATGTTGATTAATGCAAAAATGTGCTCAAGACCTTAAGTCTCCTGTTAAAACTTGATTGCATCATCCATGATGGTTAAATGCTTTAGTCCTGCTTCAGCCTTGTTTTTCTAGTTCACCTTGTATCAACTAGTGTGTTTTTTTTTTTTTTTTTTTTTCTTCTTCTTGTCTGTGGAATTTGCACCTGCCTAGACAATTGGGTTGCTTTTGTTCCCCCACCCCCCCTTTCTCCGTCAGCCTGAGAAGCTGAATAAGGTTGTAAGTGAGGAGGAGCAGGAACCTAAACCTGGAAGTTATCTAACCGGATGGTTTGGTGTTGAGCTGATCTGGTCTCTTTGTTTGAATGAGGGCAGACATACGTTGCATCCCACCGGTGTGTGGTCATTTGGTTGCAGTACTACATTTCAGACTTGTAGATGCTGTAGTTGCCTTAACTGTTTTATTTTCCCTTAGGTACCAAAGAAGATTTTTTTGTTTTGTTTTTTTTAATGCACATCAACATAATCCAGTCCACACTGATGGATGAAAAACAAATGAAAAATAAAAATGGGAAAATACTGGAGTTTTGTCACTCATTTGTAACAGAGGGAAATGTTATACACAATAATCACATATACAGTTTTGTTTTAATCATGAGTCAAAGTCCCAAAGAGCAGTTCTGAAACACATTAATCTTGTACACCAACATGATATATAACATGAAACAAAAGAGGACACTTGGGTTACACATATAAGTGGAATAGTTCCCTTTTTATTGACAGTAAGCTCAGTGCAGCTCAGGCACCGGGTGATGAGCGAGCGTTGGGATCCGCGTACAGCTGCTGTGCTTTCTCACTCCAGTACATCTGTGATGCAGGGACAAAGACAGGATTCCTTTACGCTAGCTTTACATTGCAAACACCACAATTCAGTAGTTTTCCAGGCCTCTCGAAGCGACTGTATGAATCACGTCTCCTAGGCTTTTCTGATATATGACTCACTCCTCCTGCGCAGGTACTGATGAATGATGACTGCGCCAGTGTTTCAGTTCACTGCTGTAAAGCAGAGTGAGGCCTACTCTATCCCTAGAGGATTAGGATTTACTACTACAGGTTGAATTTTCCCTTTTTAAACTAGTACATTAAGGTTTTCCAACTATAGAGAATCATAATCTGTCACTGCATCAACAACCTTGCCACAGGATCAATTTAAAGATAATCCCTTTCTGCATCTTTTAGGGCAGGAACAGTGCATCCTTGGTCCCAAAATAACCAGAAGCAGATGATACAGTATAAATCAAGTACTATAAGCACCAGGGGACAGAGATCTCAGAGTGCCCTGGATTTTTGTCCTAGATTTGCTCACATACAACGAGGACTGTGTTCAAATAAACAATCCTAGCAGCTTATTTTTGAGGTCAAGTAGTAAACTTGAGATTTTGTCATTTCTGTGGTGACTGGAATATTTCTCCAGAGCGATTTGTTTTGACTGCTGTTTAAATTAAGCCTGAAAAACATCACATCAAGATAGTTTTTTTTTTTTTTTTAACAAGCTGCTTGGTTGTAAAATTGTAATTGCCCTTGAGACATTTAACTGTTGTGTTCTAAACCCAGCCCATAAAGGTTTTTTGAAACTATTTAAAACTAACTGAGACCAGCTCTGACTGGCTCTTGTTTTTCACTATCTGGTTCATTACACAACCTACAATTTAACTTTCACCGGCCTCGCTCAAAACAGTACACCACACATCTTGCCTGAGCAGGTAGTGTGAGTTGGCCTGAAAAAATGTTAAGAGCTCAAATCATTTGGTAATACTGCACACTAGTAAACAGATGTACAGATATTTGACTGTGTGTCACACATGACTAATGTCTGCTTTTAGCGAGTCTTCACCTTTTTCCTTGGTTGAATCCTTACTGAGTTCCTCTGCAGAAAAGAAATGAGAAAAAAAGAGGATGTTACAGCACATGGTTATAGTGTGAGATTCATGAGTAAAGTGAGTTTTCAGTGGCAATTTTATTGATCTTACCCAAATTGCTCACAGTCTCTGTAACTGCTTCATGGTTCTCTGGAAAGACATTAAAATGTACTTTGACTGCGGTTCATAAATCCAGTTTGACTGACCTCATTGTCTTTCATAGTTTATAAAATACAACTAAAAGCATAAATTATAAGTTCATGAATATGTGCATAACTAAAGAAAAAGTTCATACAGTATAATTTAAAGCTCATAATGTGGTGTTTGTTTTACTACATAACTGCTAGTTGAAGTATTTCAGTGTAGATCTACAACACTTACCCCGCCTCTGTCTCCCTGTCAAAAATAACAGAAATGATCATTGCTGAATGACAATAAACTAACATTAAAGTTTAAATCTCAGTGTGAAGTGTAACCTGCTCACCATCTGCTTCCTCAGAGGACTCTGTGGAGGAGGACTCTGTAGAGAACATGTCACAAGGTTGTGGTATTTTACATAATTTTGAAATCTGGTCTTGCAATCTAGTTGTTTAAAACTGTCCAGTTATTGCCACCTACAGGTTGATATTTGAACAGTAAAACCTCTTCTTACCCTCATGAGCTGCTACGTCAGAGTTCCCGCCTCCCTCTGCTGGAGGAGGATTTCACAGTTATGTAATTTTGAATCTCAGGTAAAGAAGGGTCACATGTTGTCTGTCTAAGCTAGCAGGTTGTTTTTACACACCTGTGTTGTCATCCTCAGCTTCGATACGCTCCTCCACTGTTGAAAACATTTGATTGAGTGATTCTGACATTTTACACATGATCAATATGTAATCTGTACTAGCTGTAACTTACCAGAGTCATCTTGAGCAGCCTCTGTATGGACAAGATTTGAAAGACTGCATTAGCAGCTGAACCTGGATCAGCCATTATTAGTTTTAAATTAAGTTAAAGGTCTTATAGTTGCCCTCACCAAGGTAGCGCCCATCTTCATTCTGCTCCTCTGTAACTGATTGGTGATGAGACAGAAAAACATTTTCAATTCTGTACCCGACACAATTAGATGAAAGGTATGTTTGTTCCTGAAGTCACCTCATTTTAGTCTCCGGTCATCGACCTGGACTTTGGTCACTGTGTTAGAAACTTACCATTCATTTGGGCGGCTTCACTCTTTTGAGCAGCCTCAAACTCCATCTGATCTGATGGGACAAAGTGATAAAATTATGCACAACAACAATTCCTGTAATTCTGGTGAAGAAACATTACACAGAAATACACGAATAAAGAAAACAAACAAATAAATGAGTAAACTGAATCGTTGTAAAAAGCATCTCTGAGACACTTGGTGGCTTTAACACACTCATGAGCCAGCATAGATTTTATTTTATGCAATATATATTATATCATTTAATTATTTTAATTTCTTGTGTCATTATAAAACAATTAAAAAGCTTCCACTCTGGAAAACACAAAAGTGAATTTCAGGCAATCAACTGGATTAATGCACTGTACCTATTTTTTGCAGTTCAGCTAGCCCATCTGCAAGAAAAGAAAAGAAGTTCCCATGCAAGTCATCACCCTTAACATTATTATGACTATTGTTCATCACTGTTATTAATAAATAACAATAATTTCTCACCGTACGGAGCAACTTTTTCCTCTTTTTCTGCTGATTCCAGAGATGCAGAGAGAGCTAGAAGTCATCGCAAATACATCAGTCTCAGCCTCCATCGATGTGGATCACCACATTTTCATTTATAATAATTTTCTAATTCCATTAAAACCATGAACAGAACAATTTACTCTTCTTACCAGACTGAAACACTGCCACAGCGAGGAAAACAAACAGCGGCACTAGAAATCTCATCTTGGCTCCTGGTCTGGATGTGGAAGGATTTCGGCGTCACTCTGAACTCTTGTGTTGTGTTGTTGTCAGTTTGCAGCCTCTTATATCTTCAGTCACATCACATGTTTCGCATGGACAGGCGGCTCTGGTACCATTGTCCCTCCCTACCTGAGAGGACAGCTGGGTGGCACATCACCACACAGACGTATCCTTATTCAGGCCATCAATGCCACCCATTGTTGGCTCTGCTGTCACACGGGCCTTTATTTGGGATGTTACTTGTGTCTGTGGGAGCAAGTGGGACTCCATGCATCCCAAACTGAAAACAATGTTCATTTCCTTTTAAGGATGGAAATGGTGATTTCACTGTGTACCCTTGGCCTGTGAATGATGGGTCACAATGTAGCTCAGTGAGACAATTCTTCATTTAATCGCACAGATCAAAGAGATCCTGATATCACTTTTGAATTGCAAATAGCTGCAGCTATTTAACATTTTAGTCTGTCTCCTCAGTCCTGAATCTGTCAAAACATGAGAAAAAACTGAAGTTTAGATGATTATTGTGTAAATGTGAAACAAGATCAGAACAGTTGTGTAAGAGATGTTGTCATTTTGAAACCAAAATGGTCATTATGGCTATCGCAAACTTCTTCAATTTACTTCCTAAAAAGTGAGATTTACAGTATATGAGTGCAGTATGTTTTGAGAAGTGATTCAAATGTAATTTAATCAGGCTTTTCGTAAATAAAAGCACAAAACAGACAAGATCTCATCACTTTATTGTGATTGTAAACATTTTCAAAAGATACAAGTATCATCTGGGAGGTTTCAGTATTGTTTGAAATCAAATTAAATCTATAATGAAACTGTTTTATTTGTTAAAAAAAAGTCTTGCTGTTTTTGTGCAGAGGGAGCCAGTATCTCTCCTCTTATTGTTCTTTTGGCATTTGCAAGGGACTCGTATCAATTAAAGTGCACTATTAATATGCTACAGTAAGTCCTGACACACACTCAACTGGAGGACTAAAAATCTAAAAAAAAAAAAAAAAAAAAAAAAAAAAACACCTCTAAAAGTGCTTCAGAAACTATTAGCAAACTGCAGATTTCTTCCCAAAATGATTGACGAACATGAGAGTGGTTTAGGTAGGAACAGTATTTTCAAACAACATCACATCTGGTAAAATGTCAGATCCAATAAATCAGAAGTACTGAATACTTTAAAACAGTCTTCCCCATCAACAAAATACAGAAATGCATCAATCTCATCCCAGCTGGATCGTGGTGTTCAGACTGATAGCAATGCTCAGTGACACAGGAAGATCTAAAGGACAAATAATTTATAAAAATACAGGGAGAATAATCATTTAATAAAGACATAAGATCAATACTTTGATATTAATTAATTTAAGCACAATCATAGTGTTTACATGTTATCATTATCAGTGACTATCAGTGATTAGACTCTCCAATCATGGTCTAAAATATATTTAAAGTTAAAAAATAAAATTGGACTTGTTAATGCTTTTTTAAGTGACATCAATAACATCCAATTTACTAAGAAATCTTCATGGTGGCACAACTCTCTTGCTGACAGCTGCCTGTACTCACTAACTACATATACAGTAGTCTGTTGAGGAGGTAGAGAGACTCATTGGAATCATCGGAAGACAAAGGGACATCTTTACATTAGCGAATACAACGCAAGAAGTTGGCCAAAGGTTGACGATGGTTGGTCTGTGTGGCACCAACAAGCTGGTTTCTTATAGGTTAGCTGTACTGTGTTCATAACAGCAGCAATGCACATTAAGGGGGGGAAAAAAACTGGACACTTAAACAGACAAAGGAACACTTATGTGTCTACCCTGCAGTGCAGCGTGGTTCACAGTGATAACAAAATTCAGCACAGGACAATGTTGTTCCACCTTTTCATGTGATTTGTGCTGCTGTTGCTGGTGATGCTTTCAGGTTTCAGTACTGAGAATGATGGCCTGTGGCTACAGTTATGGTAATTAAAGGATAATTCATCTTTATTGCAACAAAGGGTCTTATTTTCATAGTTGCGTCCAGTTTACTGCTGAGATCTGAAAATGCAGGTCCATGTTGTAAACACCACCAGCAAATTGTACCCGGAGAATTGCAGCAAGAAAAACCTGTATCAATGTTTATTTGGACACCTGACTATTGTTTTTTTTTTTTTAACAGACTTGAAAAATGGTGACGCTATTCTTTAACAGACGACTTCCTAATTCAACTTTTACCTGCATACAGTTATCCTGCGCCATGAAGGAGTATTACTGACACTCACTTTTGATTTTTCAATATAAAGTGATAAATAGTCTGGCAAAACAATTGTCTTACTTACAACCTGATCTCAACTCTTGTACTTCTTGCTCCATTTGACTTTTTTGTAGTGATGTCACCGAGATCCCAGATCTCAGCGTTTACTTTTGTGAACACAATGTACTGGATAAAAATGATGGTCAAAACTGCAAAAATAAGACCCAAGTTGTAATGAAACTGAATTATTCTTTAGGTTTATAGAGGGCACAGCACCCCAGATACCTGATGAAAGTGTTGGGATTTGCCCCGACAGGAGTGTTACAGTTACAGTGCAGCCTGTGTGTAACTGTGTGGGTGTATACATGATAGTATTTTATTGCTTTTGGTTCTCTTCTCAAGTAGTTTTCCCTCCTCAGAGTTCCCCTCTTAGGCGGGTGTGCAGGTCCTCTTGGTCGATCTTGCGGACTTGGCTGTGCCAGCGGTGATGTGCCAGCAGGGCCACGTTCCTGGCGGAGATGGCGCTCATCTCCATGGCGCTCGCTGCCCACTCCACAGCGTTGAGGTAGTACAGCCGGTTGTGCAGGATGAAGGGAGGGGTCTTGCGGTGTGGCGGGCGGTAAGCGGGATAAGCCAGCCACTTAGTCTCTGACACTGAATCCCAGGAGAGGAACATACTGTGCAGCTGCTCCTGGGACAGCGGCTGGGAAGAGAACACCTTCCAGACTTTGGTCTGGCTGGCGGGGGGTCGCTTGTAATTCGGAGGGATGTGCACAGGGTCGAGAGAGCTAAGGCTGTTGATGAAAGAGCCCTTTGAGTCCGTGGTGAGGACATCAGACACCATGAACTGTGAGGCCAGCTCTGTGGTCCCGAGGTAGGACATGTTAAGCATGCCATGGACCAGAGTGGAGACCGTCTGGTGGTAGCGCCCAGGGTAGTGAGACGGGATTGGAGGGGAAAAGCCTGAGAAGGTGATGTCAGACTTTCCCAGGTGAAGTGGCGTTGCTATTACCACTATGTCATACAGAGAGTGCGCTGAGCCTGAGTCTCCAACATAATTGACCTCGTAGAAGCTGGTTGTGGTGCCTGAAAATGGGAGGCAGAGGAAGTTAAGATGAAATGTTTGAAAAGAAAAAAAAAAAGACTGAAAAAGTGTGAACACGCATGTGAAATAAATAGTACCTGTCTTGGATGGGCGAACTTTGACTGAAATGGAAGTCACTCTGGCTGGGATGAGCTCACTCTTGCTGTGGTACAGCAGTCCTGAGCACACTCTTTTATTGCCTCCATCCACTGCCCACAGGCCTGAATCTGCCCCCGCTAATGACACAGCCCCTACACAACAAGACAAACATGTCAACTCTATTTTACACCTTTCAACAAAAAACCTTGTATTATCATATATGTGATGAACCAATAAAAAACTCTTACATTGAGAAACATACCCACAAAGCCATTGATGCGGACACTTTGGCCGTAGTTGACACGAGTGATTGGTGCAACGATATCGTTGAGGAAGATCTGTGAAAATCCTTCGCCCATCATGGTTTCCTCCAGGGTTTGATTCATCAGGGTCAGAAAACTATCGCCACCCATGGCATGCAGGAGCCTCTCCACACTGGAGAACGAATACCCATACTGCTGATACTGGTAGATCCTGGGAATAAAAGGATTTACATCGTCATAAAGACAACAGGGAGCATCAGTTATGTTATGATATTCCTAGATTTTATGGCAAAAGGGTAAGATGTAGGTATTGTTGGTTTAAATTTATAGCACATCAGAAAATAAACTCTCACCTCATAAATTTGTCCAAAATGCTCTCCACCCACATGTGCATTCGAAGAAAGCTGAACCCGTATCGCCAGAGCATGCGCAAGAAATTTACAATAAACCAATCACTCTCTTCAAATGTGAGCTCCTTTCCATCAAATATTGCCATTTTAGAAGGGACGTCTTTCCTCGGAGGAATACCTGAAAAAACACAGCAACACAGGCTGGATTCAAGTTTCAAAAACGTACTAATTATGATTTCAACTACTCGTGTATTTGTGCTGTTTAATTTAGGAAACGGCGACATTACCTAATCTCTCAATAAATTCCTTCATGTGTAGATTCAGAGGATGGATCACGGAGCCTCCCGTCTCATATTCATAATCCCCAATCTTCACTGTCGCTAATCGCCCGCCAACTTCACCAGGTTCAAACACATCGATCTTCACTCCGGCTCCAAACTCCTTCCTCAGGTAATATGCTGTGGCTGAGCCACCAATGCCCGCTCCCACCACAGCTTTGAAAAAAGAAGTAATGACAACAGAGTAAACCAACTTTGCGACAGGCTTATCTCGTTCTCTTGAGGTTATTTTATGCATTCAGGAGTAAATATCAATCCACACTGTCTGCTAAAGCCTAACTCACAGTTTTATTCCTCCTCCTTTCCTACCAGTAAGGAACATGGAAGCACACAATATGGCTCATGTCACATCATTTTGTATTTTAACTGTGATGCCTTCACTTGATAAATAAATACAGTGTGACTAAATATACATTTAGAGCTGCAACAATTGGTCAAATAATCGATTAGTTGATTGACAGAAAAATAAATCACCAACTGTTTTGGTAATCAATTAATCACTGAGTAATTTTTCAAGAAAAAAATGCTAAAATTCTGTGGTTCCAACTTCTTAAGTGTGAATATTTTCTGGTTTCCTTAATCCTTTATCATAGTAAACTGAACATCTTTGGGTTGTAGACTCTTGTTTGGGACAAACAGAGGACATTTTAGGTTGCATCTTGGGCAACAATGATCAACATTTTTCACCATTTTCTGACATTTTATAGACCAAATGACTAATAAATTAATCAAGAAAATAATTGACAGACTCATCGATAATGAAAATATTCAGTAGTTGCAGTGCTATACACTGTAGTAAAAACTGTATATCTTACAGTGGATGAGGACGTGTCTTAATGTCCCTGAGTTTCCACACTCACATTTGTCATCCGGGCATTTCCCAATCACAGCCCACAACGCCCAAGCCTCAACCTGGTTATTCATAAATTAATTTCCATTTAACTCGCAAGTTTACTTTTTCTGAGACACGTAAAATAGTCCTGTTACACATACTGTCTTCTCTTAAGCTGTTCTTTCTTCTTTTTAAATCTGTAAAAGGACTTATGTCAGAAAGTCTTCAGTTAAATCATTGGTAAAGATATCAGACTCCAGTCTGATATTTTATAGATCAAAACCAAGAAAAAAATCACATCAAATTACTGGTGATTTCTCATTTTGACTGATTTTTGAATTTGACTGAATTTGACAAATTTCCCTCTGGGAGGCACTACAGGATGCCCATCACCAGTTTAGGGGATATTTTATTGCAAATGCCATTTCCCTGTTGAACTCACATATTATTGAGAGTGCCAACAGATAGCAATTTATGCAAATTATAATGATGTCTTTGGTAAATTTTTGTAATTAATTAAAAAGTGATTAATTTGTGTTTTTTTTGTTTGTTTTTTTTTACTTGACTTCTTTTGTCAATAATAATGTCTTATGGGTGATGTCACAGTGAGGTCTCTGCCACAGAAATATAATATGAAATCAACCTCTCCATCTTAAACATCCTGGGGAGGATAATGCTTGTCTATCCTCCACTGAAGCAGATTTTAGAAGCAACAGAATGAATAAAGGAGTAACACTAGTTGCAGTAAGGAGTGACTGATTTGTTTTTGTTTTCAGATGCACCGTGGTACTGGCTTACCTATCTTTTTGGGCTGATCCTGCAGCCCTGGAGCTGAGGCTAGACTTCTCCTCCCAGTGTGCCAAAGCCCCAGGAGCAGCAGCGCTCTCAGTGACAGGCCTCGTAGACTCATTGTGGGCATTTAGTGCTCTGCACTCAGGAGCATCTGTACAGGAGGAATAAACATGAGCTACCATATCAGCCAGTAACTTCAAGTCAATTGTCTCTATCAGTCTGTGGTCAAAGGTTAAACTCTGAGAGGAGTTCAGGCTCACGCAAAGAATAATGATTTAAAAAAAATCAAAAACAAGTGTAACATAATTAAGTGTTGGTCTCAGCTGTACAATATCATGTCTGTCTAATATTTAACACTTGAAACGAGAAAGAGTGCAGAGGTAAAGAGTGCATAGTGTGGACTCACTATTTCAAAAGTGACTACAAGCGGTCTGCTGATCCAGAAGTAGCTTTCACAAAGTTGTCTTCACCGTAACACTTCAAGCTAACTTTACAGCTCGTTAAAACTTCCCCCTGTCTGCTTAAACATAAAACTAAACCGTTAACAAAAGCCACGATAAGACTAGAAAACTAACTAAACTTGTTAACAGTTGAGTCACGCCGGAGTGCCGTGTACGCATGCGTGCACCTCGCTAAATATTAAGACACACTTCCGGGCAGCCACATTTTTTTCCCCTAGGACGGTGAGGTCATGATCCGCCCTACTTTGCCTCTGATTGGCTATTACTTGTTGCCTTCGTTGTTTGGGTTGGTTAGGTGTAGAAATGAGGAGTGTGATTGGTTAAGATTAAGGTAAAAATATCACGATAAGCCAATCACAGGCAGAATAGGGTGGGTCATGACTTCGCCATCCTAGGAAAAAAATATCGCTTCCGGGCACGCTTCTGCTTCTTCTTCTTTGGATTTGTCGGACAAGACGCTAAAATGGCGTATTGCTGCCCTCTACTGTTTATTATTGATACTCCTTTTGACAGTTATTTATATTTTGTTATATATTACAATACTGTACAGATATTCCAGCAGTTTCTTCTTTTTAGTCCAGTTATCCAAGTTTAGTAAAGTGTGCAGAGTAAAAACTGTATATCTTGCACTGGATGAGGATGTGTTTTACTGTCTCTGAGTTTCCACATTCACATTTGTCATCTGGGCGTTTCCCAATCAGAGTCCACAATGCCAAAGCCTCAAATGGTTATGACAACTGAATCTTTTCTTTTGCAGGCAAAATGATTTTTTTATTTATGTTTTTTCCATCGTTTTCTGTATTGTAAAGTTAGACCTCCCCTTCTTTTCTTTTCTCCATGTATCCTGTAATTTACTAATTCCTTGTAAACCTGCATAACTTAGATATATTAACTGTTTATTGTTTTGTCAGCAAAGATGACAAATAGCCATAATGAGAAATGATATAGAACAAACAGCCAGTCACACAAATAGCAATAGAAACAATGACAGAGATATCCAAATAGGTCCAAAGTTAAAGATCCCCTCCAGATACATTTCAAGATATATAATATTCTTTGAATAATAATTTGTATCTGATATGGTTTTCCCACAAAAAAGTTCTTAAAGTCTTAAACTGAGATTTAAGTGAGTAAATGCGAAGAGTGTCAAACTCCGCACATACATCGTTCTGCACAGTGAAGCTTAAACATCCAAGTGTAGTGACAATAAGCTATTATTATTATTATTATTATTATTATTATTATTATTATTATTATTATTAGTAGTAGTAGTAGTAGTAGTAGTAGTAGTAGTAGTGGTGGTGGTAGTATTGCATTATTGTATTGTATTATTAATACAATAATTATTTAGAATACAACAAACTTTTTTCCACTGTAAATCACACATAATGGAAGACCAAAAGGATTTTGCTGCAGGAGGTGTAACACAGTCCAAAGCTTTACTGATGTGTCAGTGACTGCACGCTTTATTCTGAATATCAATATCTCCACTAAAAATATGCTCAGAGCCAATAATCTTAATTTCTGTAAGACTGCAATTCTTTAAAAAAAAAAAAAAACAAGAGGGCTTGAAATGATCATCTGACCACACAAAAAGGAAGAGGATTTTTTGTATTACGTTGTACGATTTTATTTATGCTTGTGTTTTTGTGATAAGTTTATTTTATATTTTCTCCAGTGCTCTCTGTACTGTTATTTGTATTATATTGTACATTATCATGTTGTTAATAAAGCTTTCTTAAAAACGGTTACGGAACAAAACCGGAAGTGACGCTATCGCCTCTCTTCTTGAAACATGCTTGAACGGAGGTGACCTTAGTTACTATCCACATTGTAAAGTGAAGTTATTTGGCGACTGCCCCGCCTGGTTTACATGCAGAACTTGTTGAAGTATTGCTGAAGACTTGAGAAAGACGAGCAGAGATGGCGGAGGCTCATCAGGCGCGCGTCCAGACTGTGGTCGAAGACATGGTCCAAAGCCTGGAGAGGGACCACATCCGTAAAATGCAGGTGGGTGTCCATCTGTATAGAGCACATGAACTGTGCATGCAATGACTTCTGTTAACCAGTCCTGTGTCTGCAGCATCTGCATCCATCACATGTTCATATCTGAATGTTAACTCTCTCTGTGTGTGTGTGTGTGTGTGTTCTTGCTGCAGGGTCGTATGTTCAGGTGCAGTGCAGAGTGCTGTGATCGACCCTCAGACTCCATGTCTTCAGTGCATCAGTGCATCGACAGGTGTCACACTCCTCTGGCTCAAGCTCAGGGACTCGTCACTACAGAGCTGGAGAAGTTTCAGGTGAGTGACACTCAATACAGTCACCACTGTGCAAACACTGCACCCCAGTGTGTGTGAGAGACTTCCATAACTGAATGTTTTCTCTAGATTTTTTTCATTTTTTAAGAAGAAAATGTCCAAATTCTCTGTTTCCAGCTTCCCAAACATGAATATTTTCTGGTTTCTTTAGTCTTTTATAACAGTAAACTTAATATCTTTGGGTTGTGGACTGTTGGTCGGGACAAAACTCGACATTTGGGGACATAACCTTGGACTTAAACAGTGATTGACCAAACAACTAATTGATTCATTGAGATAATAAATTTATTATAATATTGAAAATAATTATTAATTGCAGCCCTAGTTTCATTCAGCATTTCACATCTATACTAAATGTGGTATAACCTCTGTTAAACCTGTCACACATTCAGCTAAAACTACAACTTAACAGTGATTGTTAAGAAGAGTAAGTAACTAGATTACATTTAGTTTTGTAGTTAACTACCTTTTTGTGTATTTGATCTTATTGGAGTAATTTACAAAGTTGATCATTATGTGGGTTTTTATTAAAGAGGCTTCTAAGTTCTGTTCAAGCTTCAGTGTCTCTGAGGGGAAATAATCATAGATTTGCAGCCAGATAACCAAACAATAAACCAAATATCACATTAAAAACAACAGCAGCAACAACAAAATACCTTGGTTTGGACAATAATACAATATTATCATTCATTGGCTTTATATTTATACACACACACACATACACACACATATATATATATATATATATATATACATACATGATACTAAGATGGCAACTAACGATTATTGTCATTCTCAATTAATATGCCAATTATTTTCTTGATTAATCAGAAAATAGTGAAAAATGGCTGTTATGTCGTCTAAGATCCCATGATGTCATCAAATATCTTGTTTTGTAGAAAGAAGAAATTCAGTTTATCGTCATATGACACAGAAAAGCTTCAGATCTTCACATTTGAGAAGTTGCAACCAGCAAATGACTTTGACAACTATTCAATGATCAAAATAGTTGCCAATTAATTTTAGTCAATTAATCAACTAATCCTTGCAGCTCTACATGATGCATGTTATTGTTGTACAAATTTGTGTCCAAATGAATGATTCTGTAATTTAAAAATTAACAAAATTAGTTATTAAAGATTTTGTTTTACACATATTAACCCCTTAAAGCTGAACTTGTACTCAAGTGTTTTTTCTGTTTCAAAAGGAAAATCCTAAACTTTAGATTTCAACCATTGGTTCCATTTGACCTGGAAACAGAGCTCTAAAAAGTGCAAATCACATGTTCACCTGCATTCATTCACATGGCCTAAACTCTGTTTCCTCCCCTCTTTGCTCCCTCAGGATCGTCTGACCAGATGCACGATGCACTGCAACGACAAGGCGAAGGATCTTTTTGACTCTGGTGCCAAGGAGGCAGCCGTTAAGTCTCTGATGGAGCGCTGTGTGGGCAGCTGTGTGGACGACCATGTTAACCTGATCCCCAGCATGACCCGAAGACTCAAAGAGAATTTGGACTCTATACAACAGTGAAAAGCAGGAGGGATTGCTGAAGTCTGTCCTGTAGACAGCCTGGACTCATTACACACACATAAATACACACACACACAGCAGCGCAGGGTTCGCCAACTCAGCCAGTTTAACCAGTTACAACTGAAGAAGAGAGAGCTGGAACATCATGACAGAGTAGAGTTTAAAATTAATAATGTGACGCAAATGGTAGAGTTTTACAGGCAGATGCTGGAGGTTTTTTGGCTTGTTAGGTCCTGATTCATCTGTGCAATTGCAACAAAAAAGAAATCTAGCGATACATCTGGTGTCATAGTGTTGTGTACAAACAAGATAACGGCTCAGTAATGCTTTAGAGCCCATCTGAGTATCACAAATCAAACTATACAGTACAACACGCAGTCGACAGGATCCAGATTTGCATTTGTTCATGCGAACAGTTTGAACATCCTGTTTGTTTGCAGGATTTGATATTCAGCTCTTATACTTAATCTGTGAAGTCCCATCACTCATCATTCTTTTTTTGTGTAATTTTAAGTTCTGTGTACGTTTGTATCTGAATTAAAAGTGCTAGAGATGTAACTGCTTTTGGACTGCTTCACTTCCATAATATAAAGAACATAAAAGTTCTGCTTGCAAGTATCAAGACAAGGTAATGACAAACACCGGTAATGATTTGGTTGCATGTATTTTAATGACTGCAAATGAATATTCTCAATTATATACAATGTACAAGAAAGGCAACACTGTAGGGTGGAAGAAATATTAAGAAGCAGTAAACACACTGTACACCTGATTTAAATCCCACAAGCCATTTAATTGGTCCAAATCTAATATACCATTGATGTCCATGAAAAAATATTTTAATTTCACAATTGGTGAAACGTCTGTAACATAAAACATATTAAAACAAGCCTGAGAATCAGCGGCTTCAGATGCAACACAGTTAATATAGTGTAATGATATCCATCAATAATGAAGGAACCATAGCATCATTTTCTGATCATTTAAAATAACAGGCAAGCAACCTGTTAACAGCAATAACTGGGATGTGAAACAACCACATGTGTTATAATCTCTGATAAAAGACTACATTCTTGTTTTAGGTCCTTTTATAAATGCAGAATAAAAAGTGACAGACTAAACCATTATAGTTAGATAGAAAGCTCTTTGGTAGCCAGGATTGTTTTCACCCCAACTATCAGAGCAACATTTAGCGAGGGAGACGACTGCTGAATGATATTCAAACTTCACTGCAGAGACCAGAACAGAAGCTGGAGAGGAGCCAACTGATAACACATTGATCTTTGAGCTGCTCTGATAGGACAGTGCTCAAACAGCTTTTGCTCAGACTTTTAAGTTTTTTATCTTAAATACTTTAGTTTTCTTGTTAATGCTTAATTGTCAAACAGCCAGTTTGTGGGCGGGTCAGAAATACTCTCACTGGTACTTCTCCTAAGATTTGCCAGTTTTCAGCCAACCTTTTACATTCCTAATAAAGATGAGGTGGAAAATAAATCAATCCAAATTTGTGCCCTTCTCATCTGATGAATGAAAATGATGTGCAATAAAAGAGTAATTATTACAGGATAAATCATCACACTGAAGTGATAATTATGTGAAGTGAGTCGTCTGATTTCATGTAGGATCCTACAGAAAATCACTGACATTAAGAAAATCTATTTACTGGACAGCTTTTTCAAATATGTTAAGTACATCCTGATGAATGTCACCAAATAGGAAATCAGACTTAGGCATGGAGACTGGAGATAAATCAAAGTGAGCATCATATTTGGAGAAAAATACTTGACACAGATGACAAGATCAATACGTATCAAGTGCAAGAGCTACAGAAGCATAAATACAGCAATAACTGTACAGCTGCAGTAAAGACCTATTTCAGAAAAAGAGATAAGATCATGTGATAGCACCACAGCCCACATGGATGGGCAGTTTTATTGGCAGTTGAGAATTGAATACACATTTTCTTTTGCAAAAATAAATCCATACAAATGAAGTAAAAAATAAATAAATGCCAAATAAAAACACCTTTAACTATGAACGTAACAACAGTTGCAGGCGAGTCATATTAGCTATAATGATTTAGCAGTACATGTCAGCTTTACAAGTCTGACAATCCCCACATTCACTAGTTTCGTAACAATATGAGGTAACAACAGACTTCCAAACAAATAGTAATTAAATTAATAGTAGAAATGTGTACAACATCAAAACTGCAGAGGTGATTCATTTGGTGATGAGAGCAAATTAAATATACCGTCTAAACAGGAACCGACTGAACTGCAAAACAGGAGCTCAACACCGATAAACAACATTTGACAGTGTAGCTGGTTAACGCTGCAGGAAGTCTCAAAATCTGATCAACATTTTTGTGAGTCTCAAAAAAAAAAGCTGGTGATAATAACCGGACCTCCGACTGTAAACTGTAAAATGAGGCTGATGTACAAAAGACTCCTGGAGCCTCATGTTGAATGAAACAACATTACAGGGTTAAGTTTGACTTTCAGGCCACACAATGCTGGTTCACTGGGAACATGTCACATCAACATGGTTACCAGTACTTGGGGCTCAGCTCATCTGTTCAGACCCACCATCTGTGCAGTTACTTGTTTTATTCATTTGAATGAAAAGTTTTTGTTTACATCAGATTTTATAAATGTTTTGCAGAAAATGTCATTTTGGGATACTTTGGGAGTGATGATGCTGTTTTTACTTATTTTTTATTTCTTGGGCAGGTGGACAGAAGCTGTTGTAGTGTAGAATATGTGTTAGCATGGTGAAATGTCCCACTTAAGACTGAGCTACAAAAGGGTTAAAGAGTGATGAAATGAAGGTTGAAAATTCTGCTTTTACTGCCATCATTCAGTTGGTTTTTCATAACTCAAACATTCCTGTTGGGTGTATTCATCGGCTGCCATCTATTCGACCGTGCTGGCCTGCCACTTATTTCGTTAAGGCAAGGGTGGGAATATTAGCAGGTAGGATTTTAAATCTATCAGCTGATAATCTCACAGCAGCAGTGGGTGCAGATGCTGAAATAAACTTTAATCTTTTTACACCTGTTAAGTTTTGGCAAAGACTGTATGTTACCTTACAGTCATGCGGCAAGTAAACAAAAATACCACGTTTTCTAACAGCATAAAAAATAATGTCTAGTAATCATACATTTCACACAAATCAAATTCAAACCTTGAACAAAGCTAAACATCATTCAGTCAACACAACTTGCCGCATGAAGCCATTTGAGTCAGCACAAACAAGATGTGCTGGGTTTTTTTTTTTGCCAATCAGAAATGGAGTGGAAAACCCGCCCACCCGGCTCAAACTGGCACTGCGCCGATCATGTTTTGGAGCGCACCTGGTAGCAGAACAGCCAGCCCCACCTCTGATCACACCCAACACGAAACATAAGAGGAACAGACTTACGTCAGAGTAGTATCAACTTTTTTGCCACAGACCATTATTCTGATGCAGAGATCATTTCTATTTTCTGAGATGGTCCACTGAAATTCAGATTAAGATGTGTGTTGAAGTGTCTGTTATCTTCATATGTGGGTTCACATTTGGTGAAATCCATGGATGAAATCAACCACAATTTCTGTTTCGAAGAGTGGATCTGTGCTCCAGTCGATGTCATGGGGGTGACGGGGTCTGATGACGGCTTCTTGATATGATAAGACTATTTTAAAAAGGTCCAGGTTTACTGTACACACTGATAAACCGATTCCAGAGTGGTTTCATTAACATAAGTGTAAACTCAAACCCTTCCACGGCCGTCACAATCACCGGATCGTAATGTCATGTAGCCATTATTTGAAGTTCTGAAGTCCAAAGCAGATTTCCACTGTCTCCAAAGAATTGAAGGTTTTCCATCTTGAGGAAGGGTCCATCATCCCAGTGCAAACCATTCATAGCAGAGATCCAAGGAGGACTGAAGCTGCTCTGAAGGCAAAGGGTGGCCTAATCCCTCCTGGCCCATGTATATGTAGCCAACTCAGAATGTGCCAAAACACTGAATACATAGATACAAAAGATTTTCCCTTAACACCTCACTGAGTTACAGAGCATGCAGACGATATGTCCAATGTCAAAGTGGTGTTAAATGTGGCAGTGGATTGTACAGACAAGCTTGTGTCAGTGTCGCAGCATTACCAGAGGAATGGTAGCAGTTACTGGCTGTCGAGCAGGCATCAAGACACACTGCGGGTGCTGCTCTCTGGTTCTGAGGTGTCCGGCCGGTGGTCCGACTGGGACGACGTGTAAAGGAAGTTGCAGCACACGTAGAGGGGGAATGTCAACAACCGGCTGTCCAGGTTCATCACCACATACTCCTGAGTGATTGAAGGGAGGGGAGGAATTATTAAGCGAGTCTAGAGCAGCGTTTTATGAAGGGTAATGCAGTCACAACTGAGCCATCGCTCACTGACCTGGTCTTTCTCAAGGGTGAGAAGCTGGTAACCTGTTGAGCGACTGCAGACCAGCTTTCCACGGGCATCGAAGGAGGCAAGACGTAACCTGGACAAACAAGGAGTGATAAAAGTAGGTGAAAGGTTTTCCAAGACCAAATCTGCAGACAAACACATAATTAGGATTTATAACAAATAAATAACCTTGGTTGCACAAATCCAAATGATCTTAAATTGTTTCTCTTTATCTTCAATAACAGGTTAAAAGAATGCAGACAGTTATTTATTAGAATAGTAATTACACTGAATTCATTACTTAGATACTTATCATATTTAGTTGATATAAGATATCTGTGCAATAGTATAGTCAAACAGTTCCCACTTCTGTTGCAATTAAACTCAAACATCTACACACTTACCTTTATTTCTACAATGTTCATTTGTTTCAATTCTGTGATGTTATGTCACTGAGTATTTGTTTAGTTTGAGACTCTTCTAGCAGATGAGTTAGATATGAGTAAATGTTCTGGGTTAAAGTTGAAGGCTCTACTGACCTGTATGCCAAGTGTCTCCGAGGTTGCAGACTCACAGCGCCCCCACATGGCTGACTGAGAGTATTCCTTTTGAAGAGTATGAAACGGTTTGTGTAGGTCACCAGCAGGTCAAAACCGAAGTTAAAGCCTGTCCACCGCCAGCAGTACTGAGGAGAAGAAAATGACTGATTTTCTCTGTAGAAGTTAAATGAAAAACATTTACTGTATGTGAGCTAAAATTACTGTAACAGTGAGACTGTCCTACTCACATCTCCATCTTTAGTCAGTTTCCTACCACACCTCATGCTGCTCAACTCAAACTCCTCTTTGTTAGCTTCCTGGGGACTAATGTTACACAGGCGCTTTAGTCAACTCAACAGCATTAAAATCATATTCAGTTCACACAGTTCTTGTAGTTATAACAAGTTTCAAGAAGAAATCAAAAAGAAAGTTACTAGTCCACTACTAGTTTCAGGTTCTCACCCATTGTCATTGTCAAATTCTGTCCGCAGCATAGCAAACCACTGGTTTTTGTACACCGACGTTAACCAATCTGAAATAGAAAAATATTGACGGTGCATAAACACATGGAACAATGCGATGAAATTGGTTTACTGCTTTATAGTTTGTCTTCAAGTTCCTATTTAATTTACGCAAGACTGTCTAATTCTAAATGCTGCTCATTATGCGGTTCATTATTTCTAAAATGATCAACCAAGTAACATTAAATCAAACTGAATTTAAGAAATAAAATGCTTGAATCCAATTATTCACTGTACTCAAAACCACTTTGCAGCTTTGATATTGGATGATGAAATTAAAGATTTCTTTTTTCCAGAGCACAGAAGAGGCACATTCATGATGAAATTATGTAGACAGAGCCACATCTCACCAGGGGGTAAAATGTTGTCTCTCTCCAGGATGCGTGCAGAAGCGAGGTCGTTGATGATATACTGAAGACGGACGTACTTGAACACTGAACAAAAAGGTTCCCCCTCCTCTGTGTTCAAGAAGGGCTCTTTCTCACACAGATCTGCAGACAAAGGTCAAATGGAAACAGAGTCAAGCATCTGCATGTAGCATAGGAAGATACTATTTCATAAGTTGTGGTATTACAGTACCTGTCCTGCGTTTGCAAAGCCAGGCATCGGCATCAGCCAGGAGCTGCTTGATGGGTCCGTCCCATGATGGATTGAGCTGCAGAAACATCCACTAAAGAGAGATGGAATTATAAATAGACTCAATAAAAAAAGACTGACTATACAGCGAATGTGTCTGGGAGCGATAAAGTACATGATTTATCCTTGTACCTTCTTCAGAGCGGTGTACACATCCATCTCCACTTGCATGACAAACAGGTCTGACGACTGGATGAGCTGCTCCATCACTTCTGCCCTGTAAATGCAGTGTAGACACAAACAGTGATTACATGTTCATAGACAACATATTTAGTTTTTTACATTAAAATAGTCACAGCACTGCACCCGACTGAGACAATTTAACTCAAGGTTTTCTCCACTTATTGTCCAATTTATATTTCGGAAGTACTAACAACAAGCTTTGTAACAATATACAATTTGATTCGGTACCTTAATTTATTAAGTTATTTAATAAAGATAGAGTTATTATTGTTATTGTTAGACAAAGACATAAAAACTGACGGATTATGAGCCAAGTACACATACCCGAGTTCTTTCATCAAGTCGACATTTTGGTGTGTCATCAGGTTGTTGAGAAGCCACTCAAGACACCTGAAGAAAGAGATACACAGACACAGTAACGGTATTATGTTAAATACACTCTAAAAATGACACACTTTTCTATTAGTGCTTGTGATTTTTTTTTTTTTTTTTTTAAAAAGGTGAGATAAATCAGAATCTGACTTTTTCATGACGGAATCCAGGCCATAGATACTTGCACAAGCATAGTAACCACACACAGTCTTCACACTGATGTTTTCCTTCATTGTCTCTCCGCACTGCTGGATCAAGCCATCCTGTGAATATTAACAAACCACGAGACTTGATTCAGTTTTGTATTATATAACTGCATTTATACAAAAATGAAGATTTTCTTTTGAGACAAAAAACTTTCTTCTTTTCAATTTACTGACCAGCTGTAGCATACAAGCAGCGGCAAGTATACTGACGACCCTGCTGGGCTTGATCAGAACATCGTCCCGGTACAAGGATCCAAATACGACCTGTAGAGCTACACACACAGAACAGTAAAGTGTTATCAATAAATCACATAAACAGACCAACCAACACTGATGATGGCTAGTTGCTGTGACTAACGTCCTCTCACCTTCTGTGTCGATATTCTGGTCTGGGATCTCCAAATTGATTTCCATCATGTTGGACTCCTTCCAAGAGCCGCTGAACATGCTGGAGAAATACCCTGACTGCCAAAAGCAAGAAAGAGGGAGTAAAGCGTAAATTTTATGAATAACTCACATGAAATATTATATCATCGACCGTTTAAGTGGTGTTTTTTTTTTTTACCTGGCACAGGTACACTTTGTGGAGATTCCACTCCTGTCCCAGGGCACAGATTCGAATGTCGCTGTTTTCCCCATTTAGGAACAAGGTTTGATAAATGTATCGTGATGTGCTTTTCAGTTTCTTCCTGTTCACGTTTGCAAAACACAGACAAACAGAGGAGAGAAAAAAAAAGCAAAGATGAGGCAACATTATTGACAGCTTAAACATATTTGACACTGACTTGATCACTGGTCTGTTGACCTGACTTGCCTGCGAGGTGTATCTAGTATGGCATCGTCCTCCTCTTGTTCACTGTCACAGTCACACTGGGCATTTCGTTTCCTCTTCTTACACTCACATCCATGTTTGCGGCTGCCACTTGTGCCTTCTGCAGCCTCCTCTGGTCCCTGAGAGGGGGACTGAAACCTGCTGCCCAGACTTCCCATTTCTATACTTCCAAAGAAGACATAACACAAACAAAACAACTGTCAAAAATAACAGGTCAGCTATGCTTTATCTTGACATTACAACACAGCTACATAGATCAATATATATCAATATCATAAGAGTAGATATTGTTTGGGACTTTGGCTTTGGTAGTAATGTATTTTCTTTTGCTTGTTTAGTTTATCTCTCTTTAGGGGGGCGACTAATGTTTAATTTAATTCTTTTTTCAATTCATCATTTAGTATAAAAATAGTTAAAAGTGACACAAACCCAAGGTGAAAATTGCTGATTTAATAATGTCATAATCTCAGATCACTTGTTTTGTCAAACTAAAAGTTAAAATTTACATGTCTTCAATGACAATGATACAAAAGAAGAAAAACAGCACATTTATGAACATGTGAAGCTGAAACAAGATAATGTTTGCCTTTTTTTGTCTTGATAGATGACTTAAATTATAGTTTGTTTATAAAAACTAATTATCTGTCAGTAGATGAATCAGTTAATTGACCATTTGTTTCATGCATAAACACATGGTTACTAACAATGTGATGAAATTTTTTTACTGCTTTATGGTTTCTCTTCAAGTTCCTGTTCAATTTGAGAAAGACTGCCTAATTCTTAATAATACTGCGCATGATGAAATAAGATAACTTAGAGACAGGTGATAAATTACAGGAAACCCCAACATAAAGTGTCTTAGTAAGGTGTTGAGCCACCACGTGCCACAGTTTCAGTGCACCTTGGCATTGATTCTACAAGTCTCTAAACTCTTCTGGAGGGATGAACACTATTCTTCCAAAAGATATTCCCTCATTTTGTGTTTTGATGATGGTGGTGGAGAGCGCTGTCTAACACTTTGATTCAAAATCGCTCATAGGTGTTCAACTGGGTTGAGATCTGGTGACCGTGAAGGCCATAACATATGATTAACATCATTTTCATACTCATCAAACCATTCAGTGACCCCTCGTGCCCTGTGGATCATCCTGGAAGAGACCACTCCCATCAGGATAGAAATGTTTCATCATAGGATGAAGGTGATCACTCAGAACAACTTTATATTGATTTGCAGTGACCCTTCCCTCTAAGGGGACAAGTGGACCCAAACCATGTCGGCAAAATGCCCCCCAAAGCACAACAGAGCCACCAGATCCCCTCACTGTAGGGGTCAAAGCATTCAGACCTGTACCGTTCTCTTGGTGCACACTTTATCTGACCATATCACTTTTTTCCACATCTCTGTAGACTAGTGCCTATTGTTTTTGCAGCACTGATCTCTCAAATGTGCATTCATCTTCGTAATGAGGGGTTTATGCACTGCAACCCTACTATAATATCTCTCTCTGCATAATTGTCGACAGACTGTTCTTGCTGACACAGTCTGATCATGTTCTGCATTGACAAGCTCAGTCATCTGAGGAAGTTGCTCTTCTGTTTTCATCACAGTCATCAAATGTGCACTCTCGACCACAACTTCACAACCCTACTAACTGATGTCTTTCTCATAGATCTAGATGCAGATGTCACGTAAGTCACTGTTCCTATTGAAACACCAGCCAGCTGAACAGTCTTTGTGACTGAAGTTCCTGCCAAACGTGCCCCAACAATGAACCCTCTATAAAAGTCATTTAGATTGTTTCCTCTTTCCATCTTTATACAAAATCAGGATCAACAGGTCCTGCTCAGCATTATTATACATACCAAAACATGATTGAATGTCAATTGCACCATGCAATACACCTGTGTGGAAGCATCTGCATTCGTTATGTTTCTCCAATCCAATTTATTCAGGTTTTTCCTTTAATTTGTCACCGTCTGCATATATAACTGGGCTTATTATTTCCAGAATTATTAACCAAGTAACATTAAAGCCAATGCAAACTTAATTTAAGCTAATGACTGAAATAACTAGTCATCATATCCCATTTTTATTTAGGTATTTTGTAAATAAACATTGGAATATTTTACTTTATCAATATCACCATGTCCACCCAAATAAATGAAATATTGATATATGGTGGCTGTTATCATCTGCCTATCTAATTGAAAGAAAGGCAGACAAACTTGCATTTTAGAGTCTTAGTGCACAACTAAACAAAGCCTGAATGAAGTTTAAGTGGCTGCATATGTCCATGAATTCCTTAAGCATATGCACACCATATGTACAGTATTTTCGACATTGCATAACAACGGCTTAGCTAACTTACCTGATGAAATATCAGAGGGCCAGCGGAGGTATGGTTAATTTGAGGTGTAAACAGCGGCTGATAATCTCAGGTCAGTCTGCAAGACAGTTGACGAGCCAGTTGAGGATGAGCTAACCTCAAAGCTAGCTTAGCTGCCGAATTCACATCCAAAAAAACAAGACGGAAACAATAACAGCTTCGCCTCTGACAAGCTGCTCCTCCACACAAGCCTCCACACAGCAATACCGTCTTCGGTCCCAGTTACATTTTTTTCTCTAAATTAGTGCAAATATGAAGCCAGAGGCAGAAGCTGGTGTTCAACTACCTTAAAAAACTGCGGCTGCTTTTGTTGTTCTTCTTCTCTCGGTAGTTACGGGTAACATTTCTACGTCACAGGTGGCCGCTGTGCTAACTAGCGCCGCTCAGTGTCAGACAGACGAATTACACAAGTCGGCCAATAAAATAATCACACAGGACGGGTTCACAATTTTTCAAATCTGTCTTAAAACAATAGTCAGTTGCCCGAATAGATTTCTCCTGCCATAATTATTCCTCCTGTTCATCCATTAGAAGGCCCTACTAAACAGCTGAACTGTACTGTTATCAAACTGGACTTTACTCGTTTTATCCCTGCACTTGTCACTATCATAGCCTATATTTCATCAAATTGGACACTCTGAACATTGTACATTTCATTCGACCTCCACTGTAACATCATTTAATTGTTTATTGCACATGTCACATTTCATTTTTGCACTTGTCACCTTTAATATATATCTCATACACTTCATTTCTTGGTCTGTAGCACAGTCTCTATTTCCTTTGTACAGTCAATAGTTCATTTAAAGTTTTATATCCCATTTAAAAACGTATTCTTTTTTGTAAATAGATTTTAAATTTGAAATGTTTCATTTAATTTTAGTAATACTTTGTCATCATTATTATTACCTTACTCTTGTTCTATTTTTATTCTTTTATGGTGCGTTTGTGGGAGCAAACACCAGGACACATTCTTTGTATACTTGAATACTTGGCTAATGAGCAGATTCTGATTTTGAAGATCCCTTCATAATGCACTTACAATGTAAGTGATGGGGGCCAAAATCCACATTCTGTGCAAAAATGTATTTAAAAGTTTATCTGAAGCTAATATGAAGCTTCAGTCCAATGTCCAAATGAGTCAAATCAAGTAGATACCTTTCAATGTTACAGTCCTTTTAGTGCCAAAGTTCCTCTTTTTGTTACTGTACTTCCACCCCGCAGCTCAACAGGGAAACACTGTCTGAGGAAACAAAAAGGGAATTTTCTGCTAAAAGACTGTAAATGTGGCAGATATCAATTTCATATGACTAACTCAGACTGCTGAAGCCTAATAGAAGCTTCAGATAAACTTTAAATGCATTTTTGCACAAAATGACAGTGTGGACACACTGGATTTTGGTCTCCATCACTTACACTGAAAGCACATTTGAAGGGATCTTTTAATAGCCAGTATGAACAGGAGGAAAAGATTACAGCAAGGAAAAGCTCTTTCATTGTTCATATGGGCAACTCACTGTTGTTTTAAAATAGACTAAAATATTTGTGAACCCATCCTTGAATCTGAAATGAATAAAAATTGTTTGTTTGCTTATGCCTCGACTGTTTTCTCTACCTGAAATAACCACGCCGTACTTTAGATTTACCTTAAGACTTTAAACTGATATTAATCATCCCATGAAATATAAAAAAATGAAAACTTGATAACAAATCCTACACATTAGTCCCTCTGAACAGTAGTTGAACCCTACTGACCTGTCTGCCTGGATCCTCCTGAGTCCAAAGAGCACTGCCAAATCAGCCAACTCTTTAGCCTTGTATGTAAAGTTTGGAGTCTTTGCGTAATGCAGACTGTTATCACAACTGCATTCAAACTTTTAGGAGGCAAATTATTATACTTTTATATCATTAAATCATTGATGTGCTGAGAAATTATCCAAAACATTTTATTTATGAAATGCTTTTCTTTCTTTGTTTTTTTAATTGATCTGAAAGAATAACTTAAATATTTTTGAATCAGTATCTAAAGCAGAGGGTGAAGCAACCATTCATTTTTGTGTAATCACAAAACACAAAAGTCAAGCTAGTATTATGTTAAAAAATGTGAACCTACACTCTCTGCTGGCTGAATTCAGAAGCAAAAAAGCAAACGAAAAACAGCATTCATTTTATTATATATTAGTAACAGTATGACTATTTTAATACATATTTTACCACACATAAAGCACATTGCTTTGTTTTTAATAAAGTTGTTGTGGGTGGTGATATAAATGGACAGACGACTGGTTACAAGTAATGCAACATTTTTTAAACATATAAATGACAGATGTATGTTGTTCTATCAAATTCAAACTCTGTCACAAATAAAGATCTTACAGAGACAGGAGAAGAAAGAAAATATACTCATGAAAATATACGGTTGTGTGTGAAACAACAGGCTTCCCTGTGATGTTGAAAAGCTTTAACCTGTACATCGGGGTTGAGAAAGAGTCACTGCGTCCAAGGTGGCCAGTTCACAAAGGTATTTCTTGTTTCCAACCACATCAAAACCTCTTTCACTCTCTCACCCACACACAACTCTGAATAACCCATGTAAGTAGACCAAGACCTCACTGAATAAAAGCTAAACTAACATCCGGATTGGATAAAGTGTTTAGTCTACAACCATCTTCAATACCCAAAACATTTCCCAGTTTCTACAGACAATTTGAGATTCATCAGAGGTGGTCACCTTTCAAACACTTGAGGAAATAACTACAAACATAACCCTTGAAAGAGGGGAAAGAACCTTGCACAATGAATTAATTTTTGAAAGTAGTACTCACTCATACTAACGACTCAATAGACATAAATTTATTCATTATCTATACACGTAATAGTTGCATCAAGGCTAGTTCTAACAATACAAGTAAGCTTCTTTATTAATGTGACTGCAGGTATTTCAGGAAAATATTCCTATTCTTCCATAAAGATGACACTTAAAGTATTTTTACAAAATGGTATCTCATAAATAGAAATATGGCCTTAAATAAGGTTGCCCTTTACTCCATTTTCTCTTTTTAATGGCTTGAATGAATAACATTTAACTTCATGAACATTTAACAATGAAACTGAAATCTTGAACGTAAACCCCCTGCAGGATTATCTCTCCTCCAAAGCTCTCCAAAGCTCGGTTGATGAACAAATAGTTTCTAAATAATTATGAATATACAACACTCAGCTGCCCTCCAGTGGTATCCTTGTATTCTAGTCATGACAGTAGATTGAAATACTGTAGGAGACAGAAAAAGAGTCACAAGATGTATATATGTGGTAAATTTTTGTGGTGAAACATTGTGTTTAGCAGTGAGTACAGGTATAAATTCAGGGAAGCCATGGGAACATTCACCCTGTTTTGATGCATTTATTTGTCAGAAGTCACAAGAGGACTGACAGATAATTGGCTAAGATCTAATGACCACACTTCATCAAGGAGAAAGATTCAAGCACCCCTGTCGGTGAAGTCAAACACCCTGCTTATGTGCAATGAATTCAGCCCAAGCAAGAGGTGTGTCCAGATCTATTATAGTTAATATTTGTCCTTTATTTCACATACAGTACACACAGGAATGATAATGAAATAAATTAAAATTCTCTGCAGTGTATCTTGGTGATGTGTGCTTTGAATCTTGAAGTGAGATACTCAGTCATTCAGCTGTGCTGTTAACCAGTATTTTAATTCCTCTCTATCCTGACACATCCAGAGTTTTCTTATGTACATTTAAATTTGTTTGTTTCCATTTTTACTGAAGGTGCTGCTGGACATGGTTTGTCAGTGTGACTGGATGGCCAGAGTTTGCCCTTCTCTTGAATACAACACACCCACAGCTTTGTGTGTTTGCCCTTGCATCTGTAAATCTACATTATCTAGTAACAAAAAATGATTGATGCAAAGAGACTTCCAGAAATTATAAGTATATGAAGGAGAGATTCAAACATGCTATGAGGTGCAATAGGGAATCATCATGGAAGAAGGGTAAAAGTCTTTCTGGATCAAAGCAATTCAAATTATATCATATTCATAAGACAATATTAAAATCAGATTTTTGGGGGGTAAGGGAAAGCATAGACTTCCTTGTTGGTCATTTAATTTTTCTGGGTAAATTCAAATAAGATGGCACTTTTTGTAAAGAACAATGGAATAGAATAATGTATTAACTATGTGCGCTATTCATAAATGACTGTAATGTTGTCAAAACATTATTTGGTACTTCAACAGTAGTTATCTCTTAACACTTTTTTTTTTAATTAAAAAAAATAAAATGTTAAAATGCCTCAAAGGGCAGTATATAGAAGGTTGTATAATGCTGCCTTTTCCTCTATTTTCTTTATGTTGTGTGTTTTATGTTTTTAATTGATGTAGCACTTTTTGATTTACTACAAATGAAAAGTGTGGTACAAATTAAATGTATTATTATTATTATTAGTAGTAGTAGTATTAGTAATAGTAGTAGTAGTATTACTACTAGGACTAGTACTACTACTACTACTATTTATTTATTATTTTTTTTCAACTATTAGTTCATTGGAGTAAAGTAAAATGTACATCTTTAAACAAAAAAGCACTCTGAGGAATCTACCGGATGTGACGTATAGATATGACGTCCCACTTTATAGGCGTGGCTCTGAGAAAGCAGCCAATAAACGACGAGTGCTTGTTTCACAACATTCCAATCGGTCCCGCCTTATTTTTTTCCCACCCGCATTCCATGAAGTCCCGCCTTACTCTACCTCTGATTGGCTAGTACTCGTTGCCTTCGTTGGTCAGATTGGTTAGATTTAGATATGAGGAGAGAGATGATTGGATTAGACTAAGGAAATCAAGGTCAGAGCCAATCAGAGGTAGAAAAGGGGCGGGTCTTCCCAGAATGCGGGTGGGAAAAAGATAACGCATCTGTCACACACAGTTCTCCTCCTATGTGTGTGTGCGTGTGTGTGTGGACTGTGACACGTAACTTTGTCCGATTCATTGACGTGACCAGGCAGGACACCCCACCTGGGTCCGGAGGAGCAGACAGAAGGGATCTTTCTGACTGTCCCGAACCTAAATCCGGGTTTATTTTGAACGTCTTCTAGCATGGAGACGAGAGACGCTGTTGCAGGTGAGGTTCATGTTAGCAGCGAGCGTCAGTGTGACGATGTGTTGTTGTTTAGCCGATGTAATTACCAGTTAGACCTGCATTTAACCACGGATAAGCTGTTATTTAAACCAAAACCGTGCTGGCTGTGTAAATAATTGCTGGATGTTTTTTCGAATTCATGCAGGGGTCCTCAGGATTTCCAACTAAAGCACATAAAAACTCATATTATGTAAGTTAATGCCATGCTCATTAACATAAAAGTAAATTGTATATCTGTGTTCAACCTCTAGGTGCTATTGTGGGCACTGATGGAGAGGAACAAACTGCAAAAAAGGATGCAGTTCCTAAAAAAGACAAACCACAGACCAAAAGCAGGATGGAGCAGATCTTTGGGTTCAAGAAGGAGGACCTGACCTCCTGGCATAGTCTGGTGGCCCTTTTGAACCGCCCTACTGATCCCGCATCCATCGGCATCTTCCGCTGCTTGTTTGGTACGTTAAAGTCCCCCTCCACTCAAAAACATGTTTTTCTCCTTGTTGCAGTTGAATGCTTGAGCTTCACTATGCAGAATGATGTGTGTGCAGAATTTGACGTTAGAAAACTGTTATCACATTCATCTGCAGGAGACAGAAAGTTTCCCTGTGCTTAGTGAAAATCTGATTTTAAGCAGCAGTCCTATGAGCATGATTTGATATCACAACTAAATTGGAAGTCAATCCTGGTTCAATATTCAGCTTACGCAAGTGTGATATAGGAACTTGAAGCCTCCAGTGCACAAACACTGAGAATGGATTTTACAGTGAACAAGGAGATATTTTGTGTCCAGCAGTTTAACTTCTGAAATGAAATCTATTTGTATATTTATGGAAATTTTAATGAGGGAGAAGAAGTAAATGCCATTTTAAGGACTTTAACAAGATATCTTGAACTTTTTTTGAAGAAAAACCATATCAGACACACATAACTGCTCCAAGCAGAGTATTTTTGTATGTCTTAATACATGTCTGGGGGGGATCTTTAAGATGACATTTGCCTTTTCCATTAACTGATTCTGATTTATTTTGCAATGTGTGTGCGTCCCCTTCACTTTATGTGTCTTTCATGCAGGTTTGCTGATGGTTATCGACATCACGCAGGAACGTGGCCTCAGTCACCTGGACTACAAGTACCTGGATGGTGCCCCTGTGTGCCGCTTTCCCCTCTTCAATTTCTTACAGCCGCTGCCCATGGATTGGATGTACCTGGTGTATGTGGTGATGTTCCTCGGTGGGTCACACTTGTTGTAATATTTAGAAGCTGATGTGCAAAAGATTACAGGTTGGAAGGTTCACAGCTCTGTGTTGACTGACACTCTGTGAAGAAAGCCCCCTCCCCCTTCTTTTTGAGTCTAAGCTTAAGCCTTTTATTGGAGACAGTCTCCGCGGGGCGGCTGTCTATGGTAAAAGATGAAAGCACATGTACCAGACCTGCAATTTTCCAGTTTTTCTTCTCCTCCAAGCCAAATAACTGATTTCCACACCTGTAGCTGAAGTAAGAGAGCGAACAGGCAGCAGAACACGATGATAATCAAAGTAAATCAATACAAAATCATTAGGGCTGCAAACCACATACTTTACAAAGTGAACACATCGATGTGGATAATCCATGTTCTACTAGTTTTCTCAATACTTCCAGTATTGAGCCAACATTTGTTCATAAAAATTAGTTTTGCATGGCAGCGCGTCTTTATATTGATTCCACACCAGGGACGTATTTCAATACTACTTATTTTTAGGGTGGATTTTTCATATCACTGACATTTCTAAAGCTGAAGCCAGTTTGTTTTGTATATAGTACTTTAGTGCTCCATTTGTATGATATTTGTCACATTACAATTTAGATTATTTACAGCTGCATAAATTATGATACATGAAAAGATGGACACAAATCTAATTTTAAGAATTTTGTGCAACTGTCTTGATTTTGCCTTCATTTAAAGGTGCTCTCCAACAAACTTAGTATTGCACTTCTATAAAGTCGGAGTTTTTGCAAATGACCGAACAGTCAAAGGCAAAGCAGCATGGCAAGTTTGGCTCAAGCTATAAAAGGCGACTGGATCCTACATTTCCCATAATGCAACCAATAGCATCTTTTCATTAGACCCTCTGTGCCTGGTACAAGCACATGACTGTCAAACTCCACAACTCCATTTTCATATGCAGGCTTTTTCTTTTATAAATTTGTTCTCCAAACAGAGATTAAAAGGTTATTTTGACAATAGATTTCACCTGCTTAGTCTGTGGACTAGTAAACAGACATTTATGTGTGAAATAAAATAATTCATAGTAACAAAAACTGTTAATGTTATCATAACTGAACTTTGTGCATATATGTCTCTCATTGAAGGCTCCTTGGGCATCATGCTCGGCTGTTTCTACCGTCTCTCCTGCCTCATGTTCATTTCGACATACTGGTACATCTTCTTTCTGGACAAAACGGCCTGGAATAATCACTCTTACCTCTATGGCCTCATTGGATTTCAGCTCACACTCATGGATGCCAACAGATACTGGTGAGATAATGTTTGTCTGTCTGTAGGTACCTGTGCATTTCTGTCTGTACATGTGAGCGTAAGAGACATTTATGCCTTTTTGTCCATTGTAGGTCAGTCGATGGATTGCGGAGACCTTCTATAAGAAACGCTCATGTGCCGCTGTGGAATTACACTCTGCTGAGGACACAGGTTTGTGCATAAAGGACTTTTTCAGACAAGCATATACGTTTTTTCTAATCTAATCTAATGATATCTATGTTTGTTGTTCCTCACAGATATTTATAGTGTACTTCATTGCTGGAATTAAAAAGCTGGATGCTGATTGGGTGGAGGGATATTCCATGTCATACTTGGCACACCACTGGCTTTTTGATCCTTTCAAGTAGGTATCAGTTAGCAGCTCGGTCCAAAACATCACTGTCTGTCGTATCTCAATACTCCGGCTCTGATCTTGCTGTACCCCACATTATTTTTCAGAGTGATTCTCCCAGTGGAGTTAGTAAGTCTGTTGGTGGTGCACGGAGGCGGTCTTATTCTGGATCTCACTGCCGGCTACCTGCTGTTTTTTGATGCCACGCGACCTTATGCATTTTTCTTTGTCTCCTATTTCCACTGTATGAACTCTCAGCTCTTCAGCATCGGTGAGTCTGTTGCTTCGCTTCACTAAAAACATCTTTCATCTTTATTTTATCAGCTGCCATTAATACTTTTAATTATGCCTTTCATTTGTTGGGTGTCATTTATTTCTATCTCAATGAGGATGCTGATACTCCACAGGGATGTTTTCCTACACAATGCTGGCTACCAGCCCTCTCTTCTGTTATCCCGACTGGCCGAGAAGATTCTTTGCTCGTTTCCCAGCATTCCTCAGGGTAGTCCTGCCAATCACGTCGCCAGACGCTCAGCCCAGCACCTCCTGTGTTTACCCTGAGACCCACAGCACCCGTCCTGAACGCCAGGAGACCCCACCTGTTGCCAAACCTTCCAAACTGAGACTGAGGCACAAGTTGCGAGCCATTTTTGCTATCCTCTACATAATTGAGCAATTCTTCCTGCCGTACTCCCACTTTATCACAAAGGTAACTCCACCAGGGGTTAAATTTCTCAGGCACCATGCCTGATTTCAGACATAGATCTTTTTTTTCCTTTTCAGGCTCACAAATCTTTTCTTGCTTTAATCCCTGCTCTGCCTCCCATGTTTTGTCAGCGTAAAACAGATTGTACAGCTACATGTTCAAAGAACTGTTTATCAAAGCGTTGCATAAATTTCATCTGGTAGTTCTCAGAGAGGTTGTACTTTGCTTTCAACAAAAGCCTTATCAACCCTCTCTGACTCACCACACAGATAGTTGCTCAATCAGATAGTTGCTAGTCAACAGCAAACAGCAGCTCAGACCTGTGTTGTCAGCAGGAGAGTGAGAGCTCTGCAGAACAAGACACTCATCTTCCTGCCTTTGATATGAACACACTGCATTGTTCTCTCGGTTATTTATGAATTTAAAATCTTGGTTTACAGACTTGACAAAAACTGGTGAAAAGGTTAGAAATCATTAACAATGGAATTATCCTAATATTTTGTTTTCATCCAGGGTTACAACAACTGGACCAATGGCTTATACGGCTACTCGTGGGACATGATGGTTCACTCCCGCAGCCATCAGCATGTTAAGATCACCTACAAAGATGGAAAAACTGGAGAAATTGGATACCTGAACCCAGGGGTGAGTTACAGGAGAAACACAGATAATGTGTTTATCTCATTAACTCTATCTATTCAGCTTGTCTTAACAGTTTATCAGTGCAGTGTAGACAACATATACAAGAGTCACATTGCTATATTTGTCACATAATGAAGTAAAATTGTTACTTTTGTCTGATTAAAAGAAATGTGAAATGAGTAATAATGACAGAAATGGCTAAGTTTCAAATGACTTAGCTGCAGGCTATTACATTTATACTTTTTACTTATCACTGTTATCTCTATTTGATTGTGAATTCGCTTAACCAAATTTCAATAAAGTACTTTTTATATTTTATATGTACTGTAGGTGTTCACACAAAGTCGTCGGTGGAAAGACCACGGAGACATGCTGAAGCAGTACGCCACATGCCTCAATCAGTTCCTGCCTCGCTATAATATCTCTGATCCTGAAATCTACTTTGACATCTGGGTGTCCATAAATGAACGTTTCCAGCAAAGGTATGAGAGGCTTTTGCGTGAGAAAAAGAAGCTATTAATGCTTTTTTTTCCTCAGATGTATCAAAATGTGAATGTTGTAAAAAAATCATAATGAACTAACAGTCAGAGTGTTGCTCTTCTCTAAGGATCTTTGATCCCCGTGTGGACATTGTGAAGGCTGATTGGTCACCGTTTCAACAAAACGCATGGCTGATGCCTCTTCTGGTCGACCTCTCGCCTTGGAGGACCAAGTTCCAAGAGATTGAGGGCAGTTTGGACAATCAGACTGAGATCGTCTTTATTGCTGATTTCCCAGGTTACACACGTCTCCTTCTCCTATCTTTCATTTAGAGGGAAAAGTCTGTTTAGTTGTGTGTTTAGTTAGTTGTTTTCTCTACCTTTCCCAATCCATGGTGCTGCATTTATACTAACTGAGAACATGTTATCCTTTAGGTCTCCACTTAGAAAACTTTGTGAGTGAAGATCTGGGCAACACCAGCATCCATGTGTTGCAGGGTCAGGTGAAAGTTGAGGTAGTGGAGGAGAAAAAGAACTACACTCTGCAGCCTGGGGAGCAGATAAAGGTACAGAAACACACTATTATCACCGTTAACATTATACTGTTTCACCTGGACACACTTAAGCATTTACCACAATGTGCATGTGTTTAGGTACCTGCTGGGGCCTACCATAAGGTCTACACGGTGTCTGAAAACCCCTCTTGCTACATGTACGTCTACGTCAACACTACAGAGGCGGTGCTACTGCAGAACTTCACCAAACTGTATGAGCTGCAGGAGCGTGTTCGCAATGGGACAGGTGAAACCTTGTTCATTATTTTAATGCATTTTAGTGGGTTATTATTACATTTTTATTATTTGTGTGCATTAGTCTCAGTGTCTTATCAGCTTGTCATCTGTAGAGCACTTTAAATTGCAACTTGTAGGAAAGGTGCTATATATAAATAAAGTTTGATTGATTGATGGATTGTTAATGTCAGACAGTTAACACAAAATAACAGCAATGAGATTTTTCTTAAAGCAAAGATTGTTGAGGAACTCAAAAAAAAAAAAGAATCAGATTGACTGTAGTCTCATCCCACAGAAACTGAGCCTCTTCCTCCTGAGCTGCAGCCTATTATTGCTGCAGACGATGATGAAGCAGCGGAGGTCAACGCCACTGACCCGGTTGTGCGGCTGTTCCTGAAGAGGCAGCGCCGCATGAAGGAAGTGAAGAAACGCAGGGAGGCAGGCGTACTGGAGCGACTGGAACGCTTTGCTGTGAAAAAGTACTACACGATACGGAGGGGGTGAGTGTTGTCCTTTTTGATCTTCTTTAACCAACATTAATCTGTGAATGCACTACACTCGTTAACATCATCCCCTTTTTCTTGAAGATTCTTGATGACAGCCATTGCAATGCGAAACCTGGCTGTGGGTCTGCCTCCGCTGGAGCAGCTGACAAGGGAAGTTGCCTTCGCCAACATGAAAGAACCTCAGACGGAAGCCAACCAGGACGAGCGGCTCAAAGATGAAGTCGGCCACGGAGAACTTTAAAGCTGTTGCTGGGACCAAAGATGCCGTTACTGTCGCCTCCAAGTGCTGCATCACACATTCCAGATGTGTGTGTGTGTGTGTGTGTGTTATTACTACTGGACTGTTACTACACGGGGACATTGCTACCCAGTAATCAAAGGATTTTTTAATTTTTTATGCATCTGAAATGTTTGGCACTTCAGATTATTTCCAAATGCAAAGTCAGTATTTTGTTATAGTTTTTTTTTTAAATTTGAATTTATGCAGAGGACACATTTATCATAGTGGCAGCAAAACCAGAATACTGTATATTAACAAGTGCACTGCTTCACTGTGCAAGATTACATTTCCTGTTCAATTTTGCCTCAGAGTTTTATAATTGCAATGATGGCTGGGTGACATCACTACACAGCAATATTTAACTTTAACAGTAAAATAAAAATCCATCAAAAATGAAAGATTTTAAAGTCTGCATTATAGAACAAAGGACTGTATTTTAAATGTTAAGCCATGAGGCATTAATGCAGTTTGTTTGGTGAGACAAGGTGAAAACATGACTTAATGATGAATTGTTTGTTTTTATGGGGCCAGATTTTAGTGACAATACTGACATGAACAGGATCCGGTTGGTTGGTCGATGACGACTCCTTCTGTTGGTAAATTCTCAGTTAATTGCTCGGCTTTAATTCTCAATAATTGTGGCTCAGCAGTAGAAGCAGATTTATAAATATCCAGTATATGAGGAGGTATACTCTGCTTTCAAAGAGTTTTCTGTTCTGTGCTTTTATGCCCTATAATGTGAGAAAAACTGACAGCTTGTCAATCGACGGCTTTTTGTCATTTTTATAATAAAGAACTTGTGTTAATGAACTTGATAAAATCAACTTTCAGTGTGACGAAGGAGGTTTGTGGAAATAATGAATTTTATTAGTGTCAGTATTTTTACACATCGCCCATCCTGAAGTGCTACAGTAGCCTTCCAGTGTTGACATTATGGCACATAAATGACACTTTTCACATAATCAGAGCACAAACATTACAATGTTACACTGTATAAATACATATAAATCTACAAGATGAATCTCTAGGAAATAATTTACTTTGTTAAAACATAAATTGTGATCTGTTTAGTGGAAGTTAATTGCTCAGAATTAATTTTACACTGTACAAATTACGCAGTTGACACTGTGCTGTAGTGGAGGTCCAGTTACATTAAGAGATGGTGAATCCAAATGTAGGTCAGACAACTGTTGTGTCATCAAGTACTGTCCAAAAAAGTGACGTGCAACATCGTGTTTCACAGAGTGTTCACAACAATGGGTGGTTTGTAGCTTCACAGACATTCATTTACAAGGAACAACATAAAGACAATTTTGTATTTTTTTTTCCATATTGCACAGTATTTGACTAGTTGTAAGTCTTCTGCATCACCGCCTCCCGTTTTACAAGTGCTCCGTAAAACTAAACACACTTTGCATCCCTTTATATGATGAGTGACTATTCCTCTAATCACCATAACTGAAAAACTGGCCTTCTATATAAACATAAGTGTAAATTCAACATTAAATGTAACATCACTGGTATTAGTGTTACGTACTGGCCCTAACAAGTGTTATCAGAAGCCTTTTTCCTGCTCCCATACAAAACCAACACAATCCAGATTATTTTCATGCACAAATTGGAGCCTAAATGTGAAAATCTACTCACACCTTCAGCTACCAAGCATGTGTGTGAAGTCAGTGGTGTGAGATGAAGACAATACTGAACTGTAGAAGGGAACAGGCTGGTGTTAACAATAATAAGAGGGATTTCTGCTTTAATTTCATGATTACTAAAGTCTTTTCCCCCCTTTCTTTACTGACTTTCTTTATCCTGTAGTGTGCAGTTCAAACCTTTCAATCAATTCAAATAGGCTGTTCTTTACGGCTCATCATTGCATCTCTCACTCATGTCATACATGAAGAGGAAGTTTAGAAGGAGGACAAAATGCAAGTGAAGGAAACAAAGAGGCATTAATGAGAAAAGGAGCTCACCCTAACTCTCTTTTAATTGCTCGTTCAACATCAATTTCCTATCAATGCGATGACACTAAACGTGTCTTTCCGCGCTCGCAGGTTGTGTAACATATTTCTGTCTGTCCTGGTTTAATTTCAAATTGGCTTTCTGCACTAAACTTCCAGTTAATCACCAAACTGAGCTGCTCCTCCAAAAGCTCCACACAGAGCTCGCTAGCACTGCTGCGGCTGATAAAAGAGGTCCACATCACTGCCGCAACCTATTTATAAAACTCAATGTATCATTTCCACCCAAACATTCTGTCACCTCCACCAGTATGCAAATCTTCAGTCCCTAAAAATTCATCCACGTTGTCCTGCCACAACCCTCAGCTGACTCCCTGCGGCTGCTCAGAACAAATTCAAAAACCACAGTGCTGGTGTTACAAAGGGAGTGGCACCTCCCTGTTTGCAGCTCCAGCTCTCCGCTTTGTCCTAGCAAGCCAAAAACGCTCCTCTGTCTCTGGCAAACTAACCTCCAATCCAGCTGACATCAGCATTTCCCTCCTGGCACCCCAGAGCTGGAGTGTCCTTAATTAAACTCTTTCAAAAAAACATTTCTCCCCACTTTGATCAGCCTCTTATTTCTAGTTCCAGTTGATCCTGAATGTTAATTTCACCGATTACTTTCCTAAGAAACAAGGAAAGTACAAGTTAAGATAATTTATTAGAATGTATTAAGCTCTATAATTTCTGAAAATAATATTGATTATGCCATCTTTACTTGATTATTTTCTAATGCTTCAAAATATTGTTCACTCAAGCTATTTTCTCAGGAGAATTAAGCAAATTCATTGAAATATGGGTAAATATGGTGCATTAATAACAATTGATGGTAATGTGTGGTCTACTGGGTATAAGGACAACGGAAAACTGTGGTATCAGTGATATTGTTGAGCCAGCAGGCATCCTTTCTTTCTATATTTTTAAGTAATGGATTTTTGTTGTATGCTTTGGGGAATGAGGTTCAGTGTATCTTCACATGTCCTTCCAGAAGCACACCTAAAATTGTGTGAAATATGAAGCATCCGTTTGTAGTGACGTTCCCTCAGATTGCAGCTCTACCTTGGCTGAAGATCTGGGTAGAAAACTCCATGTACCACGCCTTCAATCACAACATTTGAAAATGCGTCTGCAAGTAATGAAGACAAGAGGTAAAAAGAACAAAGAAGGACCTTTTGCTGTGGATATTTGCATAGTAATTTTACAATCTATTTATGGTAAATACTTAACTTTTTGAACTTTGATACTATGATTGTGTATTTAAAAGGAAAGACGTCTGGACTCACCGTGTGCAGATGGCAGCAGGTAGGGGTCTCTCAGAAAGAGCAAGACTGGCTGATGTGAAAGTTTACTGAAAAGAGTCAAAAAAAAAAAAAAAAAAAAAGCAGAGGTCAAAAGGTTTGTGGGCGGCTTCATGCAGCAAATAATGAACAGAATGATGAGAAGTAGGTGGTGTCACTGAGTTCAAGTGCAGAGCAAACAGTGACTCATGTTTTAACTGGTTAAAGTGCAGAAGGAGAATCTGACCTTCTTCTTCTTTAGTCATTAAGTTTTTAAAATATCTACCAGAAACAAAACAGCTCACCTCGATTCCTCTGATTCTGTGTCAAATGACCTTAAAGAAGAAAAACAAAAGGTCAAACCACAAGCCTTCCAGTAGTCTGGGAACTAACTTTACTAGCCTACAGAATGTTTTTTAAAAGAAAGACTTAAAGACTTTATAGAAAGTCTGCATATTCAACTCACCCACAGCTTTCTGTTTTTGGCACTGACGGAAAATGGCGGATATTCAGGAAATCCAGGAATATTTTTGGAAGAACCTCATTTTCCATAATTATAGTCTGACAAAAGACACAAAACAAAAGCAAATTGCAATGTTTGCTTGAAGCAGTGGTACTGTGCTACAGAGCTCTGCATGACCTTCATTTTTCCTCAACAGTTTGAATTTTTACCCTCCTTATATCTGCACTGTAGCTTCTATGTTCATTTTGAGACAAAATATGTATTTGGTAGAAGAAGAAAGACTGTTGCATGATGCTGACTTCATGTAGGTTAATAAATGAACAATGCCTGTGGGTGGAGTGAAGGTGTGTCAGAGTACCTGCAGGTAGAGCTCCAGACCTTGCCTCCTCTGCTCTAGGACTTTAGGAACCCAGTTTCTTACATGTTTCGAAGGGATCTCAGGCGGCTTTATGCTCTTCTTTAGCTGGAAGGGGTTTTGAAATATCATTCAAAAACATACATGGCAGATTGAACTAACAAAAAGCATAAGAATGTAACATGTGTTAGCTTTGGTATCTTTCAAGTGTCTGTTCTGGTGGTCAAATTAAGTTTGCTAGTAAAGACACTGAAGTTTTATTTGAAAAAAACACACACTATTGACTGCAGATACCAGCATCTAGTCTTGTAAAAATTAATTAAAAGAGGAAGAGGAACTTATTTGTGGCTACAAAAAACTGTTTCTGGTTAACCAGTATGAGGCTCATTAACAGTTTATTTGCTGCTGTGATTTCCTCTGCATGACTACACGTCTCTGAATGTTGCAAAATGATGGCAAATTGCTCTACCAGTGCAGTTAGGGCTGCAACTAATGACTACTTTCATTATCAATTAACCTAAGAATCATTTTTGGATTGACTGATTAATGGTTTAGCCTATAAAATGTAAGAAATCAAGGATGAAATCAAGAGCCAAAGGTGTCATCTTCCGTTGGCCTAATGAGTCAGAACCACAGACAATAAGCCCAAATTGATTAATTCAATCATGATATGAGAAAAGCTGCAAATCCTCACATTGAAGCAGCATTTTCATTTGATATATTACTTAAAATAATTAATTCATTAATCCTTTTTCACATTGAAGGGCAACTGAAACTCAACTATCAGTAAGAAAAAGTATCAAATATGGTTTAATGTGAATGTTTTACAGATTTAAAGCGTTCACTCACTTGAACTCATGATAAAAGAAAACACTCAACACCAATGAATGATAAAATCATAAAAGTTGATGGTGCACTAAATCTCACCATTTTATGCAAAGCGTGGAATTCACTGTAGCGTTTCTCAACAGCATGTTGTCTGCCATTCATCAGCACGTCAATTTTAAAGACCTGAAAGAAAGAAAACAGTCAGCGCAACTTGTTAAGAGTCAGTTGACGGAAATTGTGATATATCACCAGTATCCATCAGCCAAAAATGACTCCTCCCAGTGCACCAGTTAAACGATTTTATGCTGGACAGTGCGTGAGTGTCGGACCAACTGACTGTCATTTACTGTCTATGTCAGCTAGTTACCAAGAGGAACCATCTGGCTGCTGTAGTAGAAAAAACAACTTGATCTGTCAGAATTACTGTTAACATCCCGAAACAGACCCGTCTACTTCCCCCCGCTCAGCTGGACTCTTCCCTAAAAATGGCAGATTTACTGCATGCATGTAGCCGTTCTCGCCAGCATTATGAGAAAGGGGAAATTCACTCTTTAATGACGGCAGCACTGTTAATGCAATTCTGAACTGGCAGCATAAATGCAAAGTACATCTGCCCCAGCAAGTAAAAATTATTATCAACACCTGGAACGGCTCAGAGAGCGTTAAATAAGACAATTCAGAGCTATAAAATGTTGTTGTCACTGTGGAAAAAACAGAAAAAGACCGTGAAAAAAGTCCACAAGAGACCAACTGATGATGAAAAAATATTGTAAACTGTTGGGTGACGAAGGCAGCGTTTCATTCATCTCAAAGGTGTCGGTTGGGATTGAGGTCACAGCTCTGTGTAGGCTAATCAAGCTTCTCTACACCAAACTCAGGAAACCATTTCTTCCACAAAGTAGGAAGTACACTAGAGTCTACAGTAGTGGTTCCCAACCTGGGGGTCAGGACCCCTCAAGAAGGGTCCCCGGATGATTAAAACTTGTTACTTGATTAAAACTTCTGTTACTTTTTTCTTGTGAAATGCAGATAGTTTCACCTTTTAGGACTTCTAAAAACAGGATAAAGATATACATATTTGAAAGGAAAAGCTCAACATTTTGGTAAATACACCTGCTGAGAGTTAGATGAGAACACTGATACTACAGCTGAAACAATTAATGGATTAGTCAATCGACAGAAAATTAATCAGCAACTATTTTGGTAATCAAATAATTGTTTTTTTGGTCATTTTTTAAAGTAAGAACACTCAACATAGTCTGGTTGCAGCTTTTCCAATGTGATGACTTTAAGCTTTTCTGTGTCATACATGACAGTAAACTGAATATCTTTGGATTGTTTATCAGACAAAACAAGACATCACTGTGACCGCTAAGAAATTATATCAGGCATTTTCACTTTTTTTTTTGACATTTTACATACAAAACAATTGGCCAAGAAAATAAACAGCAGATTAATCGATAATGAAAACAATTGTTTATTGCAGTCCAGAAGATACCCTGAGACTAACTCATATAGAAAACCTTCATTACAAACTTAAAAGACAGCCTAACAAAAATAAGCTTCTGAATGCATTATGGGAAATGTAGGATCCGGTGTTTTGGGACTAAGAGTCAGGATATCTCAGCCTCTGCTGCTTCTATTTTGACCATTTCTCTTCTAAATAGGTTTCTATAATCTTCCAACTTGTAAAAGAAGAGCAAATCTAAACTGCTGGTGTGCCCCTTTAAAGGGATGATGAGTTTATAAGATTCAGTAACGCTTACTATGAGGTCCCCAAATGCATTGATGTCATAAAGCTTAATTTAAATCAGTCTTTATTTGTATCAGACAGCTGGGGATCCTCTGACCTGGTGGGCTGGGTGGGTTGTTTTTCCAGGCAGAGTGTCTCTTTAATCAGACACAAATACAGAAGTCATCGTGTAACATCAACGCGACGTTAAATTAAACTGTCACATTTCAAGTATTTGCTTAATTGCCCTTTACTTTCTTTAAGTTCACATTTAAATGTTTACAATGTTTAAAATCAAGGTGAATTCAGGGTTGATTTGCGTCTGATCTTAAACGGTCGACAACCAAACAAACACCTTTACATTTAAATGAGCTGTGACACTTTTACGCGGCTTTGATATGTTGAACGGACGATCGTTTCATTTGCAGGATACAAAAATAAAAAACTGATGACAGCAGCAGAGACGACACAGACACAGAGGTGGTCACTGAGCAGCTTACCGTGTATCCTCTCTCGATCGAGTTGTTCTCTGAACGAAACGAGGGGATCGACACTCTGACCGGATGCATCTTGACTTAATGTAACGTAATGTTTTGGGTTTTTTTTTTAGTAATTATTGAGCCTACGGCACTCACACACGCGCGCACACACACACATACACACTCACTCACTCACACTGCTGGTGGTTTACTCCAGTTTCTCTGGCAGCCAGATAAAAATCACTAGATTCAAACCAGCTGCACAAAGTCTCGGTGGTTCCCTCCAGCGGAGCGGAGGACGCAGCAAATCCTCAACACTGAAGGGATTTTATGATTGATGTTAATGTTGTGCAACAAAGAACCCAGAAAACAGGAAACCTTTAGTGAAACCTTTAGAGAAGTGAACTGAACGTTACTTTTTTGCAACCTTTTTGTTCCTAGAACGTTCTTTAAAGGTAAAATGGTTCTAAACGGTTCCTTGAAGGTTTTGGTGAAACCTAAAATCTGGGGACTGTTCCCTGAAGGTTATTTTTATAAAACCTTTACAGAGCATTTAGAGAAGGTTCCCTGAAGGTTTTTTTGTGAAACCTCTGGGGAACGTTTCTTGAAGAAATTTTTTTTGAAATCTTTAGAGAAGCGAACTGAACGTTACTGTTTTGCAACCTTTTTGTTCCTAGAACATTCTTTAAAGGTATAATGGTTCTAAGAACGTTCCCTGAAGGTTATTTTGGTGAAACCTCTGTGGAACATTCCCAGAAGGTTAATTTTGTGAAACCTTTACAGAACCTTTAGGGAACGTTCCCTGAAAGTTAATTTTGTGAAATCTAAACTCTGGGGACCATACCCTGAAGGTTTTTGTGAAGCCTCTAGGGAATGTTCCCTGAAGGTTGTTTTTGTGAAACCTAAACTCTGGAGAATGTTCCCTCAAGGTTTTTTTTGTGAAACCTAAATTCTGGGGAATGTTCCCAGAATGTTATTTTTGTTAAACCTTTAGAGAAACTCTGGGCATTGTACCTTAAAAGTTTTTTTTGTGAAACCTTTAGAGAACCTAGAAAACCCAGCCAAAAACAGACATTACCCATCTTTTAAGAAAACTTGAACCTGAATAACTGTAGGAGAACGTTCGCTTGAAACTCAGCAAACATTCCCAAACCCTTCAGCTATCGTATGTAGAATATTCACAGAATTGAACATTGTTTGCTGGGAAAGTTCCACAAATATATGTTGAGAGTTAAAATGCTAAATGTCCAGATACTGTTTATGTGGTGAAGAAATAAAACTAGAATTGACTTAACTGACTTACTAACTTAACTGAACTGAATTATCAGTACACATAATGAATTGTGTTAAAAGTGGATGAGCATTCTTATTTAAGCCCAATATTAATGTTAACAAATGTATTATTGATTTTAACAGGTTGTGTGAATGGTTTCATAAATTAATTTGAACTAAACTGACTGTGTGTGACTACCGAGTAGTGCTGAAACCATTAGCTGATTAATCAATTAGCCGACTGATAGAAAATTAACAGTCATTTGATCTATATCTACTAAAGGAGCATCCCACCAATTTTAGACATCAAGACCAGTTTACTATTCATGGTATTCAGCCTGTAAAAACTAATATGTCTTCTGAGGCTTTCGGGGAGCTTTGTCAAGTCTGAGAACAACCAGGATGATGTCGTAGTGATGTCATCAGTTACTAGGGTTGCCAACTTTCTCACCGCCAAACAAGGGACAAAAGGTGGCGTGCCATAGCAGTGAATGTGTATATTCCATTTAGTCAAGAGTTTTACTAAAACTGTATACAAGCTTATGTCAATAAACCTCAAACCCAATCATCAAAGAAATCACAATCTGGACCTCTACAAAAGAAAAAAAAGAAAAACATTTCAAATGCAAAAGAGGAAAAGAGGGGCATGACTCACCAACTCTACTTTTTCCATGGATATTTTTTGCTGTTCTTGACTGATTCAAGCAGTCCTTTGTCCTTTTGCACAGCCAGAGAGAAGTCTTTACATGACAAGTCACAGTTCACAGATGTTTGAAGTTCATGTTGATCAGCTCTATGCTTCATCTGTTTCTTGAGTCCATTTAATGGTCATTAGAGAGAAAATCCTTTCTATAAAGGCTTTTGAGCCTGGCACGCTGAGGACAAATGAGACAATCCTGAACATGTTGATCAAGTTGGCTTTCCCTATGTTTTGGAAAACTGCCACCCACGTCTCACTGGTGGATTTTATGGTCTGATTTTCTTGTCTGGATTTCTGTAATTCCTTCCAGCTAGCACAAAGCTCTTCACAGAATTGGTCCATACTGTCATTTTGAGGGCAGCCACCACCTGCACCAGGTCAGTGAAGGAGAGCTCTTCATAGAGGCCAATTAGTTTCACCATTACATTTTCTGGTGACAAATCAAATCACTTGTCTATGTACGCAATGAGAGCCATAGAACTTCACAAAGTCCTGTTGCTGCTTGAACCTTTAGGCTGACACTTGTTTGTCCATTAGCTGCTTGGTCTGGTATCCAAAAACCTGTCCTCTTCCTCCTGAAGTATCTTCATTTTGAACTTTTGGCCTTCCTCCTAAACATCTGTGATGTTTGTTTCCTCCAGCTTTTTTACGAGTTGGTCAAAAACACACCCCACGTTGTGGAAAAAAGCCCAGAAAGCACAAAAATCCTCTTTGGTGACACTGGACAGATCTCCCCGAGGAACCTGAAGTATGAAGTAAGAGCTGGCCAGCTTTGCAGGAAATGATCGACAGCTGGATGAAGAGAGAACCATTGTGTGCGAACATGACGCAGAATTTCACGCCACTCAGTGTCAACAAAGGCAAAAAATGCAGTTCCTCTCTTCAGGAAGCAGATACTGAGAAGTGGTTGTAAATCTTTAAAACAATTGATTCAATATCCACTGACAGCTGATCGCAGGCATGCTTGCAGGTGTTATGAGCTATGTGAGATGGGCAATTAACTTTCAGAACACGATTAGTGGGACTGTTCAATAACTGTTAAATGGAGTGGTGTTTTCCAAAGTTGATATTGGCATTATCTGCTGCATAGGCTGTGATGTGTCTAATATCCAGTTCATACTTTTCCAGACAGTTCATCAGAGTGTGATGTATGCCATTTGCAGTTTCATCACTGTCTTCATAAAAGTCAAGTAACTTGCAGTGTAGTACATCAAACACACAGAAATATCTCACACACACTGGAAACATTTTTCTTTCCCTTGTTTGAGGCATCAGCGGCAACTGAGAAATACACAGGCTCACCTGGCTCATAATATCCCACACAGTCTTTGGTCCTAAAACATTAATTGTAATCATCTCAGCTTTCGTTCTTCCTAAGTGCATCTTCAAAATATTTAGTCATGAAACAAAGCACCGTTGAGCTTAACAAGACAGTCGGTGCTGTTGTTACTGAGTCCATGTTTAACCATACGGTACATATAGGAGGCTTCACTTGCTACAATTTTGTCATTTTCCACAGTAGATGTAGAGAATACAAGAATGCACCAATATTGCTTGCACCTTTAGCTAGTACGGCCTTCTTGTGCGTTTCTTTGGAAGTATGCTGAGTGAGGTCATTCTCACCTCCATGGCCAATTGAGAGTTCCAGACGGCATAAAGTAAAGCAGACTCTTATCGAGTTGCCGCTGACAGGATTAACCCACTTCTTTTTTGCTTCCCATTGTTTGTTGTAGCTACACAGTCTTTTCTTTTTTGCAGGTTTATCCATATTTGCACATGCTAAACCGACTGAACAACACCAGACATCATCACCCGTGGCGTGATCCGTATGCCACTATTTTTTTTATTCTGTTGCTACTGCTGTTGTTTCAGACCTAGGATCTGTAAGGGTGCCTTCTATTGGTGATTACGGAGTAGCAGTCAATATAAAGGAGGTCCTGTATGGGACAAACCAATTTAGCCCAATATATGGGACGTCCCTGCTCATACGGGACAGTTGGCAACCCTATCAGTTACCTCAGCTTGGGTTTTTGAACAGAAAGCCAAATGGAGGACACTATCAAGTTGCATTATGGGAAATGTAGTGTTTATAGAGCTTGACCTGAATTAGTGACTAGAAGTCATGGTTTCTTGTCACCTGCTGCTTCGATTCTGACCATTCCTTTTTTAACAAAGTCCCCCATCTTTATAGAGCTGAAATGTGTAATTTCTGGGGTTCACCTTTAAGCAAAAACATTTTCTGATTCCCGGTGGGCATTTTTCAGTATTTTCTGACATTTTAGTGACTAACCAATGAATGAATAAATCAGAAAATAATCAACTGATTACAGCTCTACTACTTTAGTGTTCACATTTTTACATGGTGTATGTGTGTGTTTCTGTGTATGTGATTGTGTGGCAAAGAAAATAAGACAAATGTCCAAAGAAAAATGTAACGAAGAAAGGAGAGACAGGAAAGTCACTTCAACTGATCATTCTAACAAATCATAAAATATCACAAAGTTTTATTCAAGTAAGATTCATCAAAAGCTTTGGAGTAAAGATAGTTTCTTTCCTTGTATATAAATATAACAAATACATTTTTCCTTTAAACAGCTGGTTCACTTTAAAATTGTAATATTGTAACTGATATTGATTTAACAATGAGGGCAAGCAGGTTTACTTTTTATTTGTTTTTTTGCTACAACTTTCATGGCTTTTATTCCTTATCTATCAGACAAGTGGTATGAAACACAAGCATACAGTAGGTACAATGCTCTAAAGCAGAAAACAATCAACAGAAAATGTGAGAGAGAAATATGTTTATCTATGCGAGAAAACAAGACAAAGAGTCTACAGCCACGCTAGCAGCTCTGTGAGACTGTGAGAAGAAAAATGTCACAAAAGTAAAGAAGAATTCAACATTATCTAGCACTAAAGAAAAACTATTATTTAGTTCACATCACATGCTATGACATCAGATTATTCCTACTTTTTTTTCTAAATTGGGAGTATTTTAAATTATAAAATGTATTTCTAACAATTGATTTCATGAGTTATATGTTTTCATATGCAGTCCTCTTCATTGTCATTTACAGATTGTCTTTGCTGAGTTGCTGTTAATGACTGTCTTCTCTTAATAGCTGAAAAAAAGAGAATAAAAATCACTATAAGTATCAATGGAGGACACTAGAAATACTTGATACTGTTAGAGATGAACTAAGACATCATACTCACGTTGACATGTGACATCCTGACACGTAGGCATAGTTGCCAGTGTAGCGAACATCACAGCGCACTATGTTGTTGCTGTAGTCTGACTCTGGGACCTGATAGCTCGGATTTACGCTGATCTGTGGAGAGACAACAGAGGTCAAATAACACAGCAACAAAGATAAATGTAAACAGCACGTGAAACGTTCTTGTGTTAATGTGATTCCACTGAAGTGTAATTCTTTTAAAATGGTTCAGTGTCTCAGGAGGAGGCTAAATGTCATCTGTTATTTCCAACAAACCTTGAGGACATAGTTTCCAGGTTTCACATCTGTGATGTCAATCCACTGGCAGTCGATGTCTGCGTTGTAGGTATCATAACATCCTGGGCTCAGACCCTGCACATTAGACACCATCAATAAAAACATTATATAAACAAACAGACTTCTTATGAAATTTAAGGCACTTACACATATAGAACAGAAATTGTAACTTTAAGAAAGATTTTAATATGCTAATACATTATAATATTTACTGATAAGAACAAAAAGCTACTAATAAAATATTATATTTTTGGATGAAATGTCAACAGAAAGGGGGAAAAAAGAAAAAAAAACAAGAAAGACAAACATCAGCCAGTCAAAAGAAAGAAAGAAAAAAGAAAGGGGAGGAAAAATAAATCATGTATTAAACAACTGATCACAGAAGTTCAGGCAGGTGGGATCATCTTACAGAGAAACAGGAAATCATTAAATCACCTTTGGCTCATGCAAGAAGGAAATACTAAAGCTGTTCAGTAAAAAAACGGCCGCTGCAGGAAAAGATCATTTGACTCTCAGGTCCTCTCAGCTTTTCAAAAACTCTCAACTCAAATTATACGGCCAGGCTATTTTGGTAAGGTAATTCAATGAAATTATAATCCTTTATTTATATAAATGTCCAACAATGCATCATTGCAGTTTATAGTTCTTTTCCTAAAAGTGAACTGGCTTTATTTTGCAACAGTTATGATACTATCTGGTTTTGAGACCCACTTTATCTCTCAACTGGTGCAGTTCCCCTTAAAGGTGCAGTGTGCAGAATTTAGTGGCACCTAGCAGAACGGACTTGGCAAAAATGTAAGTAAGTAAAACATAAGTATGTTTTTGTCTAATCACCTGAAAATACGATTTTTTGTTGTTTCGTTACCTTTGAATGAGCCCTTTATATCTACATAGGGAGTGGGTCCTGTTCACAGACCCCACCATGTTGCAGTACCATGTTTCTACAGTAGCCCAGAACAGACAAACCAAACTCTGGCTCTAGAGATGGTCTTTCGCATTTTTTGCGAGTTTGCAACCACCGTAGGTTCTCCTGCATGCTTGGATGGGGAGGGGGGTATTCAGTTGGTTGCAATCTGCAACCTCACCGCTAGATGTCACTAAATCTTACACACTGGTCCTTTAAACCTTTACCACAAATTGTTCCACCCGCAGGACTCTAGCATTATGTCCAACTTTCATGGACATTTTGTAATATGAAAGGTCACATGAATATATAAAATATGTATTGATAGATTAGCCTCTTGTCGTGGTCATTTTTAAAAATAACAAAACAAGAACATTTTAAAGATTAAAGCTCTAAACCTGCAGTAACTAATTTGGCCGCTTGGGGACAGCACGATGAGCTGTACACAATATCAGCTGTCACAATATCAGATTTTCACAACATGATTATCGTGGCCAAAAGAGTTCATGATAACAATGTTACTGCGATATCTATAGAATATTTGAAAAAAAATGCTATCAGTCAAATCATCTTTAACCTTGTTTATAGTGTGTTTTGCCTCTTTTCTGGCAAAATACAAATATAGGGAGGTGGAAAGAGAGTGGGTAATCATAACTGTACATACTACAGAAAATTTTTATTTTTCTAAGGGTATGTCTAAGCGTCTTCCAAAAAAAGGCCATTTAGAGACACAAAATAACCCCTGCTTCAGAGTAACTGAAGCATAAACACATTATAGTGCTTTGTTCCCCTGTTGAAACTATACCTTGTGCATATAAAAGAGTCAAAACAAGTGCTATGGTGGAAAAGCAGTTCATATAAAAAGTAAATCACAGTTAACTATTTATATTTACATAATTTCTATGTTGTGGCTTTATAAAAAGCAATAAAGCAGCATATGGTCATTTTTGGATTTTGAAGCGCCAGTCATCAGCAAAATCTGTTCCTATTGGCTCGGTCTTTACATGAAAGAAGAGGGGCAGGCACCAACTTTCAGCATGGACTCTCATTGGCTATTGTAGGCTGTGGACAGGACAGGGAAGCTCCTATTGGGTCAAGTGAGGTGTCAATCAAAAGGTCAGAGTTCAGCCGCCATTTTGATATGCTGACGTTTACATGCTAGTGCGAGTTACGATGAAGAATACGTTGGAAGATTAGGACATCTGCTGGCTAATTTAAAATGATGCAACAGCCATTCATGGATATTTATTGATGTAATAATGTGTTTTGGACTAAATATTTTACTGGATTGGATCGACTGGACCTTTGCCAATCTAACAAGACTGTTTTTGTCGGAGTTGTATCAGTCAGTGGAATAATATAAGATTTCATAGGTGAGTAGAGTGAATTTTGTTTGTTTTATTGGTGGTCTGACAGAGGTGTTGATTGTACCTGCTGTTGTGATTGTATCTTGAAATGGTTTGCATTAATCGAATCACAAGAATCTTAGCTTTCAAAAGATGTGTCGCATGAGTACCCACTTACAGACAGGAGTTGTGTACATAGCATAGTTGTGCACTTAACAGTGTGACCGCCCGTGGGCGGGCCGATGGAACATTAAGGGGTTTTAAGAGGTGCTAGATTATTTACACAATATTATCATACGTGTATTATTAACATGATATCAATATTTAATTTTTTAAATATCACGGTTATCATCAATACCGGTATGTTGCGACACCCCTAGTACACAACACTGACATATTGTTACATTATAAAATTGATATGGTGGACATCCAGCATCCAGTAAACAACATCAATTTGGTGTCGTATTTCTGCTCACTTGTCGAATAAAAGTCCAATATTTACTCTCCTTTAAGCTCTAGTTTTGGTCTCCACCAACTCATGAGGAAAATATCTAGTCTTTTAGCAGCTAAATGCTCCACTATTTTCACCAGCAAGCGGCTAACTGTGTCTGTTTGTTGTTTGGTGCTGGGAAGGTAGTGTACTGTGGGTTTTTAGAGCTTGTTTTCTGAAAACAGCTGCCTGCTGCAGCTGAAGATGACACTGATGAGAGCAGTGAGAGCGAACCAATGAGCTGAAAGAAGCTAAGACACTCTGTAGAGGTGAGAGGAACTGCAGAGTTAGGTGATGATAGACCTTTTTCACAGCAGATATTTTGACTTGGCACGACAGGAAAAGCACAGGTGTTAGCAATAATATTAACGCTGGCTCTGTTCTCTCAGTAAGTCATGACAGTGTGACAGTGAGCCAGAATGTGCTTTACCAGGACCCTGAAACTGAAGCAGCTAAATGGAATTCAGCCATCATTTATTTTATTATTTACACCTTTCCTACTGTGACATGTCAAAATGTCTCATGTGAAAAAGGCCTGTTCACTACAAATGACACCTCTGACATCATGCCTTGTCATTTGATCTATTGTTGATGTAAATTAATTGATTGGTGAAGATTTAAAGGCAGTAATAACAACTTTTCTACAGTTATCTTTTAGACCTGGGTATGTGCAGTGCAGGCAAACCGCCTGTAGTAGCCATAGTCACAGGATGTGTCCTCCAGGCAGAAGCTGGCCTTGTGGCCCTCGGCCACCGTGTGCTGAGTGGTGGCATCCAGCAGGTCGTAGTGGCTGAACTCATCCATGCTGTGGAAGTGCCTGTGGATCAGCAGCACAGTGTTCAACAGCGCCAGACATTTTTTTTGCCTTCCGACACATCAATCTGGGACTTTTTTAAAACAATCAGACGCTGTTTGTCATGCTGAGAGACCCACCAGGGATTGTTTCTGTTCCTCAGCTGTATGTATATTACTAGTTGACATCTAAAAACAATTTGTCAGACATTCATTGGTGTTCACTGAAATGGCTGAAATGCTGTGGCTGAAAACATCACAGGTGTTGGTTATCATGCACATGCAGATGCTTTCACTCTGTTATCTAAAAAACAAGTTTGTTTAAGGATACAATAACAGCCTGGATTTCAAGATTAGCTGACTTTGAAAACACTGCACAAAATCTATACAGTCTACATCAACAGTTTATTGGATCTCTCCCAAATGTGCTCCATCTTGGGGATTAGCACAGTGGATTGCTTGTTTCACAGCATAGCTATGGACTGAGGTAGTTTCTGTGGAATCAAGGAACTAGGCACCTTTCCATAACCCCAATAAAGGAAAAAAACACCAGCAGTTTTCCTTTTTGGCTCATTATCCTTAACACACACAAACGTTTTTACAATGTCTGGCTTTGCAGTTGTAAATTTACTGAATTCAAAGGTCATGTGAAGTTCAGTCACATCATCTGGTGAAAGCCCAAAGAGGTTTTCACTGTCTTTATGTAGAGACTATAAAAATAGAAGATTACATCTTTAAAAGTCTAAAGATACAAATAGAACTCGTGTTAAGATGTCCCTCCTGATATCAAATCCTCTGCAAAACAGTAAAGCAGCCAAAAGTAACACAACTCTGGTTCAACAGGGGGTGCCATACCACAGCTGCAGACTGGAAAAGACAAATTGTGATGATGATTTTATCTACACATTACTGGTAAAGAGAATAACCCCACAGATCTGCATCTGACGTGTGAAGAAACTTTTCTATCTTCAGGTCAACCATGTAAAAATATGTGAATTAACACAAGAGTTAAATATTCAGATACAGCATGATTATCTGACATGTCTCTCAAAAAATTCTGACTTCACTTTCAGAGCAGGACTCTCAGATTGAGTCCAGATTTAAATTTTATATTCATGCACGACTTCTTCATGCAAATTATTCTAATCGAGGCCAGCATGTTGGCTAGTAAGAACAAAGAGATGCATGAGAACTGCCACAAGTCCAAAAGACTGTTTCTCTTAGTGATTGTGGGAAGCATCCGCATGAAGTGTCATTATACTCACTGGTGACAGCTGTGCCACTCCCAGGAGTAGCGTGGCCTGCTGGGAAGGAAGTCTGCTGTCCCCTGGTTCTTGACTCTCTGGGGGAACCTCAGCAGCATACGGGTGTCATAGTCTCTAATATTGGCTCTATAGGCTGAGCTGCAGGAACAAAAGCAAAGGCAGAACATAAAAACACAGTCAGAGTGACGTCACTAAGATTGTTTTTCCTTGCCACATCCCCTCCTCCGAGTGGAACAGACTTTGAGCCTCTGAGTGAGGGCAGTCTACGCGTAAATGGTGGGTGGAAAAATAGTTTGTCGGCGCGTGTGTTTGGGTTACTTTTCAATAATGTGTTTACCATTCGGGCTTTCTCTCCTCGGGCAAACTATGATTAAACTTTACAGAAATCTCACCACTCTACCCCTTCAGCCATCAGTGGTAGGATTCGGTTAATTTTACCTCATCTCATGGTTCCACTAGGAAGCCTTCACCCACAAGCACTTTAGGTGGTTGTTATGGCTCAAAGCTCTCTGAATCACACTCAGACTTGGCACTAAACCCTGTTTTTTCTTCTTTTTTTCTCTCCCTCCCACTAGATTAATCCTGACAGCAGTCTACCTTGACAAACAGTTTTCTTCTGCTGCACATCTCAGGTTATACATTGGGACTCTCTGGGCATAAGCGGAGGCTTGAATGTAGTATGGGTCAGGTACGAGATCAGGAAGACCTGCAGAAAAACAGCAACATAATAATTGTAATAGGAGCTCAATAAGACAACGCATAAAAGTAATCGAATACACTGACAAATAAATTACTAAATCAATCATTTTTCACATACAAATAAATACATTAACAAATGGCAAAAAGATACACACATGCAGAAATGTAGAGATAGGGAGGGACAAGCTAAATCCCTAAACACACTAAGTGAGTGACTGATCGAGTTTGAAGCACTTTAGCATCATAAACACCACTTTATGGGTCACGTCTATCTCATTACTGACTTAAATGCTGTTTAGAGAAGACTTTCCCCATTCTCTTCCCACACTTACCGTACTGATGATAGCGTGTGCCATATCCAGGTCTCGATCTCGGCCTCGGTCTCTCGTACACATCATAATAATTGTAATATGGATTATCGCTATCAATGGACTTGTAGGGATCGTAGGGATCATCACCGACCATCATGTCTTCTCTCCTGGGCAGAGGCGGGCTGACAGTGACCTTTTCCTGGGTGCCATTGGTTCTGCGTCTCGGTGTCTCACTGGCGCGATGGTGATGCTGGCGGTTCTCGTGCCCTCTCACAAGCCTTTGGAGCGCGGGCGTGAGCGGATGAGACCCCGGCCGGGGAGGCTGCTGCCGCTGCTGCTGCTGGACCGGTGGCTGGCTAGAGGTGTCCGGATGTCTCACGTCTGCATCGCGGATGATGGTGACAGGTCGCGCCTGCACTTGCTCCTGAGGTGCGCCCCTCCGCCTCGGTGGCTGGTACTCCGAGCCCTGACTTAAAATGCTAAAAATCTTGCCGTTGTGTGACCACTGTAGTGTCTGCCGGAGAGCCGCTCTTTGGTTATTTCCTTGTGGATTCCCCGGATTCTGAGATTGGGCAGCTTGCAGGATGAAAACAAATAAATAGACGCACGCATACGCGTAAAGTGGCGTGCCAAATATGCGTAATCCCATCATGAATTCAATTAAAGGAAAGTGAACGTGACAAAGCGAAGTATTTCAAATGATCCCGGGGTCGCCACTTGTCTTTAACTTAAATATCCTTCATCTCCATTTGAAGGATGTCCAATGAGCAGAGAGGAAAAGCTAAGTTTATATGTATCCGTGTAAAGTCATATCGTTCTGCTCCTGCAGCCTGCAGATGCGCCCAGTGAGATGATGAAGAAGAGGAGGAGTTCAGCATTTGGAGTTTCTGAAGCTGTTATACAAGTCTGGTGCTGCTGCTCATATAACCACTGGATAGCTACGTGATGTTTGATCATGCTCAGCCAAGGGTGTTTGATAACTGCTCAGGCTGGCCCTTTGAAAGGTGGGGACTGGGTGTCAGTGACAAGTAGAGAAACTTTATTCCTGCATCACAAAGAGCAGATGCACATTTTGACTAACAGCATTTATAAAAACAGTCAGAGTAACAAAAATACATCTTCCTTTGTTATGATTGCATATGAATAATAAGACCCATTTCCCAGAATTTTGCATATTGTCTTCATTTTTTTTTTCACTTCCAGATGAACAAAATGTCATGATAAATAGCTTTTTCCCTGACTGCTGGATGAACTCCCAACCAAATTGCAACACACCCTGCCAGAAGTCTGTACACTCGTCCACTTTCTCATAGGAGGATTTCAGAAACCTAAACATGACTCTTTGATGGCCCTGCAACATTTCAGGTTTTTTTTCTGGGAAATCATCTCCCACAAACTCCCCTCCGCCCCAGCTGTGCCTTAGTCTTGTCTGCTATGGAGTTTTACTGAAAACGTGAAAGACTCATCACATGCATCTCGCAGTAATCTTGTATAAAGTCATAATTAGTATGTTCTGAGCAATAAACAATATGAGACTGTGGTGACACTTGATATCTGCATTACTGTGTCTGGTGGCAGACTGGCCGCATTGACTCCACACTCCTCTCTTGATACATCTAAGTCATTTGCTGCAACCCCGTCAATTCACCGCCCTGGTGTTAACACCAGCACTATAATGCATAGCTTGGGAAACTAAATGCAAGGTTTTCATTTTCCTCTGTCTAGAAAACCAGTAAATTCTTTCATGCATCTACGCAATTGACTGCAGGGTGGCTGCTGCTAAACCCCAGCAAATTGTCATAGTTTCACAGTTTTTTTTAAATGAAACTCTTCACTTATGAGCAGAGATTTTTGATTACATCAGAGGAGTTTTCAGACATTTCTTCATTTAAAAATGGAGCCAAAGAGAAACAGAAAATAAAATAAGGCAGCAAGAGATTTTCCCAACAGACAAATACAGGACAAAATCATGTAAATATCTTCTGTGATCTTATAACAGATCAGTGACAGTGTCCCATATCAAGACACAAGGGGGCAGATGATTGTAACATTGGAGTGCTGCCTGACATCTTCTTATCAGTATCTGAGGCAGTATATCTGTCTTTTGGGAAGAGCTCTTAGATCATAGTCTCGCCTTAGACAAAGTATACACGTGTTATCTACATGTATTTATTTCTTCAGATTTAGTCTTTTTTTGTCTGTGACTATACACTAGTACTCTGAATCCATTACTGGAAAAGCACAAATAGTGCCAAAACCATAAGTAGTTGCTGATAGAAAGACAGAGACACTGTACAAACCACACAAAGTCAAGTGGCTCTGTCATTACCAAGAAACATAGTACCATTTGGATCAATTCATTTTTAATGAATGAATTCATTTTATTTATCCAGGAGTATCGCTAAGAGCAACGCTCTCTTTTCCAGGAATGTTCACATTCACACATTTACACCTGGAAGCTGCCCAGTCAAATATGTCTGTGTAATCGTGAGCAGCTCCACCAGAGCAGTCGGGGTTAAGGGCCTTGCTCAAGGGCACCTCCATGGTGTTAATGAGGCAAGTGCTGCTCTTTCACTTTCCACTCAGATTTATCCAGCCACACCTAGGATTGAACAGGCGACCATCTGGTCACAAGCTGGTCTTTTACGGTGTCAGTATACTTGAACTGAAGTGCTTGTCAGACACACACCTCTTCGATGTGGAAATTGGGAGGGCAAAGTCCTGCAATTTTTGTAACTCTCTGAAAATAACAATCTCACAATCGCATCCACTTCTCAGTGATCGGTCAGGTGTGTGTGACTGAGAAATTAGACAGGGTTTCTCTCTCAAGCTCTCTTTTTTCTTTCATCACACTATTACTTCTGTCACTCTTTGCGTCTGTAAATGAGTGCAACATCATGAATGTGTTAGAGGAAAGACCGTGTAAAAGTGTTCATCATTATCCTCATTTGAACAATTATCGTGTCCTGCTCTTCTCTTTGTCCTGCCTTTGAGTGTGTCCCTCCAGAACAGCTATAAACACTTTTTCCTTAAGGTGTAACTAGTTCATTTTGAGCATGCCCTACTTTTAAACCACCACTGCTCCATAAATGGATGATGTTTTACTATCACTGATTGGTTCCTTTAAGAACACACAGTTTTATGCCAAATTTGAAATATTCCTGGCTATTTCACACAACAGATTTCCATCTGTGCTGTTTTTTGTTTGCTCCTCTCACTGACTTGACGCAGACTGGACGTACTTCTGTGCACCAATCAGGACTTCATCAGGACAACATTTGGATCTAAATCTGAGGGCAGTTGTTTGCATCTGTTACTGAGCCACTGTCAATCAGCCACATCCACACTGCTCAGATGAAGCAAATACTTTGGATATTTTAGAAAAAATTTAAAGGTGCCCTGTGGAGTTTTCTTGTAAGATTTTGTGAGTTTTCGTTGCATAAAAAAAGGGGGGCCAACTCATAACTTCTCCATTGCACTACAATTGGTGAAAAAGGGAACCTTCAACTTTGATTGTTGCATATTTTCTTATATAGTAAATACAGGTATTTTAACGTAATAGAGAACTACTTTAGAGGTAACCCAGTTTTCAGGGACTTTAAAAAATACACATTGTGATGATGATTTATTAATTAAATCAGACATTTAGGATTCTTCTCAAACTCTGCCTAAACAGTAGCTGAAAAAGAGATCAAGAACCAAAAGTGAGACTATAAATACTTCAGCTTGTGAGAATGGGCTTCTATTTAATGGTAGAGTATAAAGTGATTAACTCGTGCTGTAAATTACAGTTAAGCCAGTTGTATTGTTCTTGGATAATAGAGGGCATACAGTCACGTGCTACATTGCAGCTTGTGTAAGCTGTGGGGGTGAATATAAGCCAAGTGGAGTTATATGAACTCCTGAAAATGTCTCCTCCCTTCAGAGTGAGGATGCCTGTAACTCATGAATCATAGATAAACTAGACTTGAAAAAAGAGATATAATGGAAAGAACTGACAAAAAAATGATTGACCTACACACTCTTTTCAACATCAGCAATGAATCTAACTGCTGTTTTGTAAATGTTTCCTGTTTTGTCTTCAGAGATGCCTCCTAGCAGTTTTACTTTCAAGTATTTGTCCCCAGTATAAAACAATTAATGTACTTTTCTTGGCCAAGGCACCGTCGTGTTTTTGCTTTGAGGATGACTAACATACACTTCTGTGATTCTGCATACCAACTTTTCCTCCAGAGAGTGAAAACTATGTGCACATGTTTCTGGATTGCCTGCTTTTCTCTTTTCCCTGGAACACCAGACAGACAGTCAGAACCAGCTGTACTGGGTCACTGATGTTTTTTGCTCGTAATTCATTGAACTTTCTTCATGCAGGGTCCTCTTCTCTCCAGTGAGGGCAGCATAGTGCTCCCTTACACACACACACACACACACACACACACACACACACACACACATACACACACACACACACTCACTCACAGCTCAGAGACACATCTGCAAGGAATTAGCCGAGTTCTTTTGTCCACGTTGCTAGAATTCACCCGATTTTTTGGGCACTTGATCGAGCTTAAAGAATTTGAATAAATCCACGTCTGAGTTGCACAATAAGGAGGGAAAATAGTGACAGGGCCTCCTGCATAAGACACGTCATTGAGTAAAGAGGAAAAAAAAGATCTCCATCCTTTCATGTTGCTAAATTTACCATAAAACCAACACCAATTTTTCAGTGCCATCATTGAGTCAACATCTGGCAGACATTTGTCATTTTGCCTGAGACGTGAAACCTACATTTAAGCACTTACAGCAGCCAACGTCTAGATTTAAGCCAGATAGACATATTTTATTAAATATATTCTTATGGGCATGAAATCCATCACTGCTATGGTAGAGGATCGACTCTGCTTCACATTTGGTAGCTTTGTTTTTGAAGTTGAGGACGTAGTGCGTTCTTTCGCAAATATATGGCGTTAATTTGAAAATATGCGTAATTTTTTTTCATGCGTATATGATTATGTATTGCCATCTGAGCACCATGATCTCATCTAAGTGAAACAGGACCACACACATCTATCAAAACATCCAGTGCAAGGCCTGCTTCCTCTGATCTATTCCCAGGACACTTCTATCACATCTCTCTATGTAAAACTCTACAAGTACTATCGCATGACATCTCTGCTTCTGCTAATCTCCTTCACAGTTTGTTTACACTCTTAGATGCCCTTACATTTCCTCCTAATAGCAGATTTCCCCTAGTTTTTTTTTTTTGTTTAAAACTCAGCCTCATATCAGCGAGATTCAGTTCAACTGAAAGCTCTATGATAGAAACAGACAATTCAAATATTTTCTCCTCTTTTATAAATACTGGGTTTCCATTACTCTTGGTTAGGGTCCGCACCACACTCTCACACACATACACACACACACACACAAAGTCTGGTGGACTACGTGGCACTCTGCACATACACTGTACACTTTGCAACCAGGAGGAGGAGTGCTTCACCAAGACACAACCGAACAAACTTAACATTGTGCTGTGACTTACAGATGTCCTTGTTTTTTCACTCCCACTATCTCTTCTCATCACAGCCGCAGGGATGTAGACGGAGATTCCAGTTAATCCAATGACAAAGAGATTTATTTGTTCTTCTGTGACTCTGTGCAATATTGCAGTCTTTATTTCCAGCAGTGATTTATATGTCTATTTTCCATAGCAGAAGACCATAGCAGAATAAACAGTGTGGCTATGTACACATAAATCACATTTCAAGCCTTGAAACTCCAGTTTTCCAGTCTTGTATTTAAATGCTCATATGCTATGGTGGTTGGATCTTCCTGTTACATTTAGAAAGTTACCATGTGGAATGATGTGATTTCTAATTTTAATGAACTGGCAAACAAACCACAAACTGCACTGTGTCTCCTGAGGAATGTTCTTTAATGCAGCACTGAGTCTCTTCAAGTTAAATGAAAAGACTGTTTATTATTTTCTTCTGCTCACAGATTGATTCATGGAGTTTGGGATTTCTTGGCCAGGTGTTCAGGCTGCCCTGTACCTTATCACTGAACTAAAGCATTAAAGGGATATTCCACCAATTTAGTATTGCACTGCCATAAAGGGAGGGGACTTGTGTGAGAAGTATTAAAGGAAGAATGATCAAAATTGAAGCAGCAGAGGCAGCGATATCCTGACTTTTAATTCCCAGAATGAGCTCAAGCTCCAAAAGTGCTGAATCCTACATTTCCCATGATGCATATAGCATCTTTCATTTGATTCTTCCCACCTGGTGAATGCCTGTGTCTTTCAAACTTGACAGCATCAGTTTGTAATTCAGTGTTTCTGTTAAAAACATTTAGTCTCCAAGGCCAAGAAGTGTTTTTTTCAAACTTCTGAAAGCTCCCTCCAGCGCCACAGAAGATATTATACAACAGGCTTGTTGTTGTACGCCTCATGACCAGTAGACTGATCTTGATGTGTAAAATCAGTGGAGCTCCCCTTTGAAATATCAGGTAAATCAATTAGAGAAAATCCATCAAATGTCTAGATTCTTGTAGCATTGAAATTAAAAATAAGACCTCCAGTCACTTAAGCAACATGTTTAAAATGATTAAACAGTATAAATGTACATAAAATCTTACATAAAATCAAAGTTTTTCACCCAGCAGCAATTAGTATAGAAAACATATTCACAACTTTATGTATATTTTGCTAAATTGTCTCCTAATGTAGTCTGAAACTTATAACTTTGTGTTTTGCCTTGCTCTTTCAAGGCTCAGTATTCAGAATGAACCAGTTATGTCACATTTATCATTCTTTTTTTGTTGTTTAAAAAAGAATGAGGGCTCCATCTACAGGAGATATTCAGAACATTAAAATCATTTTTACAGACGATTGCACATTGTTGTTACATTTTGATTACTGAAGACAATGGTAGAAATAACTGAGCTGTTTTGTTCAAATTGTAGAAACACATACATGGAGCTAAGAAAACGGTGTAAACTTGTAAACGGTGTAAACTATTTTCCATTTGTACACTATCTTCCTGTGTCTTTTTTGCACAAATGGAACTTAATGCTCTGTATGTTTATCCTTATGTGTTTCATACTGTGTTAAAATACTAAATAAGACCAATTTCACAGCAGTATATTACATTTTGGGTAGTCTTCTCCTCTCTCTTCTTGTGATAAACATACTGTAAGATGTACATGAGATAATTCTTGATGTCTCATAATAAGAACATGAACACACTATTTGTTGCAGCACAGTTTCTTTATTGCATTCAAAAAAACAACAGATAAGAAAGTTACAGTAAAAAAAAAGCCTCACAAACAAAGCACAAGCAATATTTTCAAGGCTCACATAATTTTCATCAGTGCATAAAATATTCATAATAATACTGGTAAATCCCACCATTAAAATTGGTAACTAACAAGTTCTCTGTCCAATAGACTGCATGCTGTAACAGAGTGTAGGCATGATATAACACATTTGTGGCAATCATATTTCATGTTGATTAGGCTACTTGCTAAAGCTATCGAAAATTTGTTTGTTCTTCAGTAAAATGTAAAACATTGTTGTATGGTGTGCACTAATCTGGTCCAGTGGGCCCAAAGAAAAAGTAAATTGTTAATAATAGACATTTGATATTACCTGAGTAATTAGAGAGTGAAGTTCAGTGCAGAGTGGCTGAGTAATGAAAATAAACGTGGTTGTGTCACACAGTGAAAAGCAGGTGTCCCGAGAAGAAGCTTTTGGGGCTCAGGCCTGAGGTCCCGTCGCTGGCTTCCAGCCACACTTGGTCTCCCCTCTCCAGCCGGAGCGCTGTGTCCCCTGATGACAAGTAGCGGCCTCCCTGATACACCTTGAAACCGCGAAGCACCAATTCTTTGTTACACCACAGGTCTACACTTCCTGCACCGGTGAAGGATGTGCAGAGGAAGCTGAACTTATAGACACCAGGGATGACGCATGTGAATACACCTGTCTGTGTGCTGTAGTGGTTCTGTTTGTTGTGGATAACCTGACGGAAACAAATGATTTTCTCAGAGGATGGATTGTACTCGCCCAGGCGGATGGAGAAGGCAGATTGTGGCTGTATGGCATTGATGCTGACTGCTGGTGATCCAGGAGGGCCTCTCAGGCCAGGGGGTCCTGCGGGATCTGTAGAGAAACAAAAGTAAAGATTACTTTAAAATATTGTAAAACGTACAGCTTATTGTAGGTTTGTCACAATTAGGTTCCGTCTAACTACCCACATTTTCACCTTTGATCTAATTTGATAAAATAAATTGATTGATGCTATATTAACAGTTATTTGTTTGCCAATGAATTCCAAAGTCACATTTATTTGTTACACTGACCTATAATTTTTCATTTCTTCTGTTTATTCTGTTTTAAATCCATTTTTTCTTATTTTTATATAGTATTTTATTTCATTCTTTTAAAATCATATTTAGGTGCCCTGTGTTTCTTTTATTTTCTCCTCTTAATGCCTTTTTAAACATTTTAAATTCCCTTGTGTTAGGCCTATACAAATAAAATTGCCTTACTTTGTGCTGTCAACATAGAATATTTTAAAAGACAAAACTGATGACAGTTTTGCACTGATCCAAAATATGGATGTCTCTGCTTCCATATCATGAACAACTCTGGAAAATTTTACCCATAGTTCAACTGGTTGCCAACTACTTTTTAAAATGATCTTTTTAAAGCTCCTGAGGGTCTTGATCCCAGCTGTATTTTTGGTTAACCCATCTGTTAACTCATCTATAACCCTGTGCTTATAATTCATTATTATAATTTGGCACCATCGTCATGTTCTAAGTAAAACTGATAAAATAAAAATTTAAATGACTGTGACTTGCTATGGTGTCACTATGTGTTTAGTTTTGATATTAAATAAACATTTTGAGCTTTTTATAAGATATGCAACAACATAATAGATGTGCAAATGGATGAACACACTACCTCATTGTCCAGGGGTTCCTGGTAGTCCACGGGGCCCGGAAATGAATCTGCAGCCTGCATATCAAGAAGAAGTATAAGTTAAGCTTATTTACCCATAGTTCAGCTGGTTGCCAAAACTACTTTTTTGATCTTTTCAAAGCTCCTGAGGGTCTTGATCCCAGCTGTATTTTTTTTGCTAAAACAACCTGCAAGTCTAAGCTGAATAACACTGTTTGTGTAAATCTATTTGTTTAAAAAGTAGACTTGCAAAATCCTGCTGTTAACTCATCTATAACCCTGTGTTCAATGACTGGAAATTTTCATAAATGTGTTGTGCTAAATGAGAAGTGCTTTGTTACCCTTTTAATTTATTTATTATTATAATTTAGAATCATTGCCACGTTCAATCATTGTAAAACTAATAGATAAAAATGAAAATTTTAACATCTGTGACTTGTTATCGTGTCAGTATGTGTTCAGTTTTGATCTTAAATAAACATTTTGAGCTTTTAAGAGGACATTCAGCAACATAAAAGATGTGCAAACGGATGAACACACTACCTCGTTGTCCAGGGGCTCCTGGTAGTCCACGGGGTCCGGAAATGAATCTGCAACCTGCATATGAAGAAGAAGTATAAGTTAAGCTTATTTACCCATAGTTCAGCTGGTTGCCAAAACTACTTTTTTAAATAATCTTTTTAAAGCTCCTGAGGGTCTTGATCCCAGCTGTATTTTTGATGCTAGAACAACCTGCAAGTCTAAGCTGAATAACACTGTTGGTATAACTTGATTTGTTTAAAAAAATAGGCTTGCAAAATCCTGCTGTTAACTCATCTATAACCCTGTGTTCAATGACTAGAAATTTTCATAAATGTGTTGTGCTAAATGAAAAGTGCTTTGTTACCCTTTTAATTTATTTATTATTATAATTTAGAATCATTGCCACGTTCAATCATTGTGAAACTGATAGATAAAAATGAAAATTTTAACATCTGTGACTTGTTATCGTGTCAGTATGTGTTTAGTTTTGATCTTAAATAAACATTTTGAGCTTTTAAGAGGACATTCAGCAACATAAAAGATGTGCAAACGGATGAACACACTACCTCGTTGTCCAGGGGTTCCTGGTAGTCCACGGCGTCCGGAAATGAATCTGCAACCTGCATATCAAGAAGAAGTGTAAGTTAAGCTTATTTACCCATAGTTCAGCTGGTTGCCAAAACTACTTTTTTAAATAATCTTTTCAAAGCTCCTGAGGGTCTTGATCCCAGCTGTATTTTTTTTGCTAAAACAACCTGCAAGTCTAAGCTGAATAACACTGTTTGTGTAAATCTATTTGTTTAAAAAGTAGACTTGCAAAATCCTGCTGTTAACTCATCTATAACCCTGTGTTCAATGACTAGAAATTTTCATAAATGTGTTGTGCTAAATGAGAAGTGCTTTGTTACCCTTTTAATTTATTTATTATTATAATTTAGAATCATTGCCACGTTCAATCATTGTAAAACTGATAGATAAAAATGAAAATTTTAACATCTGTGACTTGTTATCGTGTCAGTATGTGTTCAGTTTTGATCTTAAATAAACATTTTGAACTTTTAAGAGGACATTCAGCAACATAAAAGATGTGCAAACGGATGAACACACTACCTCGTTGTCCAGGGGCTCCTGGTAGTCCACGGGGTCCGGAAATGAACCTGCATCCTGCATATCAAGAAGAAGTATAAGTTAAGCTTACTTACCCATAGTTCAGCTGGTTGCCAACTACTTTTTTAAATGATCTTTTTAAAGCTCCTGTGGGTCTTAATCCCAGCTGTTTTTTGGATGTTAAAACAACCTGCAAGTCTAAGCTGAATAACACTGTTGGTATAAATCGATTTGTTTAAAAAATAGGTTTGCAAAATCCTGCTGTTAACTCATCTATACCCTGTGTTCAATTACTTCTACTACCTCGTTGTCCAGGGGTTCCTGGTGGTCCATGGGGTCCGGAAATGAACGTGCATCCTGCATATCAAGAAGAGATAAAAGTTAAGCTTATTTAGCCTCATGATTTAAGAAATTTCTCAAAATGTGCTTGCATCAGTGAACCATGAATGTTTTCTTTTGGAGTAAGGACCCCTTTCACCAAGTTAGTGACAAAAAGTTAAGAACAACAAGTGTTTGCATGATCTGAATGCGTAATTAAAGGAGGTGTGGCTTCATTGTGCTGTTGAAATGTGAGTACCACTTGTTAACACCAACCTGTGATTTACTGACTTCATCACAGTTATCATCACCCGGGCCTGCAAGGTCAAACACCACATATGAAGAATAATTTTCATATATACAGGTGATAGTATATATGAAAGAATATATAGTGAAGAAATAAACAACCCATGTTAAACACAGAATGAAAAATATAGTGGGTTACAAATGAGTGAATTTGTGAATGTTTAGAGCTCCCCCTGCAGCAAAAATGTTTGGCCGTGTGATGTTTCACCTGAGTTCCCTGTACATGGTCTCTCCCTCCAGGCCATCAGATCCAGGCTGCGGATGGAGGCGCAGCGGATGCGTGGGTTCCTGCCTGTCTGAAGGTTGAATACGTCTCTGGGGACGGAAGTGATGGCGGTGTTGTCACAGATGATCTTGGACAGGGAAGCACGGGACAGGGTAGTCCTCTGTCTCGGAGTGAAGACACCCGGGTTCTGGTACCACAGCCTATTTCAAATGAAGACATTTATTTTGTGATAGTGTAATCAGTCAGCAGCAGACATTTGATATATAAATTGATAAAATAACTGACTATATCTGACAAACATTGAAAAATGTATATGTCTGAAAATGAATGAAAGTTTTGTGTAATTTCATTTTGGACCCATCTATCAAACATTTGTCAGGACTGAAAGGCAGCAACCTCACTGAAAATATCTGACTTTTGCACCCCCTGGTGGTAGTGTCAAAAACACAGTGGTACACAGAAATGCACGCCTTTACCACAACTCCCTGCTCTCCCACCACCCCACAGCCCCCACCTGGGTGAACTGAGATGACTGGGCTCAAAGCAACTGGGATTGTCTTATTTTTCTAAAAACAAAATGTATTAGTTGACATACTGACCTGTCACCTCGGCGGATATCCCTGAACTGGTTTGCGATAAGACAGGCGAACAGAGGCCCCACACGGCCACCGCGGACAAACGGCTCTGCAACACCTCCCAGCCAGACATCGATATTGTCAGGTGTACCGTAGAGCTGCAGAAGTCTGCGGGCCAGGTTGCTGTTGTTCAGAACCCGACCAAGCTCTACCTGGTTCCTGGGCTGTGACAGGCCACAGAACCTGCGCCAGGCGTTGTAGCCTAGTGGAGTGAACAACAAGAGCAACAAGAAGCATGAGGATAAATGAAACTTTAAGCAGAAAATTCAAAGTCTGAAAATCAGTGAGGAATGTACCAGGCAAGCCATGATCACGTCCCCTCTGCATGTTGAGAGAACCCAGGTCCAAAGCCATTTCCATCACAAACTGGAACAACCTCTCCCTCAGAGCATCAACCATCATGTGATCCTGAGTGTTCAGCTTAGCAGGACGGTCAATCAGACCCCTCAGCAGAGGGTCAATGCCACCTGGAGAGAAAAAACAGTATGATATATTAAGGTGACAGTTTAAGACAGAGTGACTCATAAGTTAGATTTTTTTTTGTACAACTCACCCTCAAAGATAATTCTCCAGGGGGTAAAGAAGGCCTTGAACAAGGGGACATTAGGGAACTGACGGTTTTCTCTGAAGTTGGCATCCAGACGGGACAAGAACGGCTGAATGGCCAAGTGGGCGAAGCGGTAGGCTGCTGTTGCAAAGACATTGGAGATGCTGGGGTCAATGTTGGGATTGTAGCCTGGGTAACGGCCAAGCTGTCTTCTCATTGCTTCGTCACCCACAATGTGTGGCAGGTAGTCCCGGAACACAAACACCTGATAGACACAGAGGGGGGTTTATTATTGTTTATTCTGTATGACACATACTTTGGAGATGAAAATATAAATATATATGCTTAATGATTCTCAGGTTTAGCTACCTGTGTGTAAGCACCCATGATCTTGCGAGCCTCTTGGTAGAGCGTCTCACTGTCCCAGTGTGGGTTTAATCTCTTTAGTTGTCGAGCCAGGCGGTTATGCTCACGCAAAAACAGTGTGTGGATGGAGGTCAGAGCGATGTTCTCATCCACACGGGTATCACCTTAAGGACAGAAATGCAGCAGGCATCAAATATTATCCTTGATCAGAGGAGTTAATTTCCTCTTTAGACTCAGATGTTTGGCATCTATTTCTATTGTGAGTTGTAAATAATAAATTATTTAGTGAATTCATTAATACTTTAGTAAATAATATAGTAAAAACAGTATCTGTATTCATGTCTCCCCTAAAATATTTTGTTACAGAGGTGGCTTGGTCTGAATATTTCTGCGATTGCACGTTGCTACTCATGAAGGTGACACTACTCTATAGAGTATATAGACTACAATATAGTATATAATTGACTATTTATAATATATAGTTTAGAAAATATTGTAGATCCAAGATGAAACTGACAGAGGGGCAGGACAGAGAGAAAAAGGTGCAATTGCAAATCCGTCTGCTACTTCAGCACCACAGATAGCGCCATGGATTTATCAATACACAGCACAGTTATGCTACTGATATTTCAGAGCCATTGACTGGGCCATAGATTCTAACTTGCATAAATCTCAGTCAGATAAAGGATCAATGTGTCAGACCGACCAGACTAACATATTCAACTAAACAACCTCTCTATCCCTGCACTCTCTCTGCTACTAGGGGATGGAGAGGGGGGATGGAAGGTTAACAAGGAGGTTGCATTTTGGTCGTTTTGCTAACAAGGGGGATGGCATATCCCCTCATCTCCCCCTCATATCGGCTACTTGCCATAAATTAGAACAATGTAGCTTGCTTTCTCTTTTTAATTAGCTTAGTTAATTTGCTTTTAATGGCCTGACAGTTTTCACCAGAAAAAAAAAAGTTTAAATGCTCAAATGACCTATGTTTACATTTCCAATAGCAAAGACCTGGAGGTCAGGGTGCATGGCTGTGCATGCAAAATGTGTGATTTTGACATCAAAGATAGAAGTTCACATCCTGTTTCCTACCAACAGTCAACCTTGATTTCTGTTGAAATCAAGGTTTCCTAACCTCAACAAAGTAGATTTAGATGCCTAAACGTAACCAAAAATACAGGGGCAGCAGATCAGAAAAAGTTCATATGGATCATCGTGAAACGGCCATTAGATATGAAGACTCTCATATTATTGATATTTCTTGCATTATTTTTTTGAACAGTTATGTGCAAATTATTAAAATGCACACTTGATGGATTATTATATTGAAAACTACCACCATGATTTACCAACATTTATAACTGCAGACCTGATGTCTTTTTATAAAGTGACAAAAACATGACGCTTTATCAAATATTTATTTTCTAATAAGCCATCAAGGCTGTTATAAAGGTTAATAAATCATCAATGAAGGATCATGGTTTTCTCACTTTTTTCCCAATCATCAAGAAAATTTAGACAGATGTTATGCTAGAGGAGGCACAACAGTTTTTTTTCACAACCTGGCAACTCAAATTATTACTATCTACTAAACATTAATTAAGTACTATTTATAAAGCCAAGATGACTGACCTGCAATGAAACAGGGCACTTCTCTGGCATTTGTGTTGTTGGTGACTCTTCCACGAGTGGCACACATTTTCACCTGCATAGGGTGGAAGGGCAGCAGCTCACGCCCGTTGTCTTTGAACTCTGCATTCACTCGCAACAGTCCACCATCCCTATCAAGGTCACGAAGAAAGAGGGCAAGCTTGTCCTCAGAGCCGTAAACCTGGCTGAGATCCAGGAAGGCTGTCAGGGCATTGATCTGCTCTCTCTTGTTGGGCTCTCCGCCAAAATTGTAGGCTGAGAATCCTGTTCCGCAAACAGGGGCTGATCTAAACGAAGGGATGCAGCTCTCTGGGCCTGGGCGAATACGGGGGTCATTGGGAGGAATCTGTTTTTAGGAGACAGAAGTCAAAAGGTTATGGATAGAATCTTTTAGTGAAAACAACATCCAAGTGTTTGGGTTTGAGTTTGAGTTTTGACACCAACCGCGATGGGGATGCACGGCTCAGTTCGCTCACAGCTTTCATCACAGTTCACCCCATTACTAAAGGAGCGGATGCTGGGGGAGAAGGGCGTGAAGGTGAGATCGTGGTCGTTCCACTGGCCAAACAAGGTCACCATGTGAGTGAATTCTCTGTCGCTAACCACACCTCCGTCATTTGTACTGAGGATGTTATTGGACACTTGTCGGACCTGAGATCAGAGCAGAAATGGTTGGTTTCAATTCATATCAGTATTTCTCAATAAAACTGTCTTTTAAGCGACTGTCATCAAGATCGTACCAGGGGGAGCAGGAAGTTGTTGATCCTTCGGTTGTTCCATCCTTTTGGTTGGGAGATGCCATCGTCATATTCGGCGGCCAGCAAGCGGCGGAAGGGAGTGTTGGAGGCTCCGAGGCGAGGTTTGTTTCTAAAAGCGAACAAGAAATGTCCATGTTTAGAAACACTGCTTGAGAAATGCCAGAAAAGTGGACACATCTTCTGCGGTGTATGGCCTAAGACATTTTGGTGTATTTCACAAGCATTTTCTCTCAAAGTAAGCACTGTTAAATCTAAGAGACTCTGTCACAAAATCAACCAATTCTTGCCAAGTTGCCCTTAATTAAACACAAACTTAACTTTTTTCCTAAATATAACTGGAAAGCAAGAAGTCAAAACAGGTAACCAAAATGCAGAAATTTAGGAAATTAAAATATGCCTGGTTAAGTTTTTTGAGAAAAGAATTTAAACTTAAGGTTTCAGTTTACATAAAAATAATATTTGCATGTAAAACTGTATGTATGATAGCAGACAAAATACAGAGGCAAACCATTTTCACTCTAACATGTTTAATATAAAGTATGATATTCAAGTATCTCTTACAGGTTGTTGCAGACGCTCGTGATTGTGCGATACTTGTTAATGTTTTGTGTGGTACGGCAGGATGGAATTCTGGTTCGAGCAGCACATCCGGTTATAGCGGCAAGCCTTTCCAGGTCCTCTGTAGTGAGCAAATCTAAAAGATTCAGAAGACACATTTAATGGGTTTCCAGTGTGTATGCATGTCTGTCTAATTTATGTCTAGTCCTTAATTACAGCTTTGAAGTGCTTCACAATGCCATCTTTATGAAAGAATAAACCTCAGACCCTCAACCAGAACCAGGAAAAGTTGTCACAAAAACAATATGTTTGTGTGTGTCTTTTTTTGTTTGGGTGCTGTGTGCCGTGTCTGACCTGTTGCGTTGAGTGAGCGTTTGTGCACATGGTGCACCCTGTCGTGCACCAGACGGAGGGTTTGTCCCATGTAGTCTGCAGATCTCACAGCTGAGCGTGTGTCTCCACGAGGCTGCTTCAGGAGACGAAGAATATCTTGAGGTCTCACCACATCCCTGCGGACTCGACGCAGACTCCTGGAGGAGAAAAAGTCACACAGTTGAATACTTAAGTCCTAAATTGTGGTCCTAATGGAGGTTCTGTAACTTACAATTACTGAGCTACAGAGTTACTGTAAATAATAGCTTGCCTGCCAAAGAAAAAGCTTTTAATTTTACATTTATGCAGAATTAATCTGACAAATAATCTTGTTTTTTACTCTGTGAGATGAAATGAAGCCTTAAAATGAACTCACTCTTCCCTGGAGTACTTGTATGCATCATCCACAATTTTCTTTGCCTCCTCAAAACAGTCTTGAAGGAAAGGACTGCCGAGATATTTCCCTGCAAAGAAACAACGCATTTAACCAAAGGATTTGAAAGTTGACTATACACTGATGTAACACAGACAAATTCAGGTATAAATAGAAATTAGAAATGTGTCTGCAGTGTGAACGATGTAGTCTACCTGCTTGCTCGGCGTGAGCCGGCACCAGGCAGATGCCCAGCAAAAGAAGGACAGAGAAAAGCATCTCTGAAACAAACAATCAAACACAATTCATTAGCACTAAAACTACATTCACTGCATTTGTTAAGATGCATACACAAATACGAATAAAAATCTATAAAGCATCCAAACAAAGAAAAAGAAATCTCATTACCTGTGCCAGTGAAGGTACCTGTGAAGATTGCAGATGATCTTTGAGATCTGGAGTATGCTGTGTTGTCCCGACCTGTTGTCATTCTTTTTTATACACTGAGGCCTCGCCCCCCTGGGTTGTCCAGGTGAAGTCACAGGCGGTAAAAAACAGTTCCTTGTTCCTTGTCACTTTGCTGAGGGAAATCTTTTGTTTTTATCAGTTATTGTTTTTGGTCAGTTGATAAGAGATATGTTCTTTATTATTTAGAAAACAATATAATAAGGCACATAACAAGTGCTACTGGAATTGGTGATAATGGACATCAGTAACAGTAACAGTGATGATATCAGTTTGTTAGCTTTTTAGTATTTTAACATGAAGCTATATGAATAAACCATACTCTTATTGATTATTATAATTTTAATATAGATGTGTTTTTAAGGACCATTACAGACAGATTTTAGAAATAATGTTGTCTACTTTTTTGCATTAATCTTCTAGCCTTCAAGCCTGTTTTTTATCGTGAAGGAGGTTTGGACTGTTTTCTTATATTTTTTAAATTTGATTTTTTAAATTAATTTAATTTAATTGGTTCTAGTATTTTTCCCCAGAGCAAATAGTCTTAGGAGAGGTTTTATTGTTGCCTTGTTCATTTTTGTTTTCATAAAGGGGATTAGGACAGTGTTGTGGTGGTGTTTACTCATCTGTTGTTGCCATATTGCCACTGTTACCACACAGAAACTGATCAACTTGAGAAAGTCAGTGAGAAGAGGAAGTCATTAACACTTGTTTCCAATGATAAAAAATACTAATGAGCACAGTTTACCCATCAGTTACTTTGAATAATTGTTGGAGTGCAAACAAGTGTTGATGATGTAATATCTCTCAGACCTTGCTTCTCTCTTTTGATTCTCTTTTTAACTTAATTTTTTTAATTCACTGCAAAATTGTTGTTTTTTTTTAACCTGACTGAGTGAACCGCAGAAGATTTCCAGTGTTCATGTACCCTGTGCCTGTGCAAATGGCCATTAAGTCTCTTGAATCTTGAGTTAATCCATCATTAGCCTCTGAGTAAAATCCCTAATCACATTTTTATTTACTTTTTAGTGAGGAGTTCAAAACAGTTGTGTATTAACTAAAGGTGTTAGTCACACAGCAACACAGGTAAATAAGTAATAGGTTGTGTGAGATATGGTTGCACAACAAGGAAAAGGAAAGCCAGATATACGGTTAAACACAAGATTACCTTGAAAAAGTGTTTGGGTGTGGAGCCCTGTGTCTGAGGTATTTATATACAATGGTTTTTTCACAGTCATCACACAAAATGGTCATTGATAATAAAACAAGGAACCTGGAGGTTTGAGAAATGAGCCCTTGAAAGCCTGGCATTCAATAACTAACTGATTGTTACTGATAATGTGAACAACTTATTTGTGGGCCATTATGTCATCATATAAGCCCAATACACTAAAAACCCTTAAATAACCTCTAAAAAACACCATTACAAATTAAATGACAGATTACGGCAAAGTGTTCGGGATTCTATTGTTATCTAGTTCAGACTACAGGATCTCATTGGGAATTTGATTTAATTATGACTCTTCTGACTGCAAAATTTGAATCAGGATCCTAAACACCCTGCAGATTGATCGGACATCCCACCTTGGCCATTGTTTAAACCTAGTGAGGTGTAAAAATTATTTAAAGAAAAGGGAAAGGTTGGGTGCACACTGAAATGTGCAAACTCCCCAAAAGTTCATTGATGCAATGTTTCGACCTCTGCCAATTTGTATGCTGTGTTTGTCCTGTACCTGAACCCACTATGTGCACACTATCCACCCTTTTGACTTCAAACTTATTTACAGACAAAATTTTAACTAAAATGGTTTAAAAGGAGACACAATTAAAAAGCTGAGGAACAAGTTGCACTAAAGTGAATACAAGTGATTGACAGTAAACATGATTCTTTGGTTTCTTCTCATGTTAAGGGAATTTTCATGCACCAGAAAGACTATTTTTAATTTCAGCAGTTTCAACATGAGATTTCAGTTTGTCTGCTTGCACAGGAGAGTTGCACTAATCGTGTCCAGTTCCCCTTTTGAAGGAAGTTCAAGAAGTAGAAATTTACAGCGATGGCTGAAACATTGTTGGTCAACTTCAGGATGTAGCAAGAAATCACATTTCACCAGTGAGATGGTTGGTGAGCGTCCGCTTTCTTGTGAACTTGTTGAGAAATTTGACTTTTACAATCAAGCAACAATTCTGTACAGACAGAAGCAGAAACATTGTATAATTAAAAACACGAACACCGGGTTTTAGCAGTGGCAATAAACAAATACTCCATTACAAGTCCTGCATGAAAAATCTTACTTAAGTAAAAGTACATAAGTATTAGCAGTAAACTATACTTAAAGTCTTAAAGTAAAAGTACTCATTTGGTCCCTCTGACTGATATATCATTATATATGACATTATTAGATTATTAATTACTGAGGCATCAGTGTGTAAGCAGCATGTTACTGTTGTAGCTGCTGGAGGTGGAGCTAGTTTGAGCTACTTTAGATACAGTTAGCTAGTTTAGCCCAGTGGCTGCCAACCTAGGGGTCAGGCCCCTCTAAAGGGTCACCAGATAAATCTGAGGGGTCATGAGATGATTAATGGGAGAGGAAAGAAGAAAAAACAAAATACTGATACACAAATCTGTTTTCAGTTTTTGGACTTTTTCTCTAATCTTTGATTTTTGGTGAAATATCGGATCACATGAACATTTATTGAAATGAAGGCATGTGAGAAGTTTAGAGGGAAAAACCACTATTTGGTGCAGCTGTTAACAACTCATAGACATCTGAAATGTGACTCCGACTACACACTGCTTTTTGTTAGACATCAAAACCTAAAAAGACCACTGGTTTCATCTTTAACAATGTGTTGTATTTTAAAAGCTTGTCCGTTGTGTCAAATCTTCATCTGAAAAGTAACTAAAGTTGTCAAATAAATGTGGTGGAGTAGAAAGTACAATATTTCCCTCTGAAATGTAGTGAAGTGGAAGTATATTCTCAAGTAAAGTACAAGTACCTCAAAATTGTATTTAAGTACAGTACTTGAGCAAAACTACCTAGTTACTCTCCACCACTATCATTTAGTGAGGCAGAGCGTCAACAATGCCTTATAGTGCTGTTGGTAATAAGAGTAATTCACCCGGTCCAGGAAGCAGAGGTGATGAGTCATTTGTGCCATTTATGACAACAATAACTTTGTATACAAGCCGGTTTAATGCAGACCTCACCTTTTCCATGAACACAATAAGGAAACTGTGAAATTCATAATGATGGCAATAAATTCAAGGCATCTTCGCCCAGACTGACACGAAAAGGAGTTTCCCACATGCAGGAAATTTAATACTACACCAAAATTGATGTGACTGCAATCAGTTTCATTTAGTCACTTTAATTAAACCTAGAAAAGAAGAGCAGGAGCTTGTGTCCATCCATGTACATCACTGAGGGCTTTATGCATAACATCAGTTCTGTCGCAAACATCCATGTATAAAAGAAACTTTCTGCTTCCTCATTTAACAGACATTTTGTCTGAGTTTGTCTCACCACAACGATCAAGATCAACAGATTTGAGCAAGAGCTGATGGCAGCTGTCTCAAACAGCCAGGAAATGTTTCATTTTCAAGATGGATATTAGGGCCTTTATAAGCCATTAAACAAACAGAATTACTTATTATGTTTGACTTATGTATAAGGTTATGTAGGTCACGTGTAGGTCATGTAGAGTCTTGCTAAACTAAAAGCCAGTTTGAGGAAACTGTGGTCTTGCTTTCTGTTCTTCATCTGTATTTCCTTTTTTGACACAAATTCATAGGCCAAACGTGGAGACATGTGCACAGCCTTTACACTTCACATGCTTCATTAACTTATTTATTTTTTCTATAAACTACTAAATTACAGCAAATAAGTAAACGTATACATGTACCTCAACTTAAACTTCCTACAGCCCTTTAACCTCAGTGCTTCTAGGTTTCATTCCTAATTTGAGAGACATAATATCTGCGTGACAGGACATCTGACCATTAGATCTGAAGTTATTGGGTTCCTCTTCTCCTTCTCTACCTTTTTTTATGTAACTGAAAGTTGTGGGAAGACTTAATCCTTGACAGGTAGAGCTACACATATATTCATCTAGGCTCGTGGGATTTTTTTAACCCTTGATGAATGATGAACTGGTACAAGGTAAAGGATTGATTTAATAGCTTTTTACACACAAAATCCACTGAAATGTCAAGTGAATATTTCAAAAACAACTCAGGCTATCAGCAAATTATGTTCTGTAGTGTCTGTGTGGAGTTTCTATGTAGCTTCAATATTTGTGTGCATATCTAATGTAGCTATTTATATGTATAATTGGATTATTGCAACAACAAGCGTAGTACATGTACAAAAGGTATTATTGGACATACAGCAGACGTTTGTTGTGTATGTCTACAGCTTTGCATATTATACAGAATAAGTTTTCAAGTGTGTATCATTAGTGGGACATAATACAAGATGCATTTTGTCTTTTGTACAGATATTTTTCATCATAAAAAAATAGGAACTATTATTACTGAAGCCTTTTCATAGAAAGATTTTGCCTGGAATTAAGAGAAACACTTTTTTACTCATGACCTCTTCCCTGTTACAGTCATTAATAGAGCAGTTCAGTTCAGTTCAGTTTTATTAGACATATGTGGGTCATTTGTAGTCATACAAGGTCAAAGGTACAATCAAATGTGTTGGACAAGAAAACAGGTCAGCTCAGTAATACGAACACTAGTCGTATAAAATATAGAATATAAGATAAAAAATTAAATAAAGATGGGATGAGATATGAATAAAATATAACACTATATACAAAAAGAGATTTTATGTATGAATGTGAAAGTGACGAGTGTATACAACAGTATTGTGCATTGGGTATGTAGCAGCAGTTTCAGTAAGTTTATCCACGTCTTACAACTGAACACGTTTACTAATATGAAGTTACATTTTCACCTCTGGCCCTTTTAACATCTGGATGTCTGCTTTCCAGCATTGATTCAAATCAGTCACACAGAACAGAAGTTTGGTCGAAGCACAGAAACGTGTGTCGATTAGGTGGATAAACTCATGTAGTATAAAATTACTGTAAATAATGTATCATGTACAAAAATCAAGCCTCTTATGATGATTTATAATCGAGCAATTAAAATTCTAGACAGAAGACATTAAGACCATATCACTGTCATGTTCTTAAGAAATTAAATATGTTACGTTTTGATAATTTTATTAAATGTGCTAACCAGGCTCCTCATGTGCTCAGTGACATCATGGTATCTCTCTCTCAGGGTTGCAGTAACAAGAGGTGCGTCTACCGGGAATTGTAAGGTGCTCTCTCGTAAATCCTCACTTGGACAGGCGGCTTTTTCTGTCCTGGGGATCAGCGTGTGGAACTCCTTACCCATAGAACTCAAAATGGATCATGACTGGGATCATTTTAAACTCAAATTGATTGTAAAGAGGGATCATTGGTGTAGATGTAGTCGTGAATGATCTGGTGCTTGTTGTTCTATGAAATTGTTATTGTATCATTGTTTATGTTGTGCTGTTTTGTATGTATTTTCTTGTTGAGTTTTGTGTTTTGTGCTATGTGTTATGTGGCATTGGTTCATGCTATATGCTTGTCCCTGTACAAATAAACATTAAAAAACATACAAATAGGTAGTAATTTCTTTGTGGTGATTGGTGTCCACAGCTCAGTCAAAAACACTGCAGACAAAAGGCTTCAATGTCTCCATGTTCAACTGTAGGTGAATTACATTTTGCACAGAAGCACTTGTTATTCACCTGGAGAATATGAGCTAGCTGTGTAAAATTCGTAGCAAGGGGGAAGCAGCCATGTGCAAGATAAGCTATGAAAGAAAGACAAAGAAAAAGCACAAACATGTAAGGTGAGGAGGAAGAAACTGACAAAAATGTTGCAATGTGTCATGGAATCCCGCCCACTCTCTGCTGATATCTCCAGCCCAGACAAAATCCGCCCAATACTCCAGATAAAAAAAGCAAATGGGGGTCAATGTGCCATTCATTGAATGTTTTTTGTTTGGCTGTTGGGTGAAAACTGACAAAACAAACCACATCAAAACTCATGCAAGTCAATGGGGAAAAAGAGAAGAAAACACTAAGAAGGGAAAACAAGTGTGTATTTCCGGAAGTTGTATACAACAACACCTGTTGGTAAAAAAACAGTTCCACTCATTTGGCACCCTAGGCGACCGCCTATTTGACCAATGCCGCGGGCCGCCCCTGCTTCAACGGGTCTATTTTTATTTCCATATTATAAAAATAAAACGTGCATCATAAATGCTTATTAGGCAATGCAATTCTCTGTTGTAATGTTTAGTGTAAAACAGACACACTAAAGACTTTTGAATTAATGACACACATACTCTGCCATAAACTACTGGTCATAAAGATAAGCATGTGAAGACATGTCTGGGAAACCTTAAATCAAGATAAAAATAGCACCACTTGACACACACGTGAGGTTTTGTTTTTTTTACTGCACATTTACTGTTCAAGTCAACAACTACAATCTGACAGTATTCAACAAAACAAAACAAACAACACCGGAGGTTTATCTGTTTTCTAAAGAAAATAGTGCTAACGTAATTACATGATTTCTGTATTAACTAGTGTTATACAGATAATGATTCAGTGGCTTTATTTGTATGATGGACTTTGTTATAATATGATTTTTGCTGAAACAAAAAAGAAGATTGTCCATATTTCTTATAACAAAATGGATTCCCTGATTGATTTCATACTTCGTAGCTCATTCACTAATGCCAGAACTGACTCTTAGACTTCAGGACTTACTTTAAAAGGGTCCCATTACAAACATTTCATTAATGGTTTATAACATACTATAATGTAGTTAAAAGCAAATATAAGGACATTTAAGTGTTTATTAATGACTGTAACCTGTCCTATGAAGACATTTTATATTATTACAAATGTATTATTTTGCCATTTATTATCTGTATATACATCAGTCTCCACTTATGGGTGCCCACAGGAGGAGTTCTAGTTATTGACAAATACATTAATAAACACTTATATATTCTTACAATTTCATTATAGTGTGTTTTTCCCAGTTTCAATGTTTGTATACTGCTTATAAATGCTAAATAGGGGACTTAAAGTAAAGTGTTACAGAAACATGTTAATTTAGATGAGAAGTGTTTATTATACTCAAGAGAATAAAGTTGATGAATGAAAGAAAAGTGAAGAGGCAGCTTTGTTATTCTTAGACCCTCATCATGTGGGCCTCAAATGTAAAGTTTAGCCTGAGGGTGGCGCCAGAGAAAGCAGCCATTTTGTTACATATCAGAGACATACTAGATATATTCTGTACAGTACATTTAGGACATCTCAGATGCAGCTTATAAGGCATAGCTTTATATTGCTGGACTCTGTACAACTTTCTGCAATATAAGCTGCACTTTATACTTAACTTTGATCTCTGAGGCTGAATGTTAAGATGCTAAACTTAAATTTCCCACTGTTAGCATAATAAATATATGTGAAGGCAAGACAAGTATTGAATATTAACATGCTGACATTGAGCATGTAACATCTGGCATGTTGGGATGCTAATGTTCAAATGCATTTACTAACGCTTCCATTTGAGACACTGATCATGTCCACAGAATTTTAATAATAATTATAAAACAATGTTCTGTTATGTCCTGAAGGAAATGGATAAAAAGCAATACAGTTTTCGAAATGTTAAGAGCTGTGTTGTCAAACAGATACTTTTAACAAGCTGGTTTAATAACCCGCATCTGTGATTTGTTGACATTAAGAATAAACCTAAATTGTATGACTTAGGACTGCATTGGTAATGATTGTTCTTGTAAATACGCAGACAGGTTTTAAGTCCTACCACTGGCATCGGCGGGCGAAGATGAGATTAAACAAAAAGCTTTTGAGGAAATCATATCTTACAGACACAAAAGCAGAACAAGATCGACTGGGTAAGATTGACATTTGATTTGCCACCAGGTTTTCTAACAATTACTGGCAACACGTCAGTGATCATACCTGACATAAGTCTCTGTAATACTGATAGTAAAGACTGTTAGTATGAAAAAAAAGCACAAAAACAAGACCAAAAAATAATGCACATAGTAGAGTATAATAGTGAAATAAACAATGAAAATGTTAAACCGATAACACAAGACTGTATCTTTAAGTGAGATAATGAAAGTATATTAATAGAAGCAGCAGAGGATAGTGCTTCAACATGAGCTACGGGACATAAATCAAGACACATGGTGAAATGTGCCAAAAGTTTGGTGAGCATTTCTATGGAAACCCAGCACTAATGGTAAATGATCTCTTGATGTATCACAAGATGTCTGTTATAAATGTCTGACCAGTTAATCTTAACACAACTAAACCTATTCTACAGTATAATGGCCAAACAAAGGCTTGTACTCTATAAATCATTAATTAAAATAATTTATTTATATCCTTTTGGACAGCATGTTTAGTTCAAAGCACAATTTATTGTTATTATTTATTATTCATTGTATACCAGCTGCATGATTATTCTAGATATCCTAGTAAGACGCTACAGAATCAACTTTGTATTTACGTGTGTTCTCATAACAACATTTGTAAATATGATAAGATCTGTTTGATGTAAGGACATTGGATCTGATTGCTACACACACACACAGACTTTCTTAACTTTCAAAACATTTTATAATTAAAGATGTGAAAACTGCTGCTGGATTTAAACCATGGATATCCCGGGGCCTTGTTTTCCTTCATGTTATTTGAAATTTGAAAATAATTTCAAAGGGAAGTGTATGTCTGTGTCCTGCACACTGGGCACAGTATGAGAGCAGGAGCAATAAAATGGAAGTTGCATTAAAATGAGATGGTACTGACCTACATCAGTGGGTGATTTATGAACGTTTCTGTAGACTCTGATTGGAGAAAGTGATACTGTGTATATATGTCAATGTGTAATTTGTCAAGTGCCCCTCAAGTTGGACTTCAACACCCGGAAAATGTATTTGGCTCATTAGTTTGCTTCAGGACAGAGATAAAACTTAGAAAAGGCACGTGACAATGCCAGGATATCAATACCGTGGCACACTTCCATCAGCCTTCCCGGATTAGAGATTGCACTCACGACCTTCCCAGATTTGGTGATATAGTTCAAGGGCTCAGTTCCAGTGCCATCCAGTTTCTTAATTAGCCCAATCTGCAATGTCCACGTCACTGGGTTACACTAGGTTAACATCACAGCAGCTTAGTATCAGGAAGCCAAAACAAATAAACTCCAAACAACAGCAAACCAAATCCTGCCTTATTAAGTCTGCTCTCATTGACATAAATGGAGTGGACAAAATATAAAAAATATCTCTCAACATAATGTTATTTTATAATGTGAATGTGTGCCCTTTATATAAAACCTACACAGTATGTCTCAGCTGGAATGAACCAAACTATAGGATTTGATGAACAGACACTTTATTCATTGTATATAAATGTATAAATGCATCTGTGTACACATAAAACAAAATTGTTTACATTTTTTGTACTTTGATTCCAGACACTGATTATGAAACTTTGTAAACAACTAATATTAGCTTCCCCTTTGACCGCAAGATTAGAGAAATGTAAACAAATAGCTCCCTGTAACATACTGGAATGAGGTTTTTTTTTTTATTTCAACTTCTATTTTCCACTATGAGCTGAACTCAGTGTTCCCACCAGCAACTAATTAAAACTGGACAAGCCATGGATGCTGCCCATCTGTCTCACTCAGCCTGAATAGCTGTTTTGTGACATGACTGACTGAAATGTCAAAAATTGCACCTATGTAGCTAATACATACCTTTATTTCAGAGAAACCTCACAGCCTTCCTTGATATGCTCTGTGATGAGCTATCAGACCCTTTTGACAAAGTCTGCAAAACAAAGATGATACCAGTGGTTACTGGCGTGATCACTGCTTATCTGGTAAGTTGCAGGCTTTAATGTTTCCCAGTATAATATTCCTGAGTCCTGTTGTCTTTGCTTTCTCTATATTTCTGATTCTTTTGAGAGGTTTATCCTCAACAAAGAAAGTGTTCGATCCCTCTCTTTGTGGAAATCACAGTCTCCCTGCAGATTCCTTCACTTCTGTCACTTGGTGTCTGACGATGATCTATTGAAAGAGGTCAGTTAGCTAAAACTTGGAGGGAACATTTGATAAAAGGAATATTAACTGTGAAAAAATAACATTTTTATCTCTTTGTGCTTAACTCCACCTGCCATTTCTGTCTGTCAAAAAAGGAGGACCCCACATGCCTATTCTGTGAACGTATTATCAAATGGATGGATCTGATTGAAGCAAATCACATTTTCGCAGTGAAGCAACACATTCGTGAGCACATGAACAAATAGTATCTCTTTGTCCTGCACACCCATACAAACACTTTACTTCCATCAGACAGCACTGTAGACTGTGTGTGTAAGATATGCAGGCTCACTATTATCTTTATTTTACATCCTGTTGTTCTGCAGGACATTCTGACTAAGTTACTGGATGAATTTTGTCAAAATAATCCCGACCATGCAATGTGTCAGATATTGGACACCAAGGATCACAAGAAACTGGTGCATTTACTCTTGAAAAAAGCCGTGCCAAGGATCACATGTATTGCTGTCTGTGTTAGCTGCAGGAGGCACCTGTAGGTGAGTCTGATGATTTTCATGATCAATTGCATAAGAGATCAATTATTTTTTGACAAATTAATTGTTTAGTCTATTGAATGTCAGAAAATTGTGAAAAATTCCCCTTCACAATTTCCCAGGATTGAAGGTGGTGCAAATCCTCACATTTGAGAAGTTGGACTCAGTGAATGTTTGACATTTTTGGTAGAAAATTTATTTCAGTTATTAATCAATTATCAAAGTTGTTGTCAAGTCATTTTCTGTGACAACTATTGCACTACATGTGTGCAGTTATACAGATTTATTGCCCTCAAATGTGATGCAAGTATACATTAGTAGTTAGTATACATGTAATTTTTCAAGCAAAAATGGCAAAAAAATCAGATTCCAGCTTCTTAAATGTGTATGTTTTCTGATTTTCTTAGTTTTCCTTGATAAAAAAAAACAATATCGTTCATTGAAGACTACTACTTTTTCAATTTATAGACCAAACGATTGATCGAGAAAATAATTATTAGTTGCAGCCCTGCTCTCAAGGTGGAAAATGTTAAGATAATGAAACACAAATTTAATAGATCATAAAACATATTATATCCATGCTCCTCTTTTCAGAGTCGGACTAAAAGTATGAGTCAACTTTGATGCCCAGATGGATGATCCAGGTCTTTCAACATCAAACTGCAAATACTTCTGTTACTGCTCTACAAAGTGGCATCCTGCCTTGTAATTATTTCACAAGTTGGTACTGATTTAATATCTTACTGAATTTGTCATTTTGCATCATATATTTTGTCTACATTGAGTTGCTTAGCTTGACAAAATATTGTAGACAAAAAGATTATCTGAGGTAAAAGGAATGTTAAAAACATACTGTATGAACACATTAACTGTAACAAATAAACCTTTTAAACAACTATTCTGTGCACTTAGTCAGATTTTTTACTAACTATGATTATGAATTTAACTTCTTTTCTATACATGAATTATGCCAAACTCAATCTATGAACTTCTCAGACCATGATTTTAATCATTAGATGGATTTGAGGTGAATTCCTTTATACAAAAAGATGCACATTACTGATCATGTAAAGCTGTGTGTAGGTACGTCAATCTACATGACTGCTGTAATTCACCTGTTGTTCACACAAACACACACTGTAAGTAGTGAACTACTCTTGTGGTTTTATGTCAAGAAATGTAAATACCGCCTGAGGAAGTGATCATTTTTACAGCCTCTTTCTACTGTGACCAACTTCTGGCTTCATGTCCTCAGGACATTTTTTATCTTAACATTTTCTCATTCGTTACAAAATCCACTAAATCAGTTTAACTGTCGTGTCAATCATTGGCATTAAATCTAATTAATCAAGTATGGTTTAGAAAGGATAACTGACTGATACAAAGTAACACCAAACCTGGAAAGTCAGCCATTAGATTTTATCTTTAGACTTTATGCCTCTGACTTTTTTGGGGGTTTTATTCATACTTATGTATTTTGACCCAGTAAGTCTACAGCTTTGCTCGCAGCTCTGTCAGGGTTTGAGCTAATGCTAACATGCTAACATCTGCTAATTAGCAGTAAACACAAAGTGCAGCTGAGGCTGATGGGAATGTCAGTATACCTTTGCAGGTATTTGGTCAAAGTATTACATTACTGCAGTTCATCCTGAGGGGGGCGGCGATTTCTCAACCAAATTTCATGGGAATCCATCCAATAATTGTTGAGACATTTCAGTCAAAACCATAAATGTCAACCTACTGATGGCACTAAAGGAGAACTCAAGTGATCACCAAAGTCTATCGGCTTCATCCTCTTGGGAACATGGATGTCTGTAAAAAATTTCATGACAATCAATCTGTTAGTTGAAGTAAAATGGTGGTGTGCTAAATGGGTAAACCTTAGGATGCACTTACTGTACTAATAACACTGCTTTTGAAGAAAAAGGGTTGAAATTTAGGAAGACAGGAGTCATGAGTATATAAAAGAAGTTTCTTGATGAGATGTGAGGTGGCACTTCATGTTTAGTCTATTTACTGATACAGTACAGTGGAAATTCTGGAAAATTGAGGGTGGTTTCAAAGCATAAGGATCACATGTCTCACTTGTGTTTCTCAAACTAAAACTGAGATTAGAAATTAGCCCGTGGTGCTGTGAAACATTTATTAGCTTCAATGTAGGCAATGAGTCGTGTAGATGTAGAGAATATAATTTTAAATAGTACTGGTAGAGAGAATATGGAGCCTTTTTCACTATAACACCAACTCTGATTGTATTTGATATTTAATTGATATAATTCAGTGAAGTGGATGATATTTACAGATAAATTGAAAAATATATCTCAGTATTCACAGCTAGAATGCACCAAACTATAGGATAACATGATATGACACAGTGCAATCATTGCATATTTTAAATATAACTACTGTACAGTACATCTGCAAACACATCTGAGTCTTTAAAATAAATGATGTCAAGTTTTTGTACCTCGGTGTGAGGAACTGAAAATGCAACTTGACTAATATTAGCATTTTGAGAGGTAGAGAAAAAAAAAAGTTCCGCTATGCTGCAAAACAAATCTTATCATACTGGCCTGAGTTGGGTGGGGGCTATAGGTGGCTGGAGGATCCTGTCAAATATAAGCTGCATTTTTCTGTTCCCGGCACAGATCTGAGGAGGGAAGGCAGTCAACTAAAAACCTGAGAATACGTAACTGATGATGGCCTCATTCCAGTTTGCATTACTTCTCTTCATTGGTCTCCAAGGCTGTGGTAAGACATTGGAAATATTATTAATAAGATGATGAATTCACTATTTGAAGCATATAAGAAAAATGTCAAATGATGCTACAAATTACAATAAGGGTGATTAACGGCAAATAATTTCCCTGCAGCTCTGACTTTTAATATCAATGGTTTGGAAAATGATGCACTGAAAGCAGTAAGTGATGATTTTTGATTTTTTTTTGTAACAGTCACTGTCTTTTGCATTCAAAACATGAAAAAAAGAAAAATTGTGCATGTATCCTACAGAAACACAATGTATTAAACAACAAATATTATTTCTAGAAACAAACATAGGGGTATCACCCTAATTCCTGGGTTTGGTTACTATTTTTTGTGTATATTAAGTACTACGATTGTAAAACAATGTGCTCTAAACGGCCTATTTTGGAAGTATAACAACAGTGTTATGTGATAATGATGGTGAGAGTGGAATGATGGTTCAGCACCATTATTCCACTCTTTAAGAAAACGTTGCAATTATTAAAATTAAAAGTGATGCAACAAACGTAAGGAAATAGTGTTGACCTCTTATAGAGAACTAAGATTTTCGTTTCTTCAAAATCAGGAAGTTGATCGTCTCTCGAATTCAACGTGACACGATGCCACTTTCAGGAAGATCAAAAATATACCTACTCTCATATGCTTTTTCTAATGTTTCAGTTTTGAGTCTAATTGAAATGACGCAGCTACTAATGAGATTCTTCTGAACATAACATGTTTTCAACCACAGAAATGATCGAGCATCATTCACAAATGTATCTCATGCACACATTAACTTAGATTATGAAGCCTGTGCGTGTATCACATGTGCGTGATAAAATCAGTTTAAGGAGCTGATTCAATTTCAGTACGTGACTCTGACTTTCTACTCAGACTGATGACGCCTGCCAGGACTGCACCAAAATATTTGAACTCCTTGCTGACCTGCTTTCCAATGCAGATCTCCAGGTGAGTACAATAGTTACCTGAGCAGCAAACACATTCCAGAGGATTATTTGCTCACTGATTGTTATATTGTCAATATCCACATTGACAAGTCAAGATTAAAATACACACTGTGCAATCTCAAGTGCTTGCTAGTATTTGTCGATGAATAGTTTTCACTACTGTAAATACAAAAAAACCCACTTAAAGTTCCTGGAATTATTTTACACCTTTTATCAGCACATTCTACTCATTCAGAGATGTAAATCATTTGTAATCAGTCATGCATACATTGATATATATCACACTTGAATGCACATGCACAATAAAGGAAAGGTCCCTTTTTCTAGGTGGTACCACACCACTTCCTATTTTCTATCTTGGACTAAAGTTGAAATGAAATTTACTGTAAGTTTCAGTTTCAGTCAGCTCACCTGACCTCAAAGATCCGCTTTTCTCTGAGCCCAATCTGGTCTTTGGGGAGTCCCATCTGAGTCCAAAGAGAGAAAGCTTTAACTGGTTAATTTCTATGACCATGAGTAACTATTTTGAGTCACACATCATACAGGAAGACATTTCACCACTCTCTTTACGCTCCATTTTGGTGAAAACTGTGGGTTGGAATTGGGTAGCTGTGAACAGAAAAGAAAAAATACATCAGTTCTGTAACATTTTATCTACACATCGATTACATTGAAACCATCAATTACAGGACATAAAGTGTAAATGTACTATGTATGGTGGGTGGGGGGGGAAGGAAATTATAAAGGTAGAGCTGAAACAATTAGTTGATTGCCAGAAAATTAATCAGCAGCTATTTTGACAATCAAATAATTGTTTCAGTCACGCTTTAAGCAAAAATGACGTCGTTCTCTAGTTCCAGCTTCTCCTTTGTGAGGATTTGCTGCTTTTCTCTACTTTATGTCATTGTAAACATTGTAATCTTTGGGTTCTGCAGACCAGGTTTTTGTAGTCAGATAAAACCAGACATTTGAAGATATCATCTTGGACACTGTATTCTGAATTTTTGTAGACAAAACAATTTATTAAGAAAGTAATCTGCGGATTACTATATAATGAAAATAATCATTAGTTGCAGTAAATTATCAACTTAAAAGCATTTTTAAAAATTCAAAGTCTAAATCACTGTCAGATCTTGCTGTAAACAGTGTTCATGGCTACAGGGACCACTGGGGGTGGTTTTAGTTAAATAAATGATAATGATAAGACATTACGAATTAAATAATCATATGAACAAATATATAAATTAACCAATAAATTGTGGGCTTAACAAATTACCAAAAACCAACTCATAATCATGACGTTTTTTTTATTTTAGTAGTTGCAGTGCATTTCTACACTCAGCAAGCACTTTATTAGGAACACCTGTACAATCTAATGCAATACAACAGCTTCTGCTTTATGTTTATTATTGAGGTTGTAGTGGGTGCTGGTGGTTTACTGGACTCCATTATATTGAAAAGTGTCCCCCTCATGTATGTTAATGGGGTAAACACAAAGTAGAATTATCACAAGTGTAAAAGCTCGTATTATTAAATTTAATTTATGGCAGAGCTGTTGCAATTGAAATGGCCTTTTGCAAATGTCTGTTTTTACTTCATGTCATCAGTCATCGCCTTCTCATCCCTCAGTCAATCAAGCTCAACAACTTCAGCCAGCTAACACCTGTTGATAAGTCTACAAAGCCTTGGATTTTTTATTTTGCATTAAAGTAGCTTTTAAAATTCAGTTACCTCAGCAGCTTTGTGAGTCTACAGATGCCCCTCAGTAAGAGAAAGACACAACTCTGTGAAGAGCAAGAGGAGTTTTCTCTTTGGCTTCTCTGGTTTAAAGGCACTAGACAGATACCCGTCAGATGGCGAGCTCAAAGATGACATGTAATTGACATTGTTTGTCCACTATCTTGCCTACTGTCTGTTTGACTTGATTGTAGTTGGCAGAGAGGACGATTTTGTCAACAATCATACTCTTGCTCGGTGTTTAGATTTAAGCAGTGGTTCTTACACCAACTCATCCATAACAGGTCCACTGTCCTGAAGACCAACATTAAAGACCTCCTTTTATTCCAGAAAAAGATCATGGATGGCATCGAAAATCTGTGTGACCACCTGCCCGGGCCAGCCAGTACTGCCAAACTCTGTAAAGAAGAGGTGGAGAAGATGCTTCCAGTGGCCATCACCTTCATCACTGGTGCTGTAGTAAGTTGCAGGCAACAATAATATCAGGAGTAAAATAATAATGATGTGTCCTTCACTCTTTGCTGTCTGTGTACACCGCATTTCTGATGCTAGTAAGAGACTTAACACATAATCTCTCTTTCACTGTAGAAACCAGCAGAGATCTGCAAAATCCTTGGGCTCTGTGGTTCCTGTGAAAAGCAGAAAATGCTCAGCTATTTTGTCAACGAGGCCCTTCAGGCTGCTATGACAAACCAAAATGTCAGTTAAGTACAGCCAAGAGGGACACATAAGAAATTTTAAATGGGAATATGCCCCAATTTTATCTCTCAGTGCTTAACACTCTCCCACTCTTGTGTTTAATTTTGTCAATCAGGCGCTGCCCACATCACAATGCTCCTTCTGCATTTTTCTTGTCAAGACTTTGGAGGACTTGCTGCCTAAACAAAGGACTGAGGTGAGTCACACAGCAGCAAAGGAACATGTACACGTGAACAAAGACAGTATCTCTTTGTAACGCACACCCACGCAGACACCTAAATGCCACCAGACAGCACTGACGACTGTGTGGACAACTCTTGTTTTACATCCTGCTCTTCTGCAGGGCGCTGTGATCAAGCTGCTGGAGGAGATTTGTCATATCGTGCCCTCCTCCTACCGAGCTCAGTGCGAGTCTGTCATCGGCAAGTTTAGCAAAATGGTGCTAGACGCCATCTTGGGCTACGCCACCCCTCAGTCCATCTGTGCTCTCATCCACCTGTGTAAAGGGCAGGAGGCGCCAATTGTAGGTCAGTTGACACAAGTGCCTCTCCTTCAAAAGATCGTGAAAAAAGTCAACACATTTTCTAACAGCCCAGTGTTACATTTACAAATTACTCGTTGCAGCACAGGTGTAACTGATAACATGAATAACAGCTCTGCTCCACTTGTAGGCCGTGCCAGTGAGCAACAGCACATTTTTACATTTTCTAGAAGCCAGAACCAGAAAATGTTTACTTGATAAAGGATAAATTAATCAACTTATTGCATGTATGTAATCAAGACAGAGATCAGACATGAATGGGACACCGTTCTGTCAATTAAACTTTCATTTCAATGTCTTTCTCTCTCTCTCAGACCCGTGCACCTTGACGACATACAGGTGCAGTGACTTCAAGACTGCTGTCAAATGTGGAGTAAGTAAACAGCTATTAAGTTATAAAGTTGTTCAGCTTATGAATGCTCAGCAGTGATCTCATTTCTACTTACATCTACTCTATGCAGACTGTGTTCTACTGTCAGAGATTCGCCTGGAAGCCCCTCAACTAAAACACGCTCTAACGTGTTAAGGTAGATGGAATTTTGTGTAAAAATTTTGTGAAAATTGAAATAAATTAAATTAAACATAAACATTGAGTCCCATATAAAATATCTACAAATTCCTCTTTTCAGGATGGGACTGAAAATGTGAGTCAACTTCAGCGTCCCCGCGGACACCCCGGTCTTACAACATTAACCCGCAAATATTTCTCTTAACTGTTTGATTCCTTGTGGCTTCCTGTTTGATAGTGCTTATTTCCCCAAAGTTTTTTTTTTTCCCTTTCAGATACTGATTTAATATTTTACTCCACTTTTTGATTTTTGCATTGGATATATTGTTTGCACTGAAATGAAGGAAAGCAAGGCTTAGCTTGACAAAATATTACAGACAAAAGGATTATTTGAACTTTGAAGATATGAAAGCTTGGTTCAAAAGGTCAAATGCTTAGTATAAGTAAAAAGAAAAAGAGTTTCACAATAATTCTGCATACTTGATTTTTCCTTTGATTTTTTTGTACTAACCCCTATTCTGTACATAAAGATTTGATGACTGTTGGCTTTACATGAAGTTTCTTTCACACATTCAGATGACCTCTGGAGATTTTCTGAATGAATGTTAAATGAAATGAGCATTAAATTGGCTGCAAAACATCACTGGATCTGAGTGGTCCTCTCACTTTAAAGTAGCACTACAACTATTTTAAAATTTATCTACTGTACATGAATTTGTCACAGACTGGAAACATCTGTATTATTTGTTGGTAGGCTCTATTTACAAGTCTGAATCACGAACCTGATGGTAATAAACGTGATAGTGGTTTCTGAGCTTGAACTGTAATATTTTTGAGGTTTCAAAGTAGTGAAGTGAAGTGAATGTGTTTTCAGCAGTCATACATTTTAACACATGCACATTAGAGGTTGTGAAAGCCAGATAAGACACTTTTACTTCAACTTGAGGAAGTAATCCTTTTTAACAGCGCCTTTATAAAGGACACCCACTTCTGCCCTCAAGCTTTACTGTTCCTCATTTTCACCATTTTCTCATCAGTTGTTGCAAATAAACTCTCAATATAAAATGATCATTTCACAAAATTGAAGGTCATAACATGTAAAGTATGTTTAGATTAACTCATGCGTGTGAATTTAATGCGGAATCACTCAAATCTGCTTTATAATGATACAAAATACTGTACACAGCCAAAAAAAAAAAGAACATGTGTGAAGCAAGAGTGCAATTTATTTGAAGGGTTTAAAAGAGAAGCTCAACAACCAATCAGACTCCTCAGTATGAACTATTGAACAGGGTATAGGAAGAAAGTGGGGCAGGGGGATCAGTAGGTATGAAGTCAGATATAGTTGGGGGTATTGCAGAAAATGAGAAAAAGGCACTTTTACACATTCAGCAACCACACTGACAACTCACTTCTAATCGTTTAAAAAATAATAATTTAACAGAGAAAACGTGTCTCCTCAAAACCTCCACAAGAGACCATGTAAACAGGCTGGTTTCTCTGTACAACACCAACCAATCATCTGTCCCGTCTGCGGATGTGATAGAAGATGCAAACATATTGTAAAAAAAAAAAAAAAAAAAAAATCTTTGGGAGGTCGAGTCATTTCACGTGATGATCACTGACACCATGATTAGGATCAAACATACTCTCAGCTCTCAACTCTGTGGCTCCCCTGAAGTTTCTCTGTAGTACACTCAAGGAACCACAAGGTGATGCCAAAAGAGCCAAACTATAAAAATGAGATATCAGTGTTACCAAAGTAGTGGGGGTGGGGTGGGGGGGGGGGAGTCTAGTATCAGTGTTATAGATGTATATATTGGGACACAGTGCCACCTAGCTTCATGCTGAAAACATTGCAGACACACTTAACTGCACATAGCTCAGATCAGAGACCAGCTGTGGTGAATTTAAAAGTGAATAACAATCTCACTCAGGCTTGAAGCCAGTTTAGCTTAAAATCTGCAATTATATTATGCAGATACACATCCAGGAGTAAAGTCAAAGTGAAGGACAACTTGGGAAGCATTCAAAAGGCATATATACTGTGTATCCACAACTTCTTAGGTTCAAATCTGGCCAAGGCCTCATTCCACTCTTCATATGTATTTCCTGAAAGTAAACTCTGCAAAAATATCTTTAAAAAAAGGACAAAGAGAGGAGTCAAGAACCTTGACATACTCCGGTTGTGTCAACTGAACTAATCAGAAAAATTTAGACTTGTGCCATCTATCACCCATGGTTTAGTAGACCAGTCCTGGTGTAACGAATGAACAGGTTTTTAAAAACAAATAAATAAATAAATTAAAAGAAAGGCTTCAGCTGCAGCGTTCATTCAGGAACCGCTGTACAGCCCAAGAGAAAATGTGCGATTCCAGTGGCAAATTCAAAATCTACAAGCGTTACATTACATATCTGATCCCGCATCGTCATCTGTACAAAACTGACTACTATACCATGTCTTACATTCACTATGCTGACTGAGCGCTGCCTCTTATGTCTTTGTCTTGGTCTGTCTGTGGCTCTGCTCGTTCATTTTCCACTTGGGGGTGCAAGGTGAGGCAGAAGGTGTTAGGACCCTAAACATGTACGACTACAGTAGGTGGAAAACCGTTTTTAGATACAAAAACTTGTCACACATTTTTTCAGTTGTCCTTCCTTGCTGGTCAAACTGTTAGGTCCCACAATAGTCAAACACCATTCTATAAATTATTTCAAGTACAGTGTCGCCATGGGATAAAGGTAGCCCATGCCCAAAAGGCCACTGAGTCCGGGTTTCTCTGTAGCTACACCCAGATTCAGTCTCAAGAAGGCTGAGCGCTGTACCTTTATCTTGGTCAGCAGAACATTGACACATTTAACATCATTTGGAACATTCACATGACATTTAAACCAACAAAATAAATTACAAAAATGGAGTGATTTCATTGTGCAGCCCAACATAACCACAAGGTCATTAGCAGCTTCTGACTTCTCTGTAAAACGTCAGAAAAAAAAATGGCCTGAAGGGACAGCACAGAGAAGGAAATTAGCAGATTTTATCTCGCTCGACAAAGTGTATGCTCAAATCAGACAACTGGCATTTCTTCTGAACAGAAATGTAAAGCAATCTTCAACCTTATTTGTGCCATCAAATTTGCAAAAAATGGAAGGGGAAGGGGGAGGGCTGTGAAGAGAACAGAGTTGATGTTTTTGTGATGGGAAACCATTATTAGCCCAACGAAGTTAGGTGGTGGGAAATGACATAAAGCCATTAAAGAGAAAGCAACAGAAGATGCCAGCCGCTTGTCATTACTACAACTCTATAGAGATTGATTTAAAATGGAGAATACTGGCAAAACACCATCATTACTGGTAAATACTAGCATGGTCCTGTTGGACATCTGCTATCTAACAGTTAGTCCACTCTCTAACAGAAACCAGACGACCATTAATTATGCAAAAATGAGACAAGCCACTAGGATACAGACAAATATGAGGTGGCAGCACTGCTCTAAACCGTAAGCACAATTTCTCTCATAACTGTATGTCTAAATAACATGTCTGTTCCATTTTTGCCTTGGCATCTGAAACTGTTGTTTTCTCTTCAAGGATGTGGAAAATACTGAGTACTGAAGGGAAAAGGGCATCTTTCCATTTAGTAGAGGCTGTGGTGATGTGGCTGTTTATGAAGAGGGAGAGAAAGAGAAGGAGGACGGAGGAGGGAGGCAGACAAACACATAGGTTTCTCTGTAGTACACCTAAGGCCCACTGGGAGAATAAAGGAGGGGTTCAGTATTTGAGGTTCTTGGGCACCTCCCATGAAAAGACATCACGACCAAAGTGACCATAAGCTGCTGTGCGCTGGTAGATGGGCTTCTTCAGGTCAAGCTCCCTGTGACAGAAACAAAAAATATGTATAAATAAGCAAATAATCTAAAGCTAAATTAATTTTGTAAAAAATAAAAATCTGAAAATGCCAACAATGGGAATATTAACTGCACAGGGGTCATCAAGCAATATTTGTTGGCAAAAATCTGAAAGTTGACACCACATACTTCACGATAACTCCTGGACGGAGATCAAAGTTCTTCCTCACAATGTCCAGCAGCTCCTTCTCGTTCTTCTGGGAGGTGCCATAGTGGAAGATGGAGACAGAGAGCGGGTGGGCAACTCCAATAGCATAGGCCACCTAAAACAGTTTACAAACACAGTTTAAGCTCACATATTAGAAGTTGCACAATCCTTAACGTTTTTTCAACACTGAAAATGTTTATAATTTCTATTCTGGATTAGAAAAACAACAAAAAAAAACAACTACAAACATGAATTCAAGTGAAAGGAAATATGAAAACTAAGACCAATAAATCAGACAGGGTAATCTATCAACATCAGTTTACCACAGATAAATCAATAACAGCTGCCATATGTGAAAATGTCAGTACAGAAAAGCCAAAGACATGTTCAAAGTGATCTAGAAACAGTGTCTCCATTGCATAGTACACAAAAAAGCACTGACAGATGTATTCTTCAACTGTGGCCAATATATTGTTATTTTTAAACTCAAATATCAACATCAGCCTTCAAAAACTAGCATCAGTCAGTCTCTATTAGCAATGTAAGGTCTAAAAAAATACAATGCCCAAAAAAATCTAATTCAGAACAGAGGAAACTAAGTAGTAACGCACACAAACAAACAAACCAAGGAAACTAAACAAAACCATTTATTTGCTTAAAACAATACACCACCCATGTTTCCTTGCTTTGTACAATTAGACAAATCACCTGCAGGCTTGAAAGGCAGTTGTTTAAAGTTGGTAGTTTTCTGTTTCACAGTAAACAGCTGCTGTAGTCAGTCAGAACCCACATTAATTACAATGTACCGCAATGACAACATGTTTTCACAGCAGGAAAACATACCAAAACATCTGAAAAAATTCTAATCGTGACAGGCTGGTGCGTGAGCGTTTAATGGAAGCTGACCACAGCTGCTGCTCTTTGTGAAGTAGGAAAACTATTAATTTCTAACAGCCACGTTCAAGCCTTTTGGGAGGAGTATCACTTTAACACAGTGAACTGTACACTCACCTGGACCAACACACGCCTGCAGAGCCCAGCTTTCACCAGAGATTTCGCCACCCAGCGGGCAGCGTAGGCAGCAGAGCGGTCTACCTTTGTGTAGTCCTTTCCAGAAAAAGCTCCCCCTCCGTGGGCCCCCCAGCCTCCGTAAGTATCGACAATGATCTTACGCCCAGTCAGACCAGCATCACCCTGTGGGAAGTTACAGGCATATTACCCAGAGGACTTTGAGGGCTCGGAATAAAACTGAGAATAACGTGTTCAATGAAATTTTAGTCTAAATCCCCCAAATGGTTAACAGATGCAAGTTGAAATTTTAATTTGCTGAGGTGTTTATGACTACTAAAGAGGGACAGAGAGATGTTAAAGAAGTTCTGTTCTCACTTGCGGTCCCCCAATGACAAAGCGGCCACTGGGCTGCAGGTGATAGATGGTGTCATCATCAAGGTACCCACTGGGAACCACAGCTTTCACCACCTGCTCCTTCAGACAATGACGCATCTCATCCAAACATACACCTTCATCGTGCTGCACGGAGACCACAACGGTGTGGACACGCAAGGGCACCATGGCGCCTCGATCCTGTCTGTACTGAACAGTCACCTGGAGGACAAAAAATATATAATAAAGAATAAATATTTAACAAGAGTTTAAAGTTTGTTCCACTTAAGATTTGTTTTACTTCCAGGGTGTCAGAACCTTTCACGTTTTCACAAATACATTCAATACGGCTTGTAGAAACACACCCTTGCCTTAAGTAATCTATATAATTGTTAATTATAGTTAAATTATTCACTGGTTTCAATTCTTAAATGTGAGGATTTGCTTTTGCTTAATCAATAATGAAAATAATCTTTACTTACAGCCATAATGTTTAGTAGTAGCAGTATGTCTTTGCACACCATTTTAAAAATTTGGACAAAAACAAATCGAGCCCAGGAAGTAAGAAAACCTGCATTAATAGTGTTTTATCTTGTAAGTAAAGCAGATGGACTGAGTGGATGTGGAGGCACAGTTTCCTTGTCTTACCTGAGTTTTGGAATCTGGTCGGAGCCATGGCAGCGTTCCATTTCGGCGTAGTTCAGCCATTTTGGCATTCAGCTTATGGGCCAGGATGATAGTGAGAGGCATACATTCCTCTGTTTCATCAGTGGCATAACCAAACATCAGACCCTGTGAGAGGTGCAATATGATCAGTATCAAATTACAGCATGAATAGAGGTCAAACTGATCACAAACTATGTTACCATCACATTTCTGGCTCAAAGTTACCCAGCTGTGGAGGATAAATAGATAGCTTGGCCAGACAGGTAGAGTACTTTATTAATCCTTAAGGGAAATAAAAGTTTTACAGCAGCCACTTGACATAAATCAAATATTAAAACAATAAAGGTAAAAGAAACAAATACAATTAAAAGCTAAATTATATACAATAATTAAATAGACTAACTGAAATATTAAAAAATAAATAAAAATAGAGACTACTACTTCTATTACTATTTGCTGAGCATGCACTGTTCAATGATGTTAATATACTATAGTATAGTACACTGTACATTAGTGCAAGGAGTTAGAAAAAGATACACGAACGTAAATGTTCACACGTATAAACCATCACTGACCTGGTCACCGGCTCCCACATCCTCTTCTCTGCGATCCAGGTGAACACCCTGAGCGATGTCAGGCGACTGCTGCTCCAAAGCCACCAGCACATTGCAGGTCTTATAGTCAAAGCCTGTGGGATGGGACAACTCAGCCTCAGTGAACTGTTTCACATGCCAATCCTCACCCTTTAAATATGTGTCAATTCTCTGGCAATTTCAACTTAATCTGCCTGAATCACGTGTGAACAAACTACATGAATCAGGTCTGTTTAGATTTGTCTCTTCATCCACGTACAATAGTACAACATCAGGAAATGAAGCCATTTAATTAACTGTTGTTGTGGAGCTGAAGACATTTCCTCATTCAGCCAAGGTGGCATTCATTGTAGCAGTTTTGTAAGAAGGTGATGCACACTGGACCTCGGCATTTTTCCAGGAATCTCTCTGGTTCAGCCTGGAGGGTCAGAGCATCCCCTTGGGGCAGGGGTATTACTGAGACAGGATGTTTGAGCGCCATGTTTTCCTGTTTGCATTTAGAAAGCTGCTATTGTACAACCTCCTTTACATTTTTCCCCAATGACCCAACCTGGGGGACAGGACATTACGTAGGAAGGGCAAATAACCTTCGGTGCCTTTGTGACAGGTAGCCTGAATCTTTTAGGATATCAGCTACTTAGGCTGTGTAGGAAATTCTCTATAGTGTGTCAGATGGCAAAAACCACAAAACTATCTCAGACACATCTCAAGTAATTACTCACATCCGTCTTTATCTTTATTTTTTGCTGCCTTTGCAATGCATGATGGTACTTGGCTCTTGGTTAGTGACCATCAACCATTGTAACGATAGACAATACTATCATTACTACTATTAATCTGGAGGAAATGCCTAACAATCCATGTAACTGATTAGGTTGCATGTTTGTTAATGTCTTTAACTGCACAAAGCTCAAACTGAACTCACAGTTTCTTACTCTCATTACTGTACCTTTGGAGGAGTCGTCGTAGCCAATATGCTTGACTGCCTCCCTGACAATCTTCTGGTAGTCAACATTGGCCCTGGAGGTGATCTCCCCCGCCAGAAGGATCATCCCCGTCTTAGCTACAGTCTCTGAAAACACAATGAGTGTGAGAGATGAGAATCAGACTAAGTAAAGTAGATCATTAAGAATAAGGAGGTGAAGGTGAATTGAGTACACTGGCTGACACACTGAAGCAGGTTTAAGTAACATGCTGACAATTCTTACATTTGTGTTTAGAATAATTATACTTGATCGACATTAAGAAAACTTGTTAACTGAGATTTTGATACAAGCAACACAAGTACTAACAGTATGTTAATTTAAAGATACTCTACGTTGATCATGTACGATAAAGCAACAACATAAAACTTGATGCAGGATGTGAACTGTTAGTCTGACCAGTAGCTGCACGATGTCCCACACGGGTATGTTCTGTTTAAAGGCTTTGTAATCTCATTGATATAGAGGTATGGTAGTGTTTAACGCCCTGTATCACTAGTTTAACAGACTGTCTAGCCAACTAGAGCTACAATGATTAATCAATTAGTCGATCAACAGAAAATAAATCCCCTACAATTTTGATAATTGATGAATGGCTTTGAGTCATTTTAAAAAATATTCTGGTTTCAGTTTCATAAATGTGATAGTCAAGTGATTATCTTCTATATCTTCTATGAGTCTATGGACTATTTGTCAGGACAAAAGACATTTTTGGTTGCATCGTGGGCTTTGGAAAAGGACGATTGACATTTTAAAAAGGATCAAACAACTCACAACAGATTAATCATTAATGAAAATAATCACCAGTTGCATCTCTAAAGCCAACATCTCGTTCTTCCTCCTTATCCCCTCCTTCCTCAACTTCATGCTCAAACACTTGTCACTCATTTTTTGACAAGCAGGTCTACTTTGTTAAATAGCCTAACGCTGGGGTAAAGCCCCAAAACAAACAGCAAATTCAGCTAATTTGCAATTTAAACATCCAGTCCATTAAAGATTCTATTTCAAGCTTTCTGAAACCTGAGAGCTTTTCCTGCTTTCATCACCTGCAGCTCTGATGTATTCGCTCAAAAATTAAGGTACCAGAGAACACTATAAAAATGATAAAAGAGGACTTTCAGCTCCTGAGTTTAGTTCCTGGGGCTCCTTAGTACTTGGCACAATTTGATTAAAATGGGGCTATACTCCACAGGAACCATAAGATACATAAGAAAATATTTCTCAACAGAGGAGAGAAAAGATGCAATAAATAACACAAGTGTACCTGGTCAGATCCAATTTTTTCTTTTGCCAGATGGCTCAGATTGCACATGCATGTTTCAACAATAAATTATCTGTCACTCTGTAAAACACCAGCCCTTCAAAGACTTACCACATGCTACTTTGGCATCAGGGTCTTGTCTGAGGTGTGCATCCAACACGGCATCACTGATCTGGTCACAAATCTTATCTGTGGAATAAAACATAAGTATTATACAGAACTCTTGTCAACTCTCATCATGGTTGTGCCTCAGTTTTTCTTATGAGTAAATATGCACACATTGTAGACGTATTACGTCTTGATGGATTATCCACCAAGCTGAGCTTCACTACAATCAAATGGTTTACACTCTTGGCAACAGAAGTGTTATTAGGTTGTTGGAAGGACAGGTTGTTTTACGGATTGTTTTACTGGATGTATTCCAGTTTTTGATCAACTGGAGCATTAACTGTTTCCATGCAAGACTAATAAGAACATATTAGATTCATTTTATTCGAGTTCAGAAATGGCGCATTTGTTTTACAATGCTCATACATACTAACCAGAGTTGTGTTTTCATCACTGGTGTTTTAAAACCCAGATAGTGCTAAAACCTCCGATTATACTGTGATACTGAACCTGCACCCATTTCATGATGTAGCTATTTTTTTTTTCTTTAAATTGGAGATGGTTTGACATAGTTTCAGTTCATTCAAAGTATAACCAAAATGGACAAACAAAACAAAACAAAGCAAAAAACAGGCTGACAATAGCATAAAACAGTCACAAAGAAGGTGTGGTGTTAAAATTCAATGAATGCAAACTTAACACTTCCAGCATTAAAATGACTGATTTCTAGAAATGATTTAAAAATATAGTCGCTGGTGGTACCTCAGTTGGGTTTTAACATAAGACAGAGTTGGTCTGAATCTACATTTGGAGTTTCTTTGGCATCTTTTCTTTCTGCAGGCCTTCACCTCACAGTGTCTAAGGGATCCATAATGGTACAGACAGCCATCTCATGGGCGTCTACAGGTCTAATGATGACTGATAAGTGATGATCTGAACCTCACTGAATAGTAGTTTCCACACCGGGAGCTCTCCTTCTTGACAGTCATTCCCTCCACACACTCATTCAGGACTTTGTTACAACATCTCAAGGACAGCTGAAGCTGTTCGGATGCGTTAATACAAAAGATTTTATTCTTTTCTTAAATACAAAGTGTAAAAGAACACTTTAAAAGATCATTATTTGTATCAAACTCTGCAGGTGCTTCTACTGTCCTGTAGCTATAAAGTATGTGGATGTGACTACTTTACTCCTACAGTTGAGCAGCAGCCCCTGCAGTACCTATATTTAGGAATACTGGTAAGCCTATTATCTGCGGCAATGGAGCTGCCCCCACTGCCCCACTGTAAGACTGAAAACTGCAGTGTATTGTACTACAAGCTGTTGAAAAGCTCTGTAATCTAAACGTTGTTTGTGACTTTCCATGTCAAGGTGCCGTTTTTAAAGCTCAACATGTGTCACACTATATCTGTGTTCTTCTGAAATAACAACATTTCATCGTTAATTGTAAAACAACAGCTTTTTACTTGCTTATGAGCAGATTTTAAGACACTTTAATGAAGGCTTGTCAACTGAGAAATTTCTTTGGACAGTCTAAGGTTCATTCTACATTTTCTATACAGTAGTAGTTTAATACAGACAATATTAAGGTAATTTAATTCTGAATGAGGTCTGCCAAGTTACCTGGACATTTCTTACATTGACCAGATAATAACAAGCCTGAGCACATGTCACATTAATTAGTTAGTAGACACTGTAATGATGCAACGCACAGGGACTTTACAACTGCCAGGGGCCCCCAACTAAAAGGGCCCCAAACAGCTATAGAGTTATTATGATGTTTAGATATGAAAAATATTGAATTATGTTACTATTCTGACTTATAATACCCCGAAATAACTTACAAAAGGCCCCCAAAGAACTACTACTTCAGAGGAAAACGTTGTCCCACTACGTTTACCTGACAGATAATTGTTACTGGTTATGTTGCAGATTCAGATTTCCCTCACAACATATAACAAATAAAATATGATGCATTATTATGGATTAAACTATCCAGCATTATATACGAATTAAAAGCTCCACCTTGAACAGACATTAAGTAAATTTAAGTACGCTGTGCTAATTACACCTCTCACCCGCTTCACTTTTAAAGTTACTATGAAGAACTTTCATTTTGTGTTGATTTTAGCGCCCCCTGTGGACAAAAGCAGTGGTGTTTTCCCAGAGTGAGGACTGCATTTCCCATAAGCACCTCCATCTCGTGTTGTAAAGATCTTGGCTAGCGCGTGCATTTGTTTTGTAAGCGAGTGAAAGAAAGACGCTACTTATTTTTAATACTATTTTTCTTTTTTAAACATAACTGTTTGCAGGATGCATAGTGATGACATAATCTATCTATTTGTAGCTATGTAAGATTAACAATTGTAATACAACTTTGTTGTAGTACCGTTCATACACCTAGGGTACATGTAAGGCTGCATTCACCACCAAATCCGGCAATGCGGCACCTTCCTGCAGGGTTGTCCTTGCTACACTGTCACTTGCTCTAGTCATTCACTCTCTAGCTAGCTCGACCATCGCTGCTCTCTTTCTAGACAAGAAGTCTAACTTTACTTCTAATGCTATCTAATGAAGAGAAATGTCCCCCTCACGTTGTAGTAGCGTCTTTGCACTACTCCGTGCTACAATGCTACATGTAATGTAAACATAGGCTCTTCCAGTCTAAGTATTGTAAATTGTTTCATCTGATGTTGTGGGGAACCCGAACTGCTGGCAGGCATTTAGAATAACTATATAGAAATAGCCAGTCTTCTTCCTGATGGTCTTGTTTGTTTATTTTGGTCATATAGCATCAGAGGCATCATGAGACTGTTTCATAACAAGTTAAAGGTTGTAGTGACTTTAAATATAAATCTGCATACAGGACCTCTATGTTCACTATGTGGTATTTATAGTTTTATTTAAGGAAAAAAGTTTTAAGTACTTCTTCTACCACTGCCAATACCAACATTCCCAGTTAGGGTGAAAATAAAGCAAGACGGCATTTGAATGGGGCCCCCAAAGTCACTAAATCCGCCCCTGGTAAGGCAGTATGGTGGTTAAGCTATCCTGTCTGAATAAAATAAAGACCAATTACGGTTATAACCGGCTGCATACACAGCTACTGTGGGCGTATATAGACAAAGCATGTTGTGAATTTAACCGTGAGGTTATCTGCATGTGACTGACAGGCACCAACAGTCTTTAACTAAAGTGATGCAGCTTTAACAGCTAGCAGCCGCTAAAGGTGCCACTTAACTCCCCCCAAAATGAATTTCCTCAGCCTAAAAAGCCTATATATGGGTTGTTGTTGGGTTATGGAGGCTAACCTCACACTGTGTAGACCCACTTTTTAACAGAGCTGCCAGAGGTACAAAGAGGATGACTTAGTGGACAGATAACAACATGCCCTTGTTTGAGAGGCTAACAGGCTGCTATCAGGATAATTATATTGGTAAAAAGCGTATATTATCTCCCACAAAGACAGCTACTAGTTAAAACTTACCGGGATGCCCTTCTCCGACTGATTCAGACGTGAAGAGGAAGCAGTCTTCATCAATGAGCGAGTTGTTATGGAAACCGTTCAGCTGACCGTTCATTTTTTTAGCCAATAAACACGCTGTTAGCACACAAGCTAGCCGTTCAGATAACGGGTCCTGCTTTACAGTTCAGTGACAGCGGACGGGTTTTCAAAAAGCCTTTTAACCCAAGGTCTCCTGCTCATAAACACACACACAAAACACAACACGGCCACGCTGCTGTAGGTTTGAGCTCACCCGGTGGAGTGCACGGTGGGTCAGACTGACAGCTGCTCTACTTATACGGCTCAACAACTTCTCCAGACCCCTCAAGTCGTGTCTCTGCAGCCAATGTTGCTGCTGAGCACAGACCATGTGGTGCAGATGGGCGGGCTGGAGAAGATGCCCCTGAGGTGAAACTACTAAAAACCCCTCAAGTGATGACCACCTGAACAGCTGTCTCATGTTTACATAGTAAGTGGCTCTAACTTTAGGACATTTATAGTCCAAGAATTGAGTTTTTACACCTAATTGAAGAACCTGTAGAAGACAGAAGTATTTCACTATTTATTTATTTATTTATTTAGATAGATAGATAAATAGATAGATAGATAGATAGATAGATAGATAGATAGATAGATAGATAGATAGATAGATAGATAGATAGATAGATAAAGCAGGTAAAAAAAACAAATGCAATTCAAGTCTAATTTATATACAGTAACTATACAATAACTTAAACTCTGGTACTGTGGAATAACCCTGAAACACTATAATACCCCACTACCCACAAATTAAATATATTTATTTTAGTCTAAAATACAAAATGTGCAATTAATTTCACTCACTACTGTATGTCTGAACAGACTGTATATACTGTACATAAGCACCTATTATATGTATATAAATTAACTAATTAATTAATTATTTTTTTACCATTTAATATTTATCTCAGCACTCTTCACTTCTTTGCAATATTTGTGTCCTGTTTACAGTTCATAGAATCTGTTTCACCTGTATATAGTTATTCCTTGTGTATATTTCTGAAGATTATTGTGTTTTTATTCTTGTATGTGTAAAGTATACTCAGCCAATAAAGATGATTCTGAGCTAACTCAAATATAAAAAATAAATAGAATAGAAACATTGTCTATGGATTGTCCATTGTCAGAATTGAATGTAGTAAATATTAATACCTGAATAATCTATGCAAGGCATATACATATGATAACAGCAGCATATATAGACAGTACCCAAATGAGTCAAATCAAATCAATATCCTTTAAAATAAGTCTTTTTAGTGCCAAACTCTATCTTTTTGTTATGATCCTTCTACTGCAGCTGAGAAAACACTGTCCGTCAAGACACAAAGAGGGAATTTTATACTAAAAAGACTGTAAATGTGGAGGATATCCGCTTTATTTGACTAACTCAGACGGCTGAAGGTTCATATTTGCTTTACATAAACTTTTAAATACATTTTTGCACAGAAGGAGGCTTGTGGATTTTATCCCCCATCACTTACACTGTAAGTGTATTAGGAAGGGATCTTCTAATGGTCAATATTTACAGGAGGAATGATTACCACAAGGAAAACCTGTTTCAGTGCTAATGTGGGCACCTGAATCTATCCTTTAAAGTGTCAGTATTGAACTTACTTTAAGGATTTTTAGAGACCTGAAAAGGTGAAATTATTCAGTATTTCACAGGATTTATCAGATTTATCCCTAGACCTCATGGTATGTGGATAGGGAACCACTGAACCTCCATTTTCTTATTTTAAAATCATACCAGGAAATATCTCATCCACTACCAAACTTAATAGAAAGTAAGTATTTGTTTCTGCTCAACATGTGGATTACAAATCCTTAGTGGCAGTTGTTTGAGTAGATTTCCACTGATGATGCAGTTGACACCAGATGCCTTATTTTTGGCTGTCTGTCAGATAAAACTTATTATTCCTGAAGAGAATGATTGCAGCTTGTTGCGCCTCTTCTCCATGGTGTCTGTCTTTGGTTTTAGATCCACTCACTAATCCAAGGAGTGATTATCTTGATTACAAACATCAAGGCAATCTATAAACTGTGCACACTAATCTGTACCTCTGTAGAAACCTCAAGATGTTCTTTGTATTGATTTGACAATTTTCAGATTCCTTCATTGCATCTATCTGTGACACAAGTTGTTTTCTATCTGCTGCTGTCCTGTATCAAAGGTTCAACTTATAGACTTTCCATCCAGACTATCCCATACATACAGATGCAAAGTTGGGACAGAGTCATTGTTCTAAGCCAGAGGCACGTTTCAGTCTTGGATATGAAATCCTAAGTCAAGACCAAAAGGTCCTAAACAGGTCATTGTCCACCTTTCACTAACTTAAATGCCATTTGAAACTGTTAAATTCTAAAGATTGTTAGATTTTACTATTTAAAAGCACAATAATCAGAGCTATCTTGGCATGTTGTTACTGTGACACATTTGTAATATCTGAGCTAAATGTTTTGCATGTTCCCATTTGCCACACTCACACATTCAACATGTATTTTTTTATCTTTGGGGTTGGGGAGAATATAAAGTCTTTCCAAGTCATACGCCTGAAGCCCAAATTAAGTGGTGAATCATCAGTTGAGATGTTTTTTAAGTTTGTCAAGTCAAATATACGCTTCTCCCCGTGTGCGTGTATAGTGGTGTTTATCCAGTAAACTGTATTTTTTTCGGTTGTTTTTCAGTTTGTTCTTTTTATTTGCACATTCACACAATCAAATAACAATGTTTTCCTTGAAGCAAAACCTGAAACACATTAGCCTAAACATCCACTCACTGAGCTCTATAGAACAGGGGCTGTATTCACAAAGCTGCTAAGAATAAGACCATTGATCGAGGATTACTTTTCAAGTCACACAGTCACATGTAAATGGTAGATTGACTGAAGTGGTAAAATGCTCTTTCGCTACTCTTGGTAACATTACATTCAATTTATGAATACAGACCAAGAACTATAGAGTTAAATTTTTACACTATATTTCACACTTTTAATTTATGGTTTAACACATAAGCCTATACAAACACCCCCCACACACAAACACACACTCACACACAGCCACAAACAAACACACTCTCTCTGTTGTGGACTTTGATACCATCAATACTTCAGATCCAGGGTCCTTACTTTGATACAAGACTGTTTACATGGATCCATATTGCTGTCAATAATAACTGGTCACATCCGCCACAGATTTACTCTGACTTTGGTTTCACATTCAATATGTTTGTTTACGTATGATATAGCTTATGAGTCTATAAAAGCACTTGTCACTGGGAGTCCAGACACATCTTTGACTCTGAGATACACACAGTGTATGAGATGATGGTAGATTCAGAAACAGAGAGCTGCAGGGCTACAAGGCGGAATGTTTGCAAACTACATTACCAGTCATTAAATGTGCTGCTTCTACGAGCACAGTGACAGTGAGGGGTCAGATCAGACTCTGGATGCATGGGTATTGCCATCGTTCTCCTCACTGAACCTCCTTTTTGATCTATTGATGTTTTATATTCTATGAAGTGTCTGTTTCCCCTGCTTTTCCTATCTGTTTGACCCCTGTGGGGCTAACCTGAGCTGGTCTGTGTTCCCCTAAGATGGCAGCGATCAGAGCCTCTGGTACGGTGACGCTGCCACCTGGAGACACGGGGCTTCGGGGACTGAGTGGGCTGATGGTGGGAGACGCAATAGCGTCAGGGGAGACCAGTCGCTCCTTCTTAGCGGCAGAGCAGGGTGAGCGACTACGATTCTGGGCATCTTTGGAGCGGGGGCAGAGGCTGAGGCCCTGCAGGGACGGGAGGGGTTTGGATGAAAGAGCTGGAACAGCAGGGCTGCGGCTACGGCGAGTGCTATGGTGGTGTTTGCTGGTTTTAGGGCTCGGGCTGCGGGAGTCTGGAGCCAGCAGAACCAAGGTGCTGTCATCCTCAGAGCTTAAGTCTGAGCTGTCGGAGCGCCGCGCGGTGGGGCTGTGGACTGGAATCGTGATCTATTGAGGATGAGAACTAAATGAGCGAAGGTGCTGAAAGGTTACACTATACATGTATGGTCACATACAGTCACTATGTGCACTTTTGCACATAAGTACTGGAAGTCCAAGAAGAAAGTTTTAGTCCACACACTTATGGCCATGTACACACTACCGGTCAAAAGTTTTAGACCACCTCTATTTTTCCAGTTTTTATTAAAATTTACATAGTTAAATGTCTCAGTGTAGAAAGAGATTATGGAAGCCTTTTATTTAACAAAAGTTAAATAGTAAACTCCTCCAAGTAGCCACCATTTGCAGATATAATAGCCGAACACACTCTTGGTGTTCTTTCTACAATGGAAATCAAATGTTGTTCCCAACACTGTTGCAGAAGTTCCCACAAATGTGTCACACACTCTGTCCAGTTCATCCCAAACCAGCTCGATGACAGTGCTGGCCGTTCCATGACTTGAAGACTACTGTCTTGTTCTTTTCTTCTAAGGTAGTTCTGACAGCCGGGAGGTATGTTTTGGATCATTATCTTGCTGTAGGATGAACCCATGACTAGACGTAGACCAGAGGGTGTTGCACGGCTCTGCAAAATGCTGTGGTAGCCCTTTTGGTCCAGGGTGCCGGTCATTCAAAAAGAGCCCTGGACCATCAGGCTTCCTCCTCCATGCCTTCATACAGACACCTGTAGGAACTGTTTGCATCAACTTTCAAGGCTTAATTTACATCCATCGCTAAACTTTTTTTTTTATTATTTCTAGCAGTTTACCTCTTACCTTTGTACCATTTAAGGTTATTCACTGGACTTCTGACCGGTAGTGTACTGTATATACAGTGCTGCTTGAAAGTTTGTGAACCCTTTAGAATTTTCTGTATTTCTGCATAAATATGACCTAAACGTGATCAGATATTTACACAAGTCCTAAAACTAGACAAGGTGAACCCAATTAAACAAATGAGACAAAAAAAACATTTTTTTCATCTTTTTCATTTATTCATTGAGGAAAATTATCCAATCTTACACATTTGTGGGTGGCAAAAGTATGTGAACCCTTGCTTTCATTAACTGGTGTGACCCCCTTTCCCAGCAATAACTTCAACCAAACGTTTCCAGTAACTGTTTATCAGCCCTGCACATCAGCTTGGAGGAATTTTAGCCCATTCGCCCTTCTTTGCATGAACTACATGCTTCAGGTCCTTCAACAGCATTTCTTTAGGATTAAGGTCAGGACTTTGACTCAACCATTCCAAAACATTATCTGTCTTCTGCTTTAACCATTCTTTGGTAGAACGACTTGTTGTTTAGTGTCGTTGTATGACCCACTTTCTGTTGAGCTTCAGTTCACAGACAGATACCTTGACATTTTCTTGTAGAATTTGCTGGTATAACTCAGAACTCATAGCTCCTTCAATGATTGCAAGCTGTCCTGGTTCAGATGCAGCAAAGCAGCCCAAAACATGATACTACCACCACCTTGTTTCACAGATAGGATAAGGTTCTTATGCTGGAATGCAGTGTTTGCTTATCGCCAAACAGAACGCTTCTCATTCAAGCCAAAAAGTTCGATTTTGGTCTCATCCATCCACAGAACATTGTTCCAATCACCTTCTGGCTTATCCACGTGGTCTGGATCGAACCGTGGACAGCAGCAATGTTCTGTTTGGAGAGAAGTGGCTTTTTTCCTTGCAACTCTGCCATGCATACTATTGATGTTCAATGTTCTCCTGATGATGGACTCATTGACATCGACTGTAGCCACTGCAAGAGAGACCTTTAGTTTCCTAGACGTTACCCTGGGGTCCGTTGTGGCCTCCTGGATTATTACACGCCTGCTCTTAATGTGATTTCTGTTGTCCGACCACTCCTGGGAGGGCAACAATAGTGTTGGATGTCTTCAATTTGCATTTGATCTGCCTGACAGCCGACTGGTGGAGTCCAAACTCTTCAGAAATGGTCTTGTAACCCTTTCCAGCCGGGTGAGCATCAACAACTCTTCTTCTAAGTTCCTCAGAAATCTCCTTTGTTTGAGCCATGACACACTTCAACAAACCTATGCTGTGAAGCTCAGAGTTTGATGGTGAAGACCCAGATTTCTCTTCTTTTAATAAGGCAGGGCCTCCCAAACTCACACTTGATTGCCATCCCATTGATTAAAACACCCAACTCTAATTTCCCCTTCAAATGAATTGATAATCTTAGGGGTTCACATACTTTTGCCATGCACAAATATGTAACATTGGATCATTTTCCTCAATAAATAAATGAACAAGTGTAAAGTTTTTGTCTCATTTGTTTAACTGATGTCTCTTTATCTAGTTTTAGGACTTGAGTGGAAATCTGATCATGTCTTAGGTCATATTTATGCAGAAATAGAGCAAATTCTAAAGGATTCACAAACTTTCAAGCAGCACTGTACGTACATCCTTCATAAATATACCATAAGAAGCAGTGAGATAAATACTTTTCCTCTGAATCTTGTTACCTGAATGGGTGCTGACAGTCCAACAATGCTGTTCATATTATTACTGTAGTAACCCAGGATGTATTCACAATCATCTCTTGGCAAATCCTCCTCTGAAAATGTCACCTGGTGGAGGGAGAAACAGAAAGAAATTAACCCTGAGTTCAGTTGTGGCACAAAATAAATGCATGAATTTGAGTTTCTGGCACACCTGTGTCACATGCTCTCCCTTGGCCCACACGTATGCCTGGTAATCTTTGTGATGTCTAAATCCAACCTGTGCAGAAACAAAGACATCATGGCCATAAGCAAATTTATCTCAAGCTCATTGATAGAATTTAATTAAAACTCTGCTCTTTACCTTGTATATCGCGACCCAGTCCCATGAGCTGCGCTGATAAGTTGATGCCACAGTGAACCTGACTGTGGCATCAGAGACTTTACACCACTCCTTGTTTACCTGCAGCTCCACCAGTGGCATATCCACCTTGAATGGGAACTAGAAAAAAGAACGCAAGGCATAGAAGGAGAAATAAAACATAAGCAAGCATAAACAAACACAAAGAGAGATGCCATTAGGAGATTTGGTTGCAGCATATTTGAGAAAATGTGTAAAATATCGTCTCACATGCAGTGTAAACAGAGCAGAAACAGGCTTGTGGTCACTGATGGTGTAGCCCATGTGACTTCGGTACGTGTGCTGCGTCACTTTAGTTGCCCCACCCAACCACGAAGTGAGACCCCGCTGCAGTGCTGCATTGTGGGTAGGAACTGGGGAGCCAGTGCGACGGAGGCGCCAGAGGATGCGATCTGTCCAGGCTGGCTTCCTCTTCTTAGCACTGACAGAAAAGAAGCGAAAAGGGACAGATGGTCATCGTTTTGCTTTATAGACAAATAAAATCTGCTGATTGTCATGGACACACCTGAACGAACCTGGTGTCGTACGTGTGAGTGCCCACATCAAACTTATAAGTAGGTGGGAATTTTAGTGGTCCCTCCATGAAGCCTTCCAGGATGGACTCTGTGTTTTTAGCCATGTTGAGCTGCAGAGTAAAAAAATGATGGAAAAAAAAACAGAAGAGGAAGTCAGTCAGCCTGACAGACTGTTGATGTTCCATTTGCGCTACAACGCCCTCTGTTGGTGTGGTCGGTGATCAAGAGACAAACAGGTGGTGTAAATCTTTCCAGAAAAATCCATCTGTCTCTGTGAATGGGTAAACATTTTAAAATGCTGAAGGTGACTCACCTGATCTCGCTCCCACAGCAGAGGCAGCTTACTGCTGTCGATGGCACATTTCACCACATGGATGTCATAGTCTTCAATGCGGAAATTTAAATCCCCAAACCAAAACACGACACTGGGGACAGAAAAAAACAGGCCCTTCATGTACATGAAGAAGCAAGTAGAAATCCAAATAAATAAACTCATGATGTTTGAATTTAAAAAAAGGAAGGATATTATTTCAAAGAGGCAATTGCAAAGGCACTATTGAAATATAAATTTACTTAAGTGCAAGATTCTGAGATAAATGTAGCATTTTGTTGGTCAAATACAGTGTTACTTGTTACACATGAAAGGTTAAATAATAAGGCTTTAAGATCATGTCATATGGCCTCCTAAGATGCAGCTGAAGCAGATGTTGCAATTTCAATCTTAAACCTTAAATCTGTTCACAAATTAATTTGTGCATTTGTGTCATTAAACCATTGATTTTGACAACCGAGTGATGGTGTGCACCTTTTATGGGTGTAATATGTACAGGTAATGATATATAAGAATCATGCCACCCACTCATGGTCCAGTACACCAGTGGCCGTCCCTCCTTCAAACTGCTGGTGCTGCAGGATACTCTCAAAGTCCTCCATCCGCTGCTCCAGGTTCCTCATGTGAGCTGGCAGGTGACAGTTGAGGAAGCACACCGGGTGGCCAAATATTGTCATCCTCGCGCTGACACCGCCTTTGTTCCCCTTTGAGTGATGGAAAAGGGCAAAAGGAGGACACAGGCAGAAATTGAATCCTTATGCTTAACATCTTTAAAATAAAATTAAAACAAAACCCTGGCATGTATCAGCTGCATCTGTGCTCTGGGACAAGGTCGGGATGGTTTTTTTTCTGCCACTGAGTCACAGAACCAGAAAACCAGACGGCCTGCTGCTGCACTGACCTCAAAGAGAAGGAGACTGCACCAGCAGCAGCCAGGGGTGATGCTGACATCAACACGCATGGGACGGTCACACACTGACATACACACCCACGCATGCACGCGCTTTGCTGGCAGGAAGCCATCCCCTCTTCCCTTCCCCCCCATCCCAACAAACCCACTGGCACAAACCCACCACTAATTTTGTAATAAATCTCAGACAGCAGCTCTCTTCGATGCGTAGCACGTACCCAATATCCCCCAAGTCCTGTGCGTGTACTCTCTCTCTGCACACCTCTGAGAAATGGAAGATGGCAGAATTTAGAGAAGACCAGCAGCAGCACTCCCTGCATTCGCTGGGACGCCACCTAAACGAATAGGATAGATGAAAATATCAGTTAAATTTACAAAATACCTTAATTACTGAATGTCTTATATGAGCGGCAACAGATTGAACTCCTTACTGACCAAAACATATCCAAAGGGACTGAGTGTGTCCATGCAAAGCTCGGTCCACTGGTCTGAGAAAAGAACATCCTTCAGCCGCTTGTTTATCATGGAATTTACTTCCTGAAGTCTGAAGAAAGTAGAGAACTATCATTAACAAGCAAAGAGGAAACGGTAATAGAAGGACAGTGATAGGTAACAGGAGGGGACGGATCAAACTGAACACAGATGACTGAGAGAGTGAGTGGGCACTCACGGCTGTCTCTCTGTCACTGCTGAGCCTGGTGGGAATATTTGCTTACCCGATGATAAACATGTCAACACTCCCATCTGAAACATTTGGTCCGAACAGAGAAGTGATGTCATCTGGCGGGACAGCTGAGCCCACGTTCCATGTGACGATGTACACCCTTTCAGAGGATAGTGACAGTGGAAATGCCGCATTAGGTTTAAGCACTATATACTGTAAGGCAAAAGAGAACATAATCTGTGCTGTAATCCTCAGAGAAATAGCTTTCGTCGGTGTTTCCGTATATAGAAAATAAGATAAGCACAATTAAGTACCTCTTTGTACCTTGATGATGACTAAGTATTCTCTGTGTGTGTGTGTGTGTGTGAATACATAGGAGAGAGAAAAAGAGAGAGATGGAGCTAACTGTCCTATCAGCCAGACTATTTCATTACAGAAACACGTCATCGGGGCCACAACTAATTATCCTTTAATCTGTTGATCACTTTCTCAATTAATCAATTAATAGTTTTGTCTATGTCAGAAAGTAGTGAAAACTGTCCCTCAAAATTTCCCAAAATCCATGTTGATGTCAGTTCAAATGTCTTATTGTTCGACTGACAGTCCAAAATACAAAGATATTCAGTTTACTCTCACATTAGACAAAGAAAAACAGCAAATATTCACATTTGAGAAGCTGCAACAAGCAAATACTTGTCATTTGTGCTTGAAAAATTCATATAAAGAAAGTGGCCAATTAATTTTCTGCAGTCTCAGCTTCACAACTCATTACATCTGGATTGCTGATTTCTGCCATTAAAAGAAAACTGTTCTATTAATAGATACACAGATACGAAGATAGATTTTCCAGATCCTGAGGGTAAATTTGCAGGGTCAAATGATGAATTTAATGTACCACGAAGGTCTTTTTGAATGTTTTAGCACAATAATTACAAATCCAAACCATATTGTAGGTTTTTAAATTGATTTCCTTCATTCCAGACAGCCATTTGTTTCCATTCATTTCAAAAGAGAATGAAAATCAACTTACAACAACCTGAAATTAGGTTGAGATAATCCATCACAAGGAAAAGTCACCTTCATTCACTTGTTTTTGTCTTTTGTCTTGTTCTGTTATTATTGCATGTTAATGCAGTTCTGAACACAAGACAACTTTCCCTGTTGGTGAACGGCAACATTTTAATGTCAGAAATGACAAAAACTTTTCAAAATGTTCTTGTTTGCTTATTTTTTGTTTACAGGATCTAATTTCCAGAACACTTTTCAACAGCAAATTCTTCATTTCTAATGTTGGACTATTGTTTAACAGCCCTCCAAGTCCAATTTTAAAACAGAAACTGCTCCCATTTGTATTACGTGGTGACAAGGCCAAAATCCTGTCAATACAATAAATGTAAAATATAGAGGAAATAAATGTAAAACATAGAGGAAATAAATGTAAAATATAGAGGAAAACACAATCAGTGAATTATATTTTCCATTCAAGTTGATTTTCATACGATGCTGAAATGAATGGAAATCGATTGTGGCCTAAAAGGAAGTTTCTGGGATAAAACATCCAAAAATCACCAGAATGATCCTTGATATAAAATCTGGATCAGGAAACATGTCTTTGACAGTAGGACGTTCAGAGGTTGCTCCCATCTGAAGACCTTCAGGCATATTTTATCCCTAATATAAACACTGTTCCACAAATTTAAACCAAGTAGCCTTTGTTTATGAGTGAGGAACAAAACAAAAGTATGCCTCTAGGAAGTCTGCCAGCAGAATGTGGCTGTGTCACTCTGTCAGGATCATAAAGCTCTTAGTGAAATTTGAAGCTTTGATTCATGTGACATGGTCTGGCATACGTCAGTTTGCTTACAGTAACTGACTGCAAGACGGCTTCTGCAAACTGAATTTAGACAAAACAGGGAACGATATTCATAATTATTTAAAGCCATGTTTGAAACGGCACAGCCTAAGTCATCTAAAAATGTTTTACCTGAAGTCATTGTTATCTCCACTTGTCTTTTCAGACTGCACTTGGCTCTGTGTGGTGCTCACAGGTGAGGGGCTCCTCTGTGGCTGAGGACTGAAGCTGGGTTTGGGGCTAAGGCTGGCATTGGGGCTCAGGTAAGGCTGAGGGCTGTGGGGACGTTGAGGACTGTGAAGAGGGAAGGAGGACTGCGTTGGGGAGTGCGGCAGGACGTTGGGACTCTGAGGTCCTGGGATGCAAACTGGAATCAAATCTATTTCCTTGGAGGGTTCTAATGAGATTCGGGTCGGCTTTGGAGCAGGTTTAGTCCCAAGAGCAGTCGGTCTGGGCCGACTTATACTAGCCAGTGTTGCTGGAGTGGATCCAGACTTTGCATGGCCTGACTGCATTTGATCTGTCACTTTCATAGGTGCAACCGCAGCCTGAACTGGGCTCAGTCCAGACTGTTTCTTGTGCACCTCTGATGGGCTGATGGGAGGCGGTTTCTGGATTGCGAGCTGTGGAGGTAAGACTGGACCATTGAATGCACAGGGTCTGTGTTGCACTTTGGGACCACAAGGGTCTGTGCTGATTTGTTTCTGCTGCACGTGATCCATCAACCTGCAACAGACAATATGTGAATAATTATAACACAACCTGATTCTTTTAAGTGTTTGAGAGAAAAGACATTATGAGATTTAGTGTAGCTTACATAAAAGAGCATAAAAATGAAACAAGTGGCTTTTGTGTTCTTTGACCTTCACAATGTCGTGAACCTGTCTTCACTTGAGGTCACAAAATCTCTAAATTAACCAGCGTGTCCTTGATGTTCAGGTGAAAGAGTACAAAGGATTTGCCTGCACTGAGCGGAAGCTGAGAAAATGCATCAAATTATACTGAGCACCTGTCCACATAACGGTCCCCAAGCGTCACTGATGATGATGTTACCATGAGTTGGCAATTGGGCTGAGGAACTAACTTTGGACCTCTGTCCTGGATTACATCGCTGTTGCCTAGCAACGTTAATTAGCCCCTGACCCTTTTAAAAATCAAAAGACAGAATTGTTGGTAGTTGTTACGGAATAGGATCGCAATTTAAGTGCTTTCCTTTCTCCTTTTCCTACATACCCACCAGGGAAACTATGTACCATGAGCTCAGACAGACAGATACATGAGATGGGACACACAGCTGCAGATAATAGAGCACATCAGACAATGTCAACAGATACTATAGGTCCAAAGGTAGAGGATGCCTGAAAAGACAGGACAAGGGCCTCCCACCATTTTGTTTATCTGCCCTTCCACACAGACATTATACACCTCTTTCAATTATTCATGATATGCAAATTGGGATCTGTAACAGAGAATTTCATGTGACCACAGTAGTAACCCTGTAAAAAAAAACAGCCCTAAGTGATGGTGACCAGACATGTTTGCATTAAAAAAATCACTTTAAAAGTAAAGTCCATGATCCCGCAGGTCTGATGAATGATAGCTCCATTATCTACAAATAAAGAGGTCCATGGAGCATAATTTTACATGCAAAATCAACAGAAACACGTAGCTGCGGCGCACAGACCTCGTGAAAACATCTGTCTTACCTTTCATGCGTTTTCTCTTGTTTGTTTGTTTGTTTATTTAATTTCCAAGGTGAACCGCAAAGGTGATCTCACAAATCCACAGAGAGGAAAAGCATCAGTCACCTTTCTTGTCACGCACGTCAATCAACGCTAAATACAGGCGAGAGTAAAATCGATGTATGGTCCAGAGAGAGAGAGAGAGACAGACAGCCTGCAGGAGGGATGAGACCCCGTCGGTAACCGGGGGACAGCGAACGTCTCCGTCACGGTGCAGACCGCGCAGCAGCCGGGCTGTCAGGACAGGAGGCGGTCACGCTTGATGTGTCCGGACTCTTGCATGCTGATGTTTGTAGGACAATATAGCGGGACAGCTGATTATACCTCATCCTACTTGATATCAGTGTCTATATGGCAGCGCAGTTGGCCGGAGCAGCTGTGCACTTCTTCGGCCAGCATCCCGCCGCATGTACCTCCTGCACACCGACCCATCACGCACACTCACAGTGCACCTCTCTCTCTCTCTCTCTCTCTCTCTCTCTCTCTCTCTCTCTCTCTCTCTCTCTCTCTCTCTCTCTCTCTCTCTCTCTCTATTTTTCTCTCTGTCTCTCTGTGTCTCTATGCACTCTGGGTAAAACATATGAGCACCTGGGGGCGGGCAGGAAAGGCACAACAAAATATCAGTTGCCAAAGTGCAGCCAGACAGAAATAACTGAGCATCTGTACTAAGAGTGACGCACTGACATTAGTGCGTCACTGATAGGGAGAATTGATCAGCATGCCAATAATTAAATTTCAGTCTGGCAAAAGCTACCCTATGTGCTCAGGCTGTGACATCTTTCTAACAGCTGCAGGAGGCTGTGCACTCCAACAATTTAATGCAGTCGATAATAAAGTGATCCAGCAATTAATACTGTCTCTGTGATTTACATTAGGTCAGAGCTCAAAACATGATTATATTGAGTAGAACTAGTGAATTAGTTACAGCTAGTTGGTGAATAAGTGAAGCTTAACATGGTAGGAAAAAAGTGATGTGTTTAATGTTTTAACTGAATCATAAAATAGAATAAATTCATGTTAGAGAACATTATTATATTCTGTTAAGTTAGAGTAAAGCTTAATAACAGACTTAAACAGGTGTTAATGTGTTCGACAGTGGTTCATTGGCTTTGCACTTCAATGCCACTGAAATTCTATCTGTACAGTTGTATTGTTCTGCTCTGCTCGTGTACTTACCCATAATGGCATTGTATTCTTATTTTATTTATTTATTTCCCTGTTCTATTTTAAACTCTGACACTATTTTCCTTTGTATTCTGATGCAGCTGCTGCTGCAACATCTGAATTTCCCCCCCAGGGGTTTTTAGTTATGATGTTGTGATAAAATTAATCAATTTAAATTTTCAACTGAGCAGCAACAGTCTGAAGCCTAATAAGCTTCCTGAGACTGGTGTGTGTTGTGCTCTTTATATTGTTCTGATCCCTGATATACAGGGACTGGGACAAAATTTCAGGCACATCGTATAATATATTGCAGTGAGGTGCTACAAAAAAAACATTTTACAGCCTCAAAATGACCTTATTATTTACTGCAGGGCTGTTTGTAGTCCTACCAAACATTCACTATAGCCTGGACTCTGCCTTTGAGCCAGCTTTGTGATTATGATAATAGTAGCTGCAGTATGCAACCTCTGTGAGATACACATTAGGTACATAAATCATTCTGCACATAAAGGGTGCATTGTGTCAATAAACCGATTAGAAAAGCTAATGCAATTAATTTAAGGAAATCTATATATCCCACATTCACACAGCATAAAAGTAAACCATGTAAGTGCTGCACAAATAGCTGACACTGTAACCTCTGTTGTCCTTTCCTGACTAAATAATGGATTATTCATTCATGCCTTGACACAAAATGATTGTACTATTTCTATTAACTGTCAGTTAAAGCTGTTATTTGCCAAGAATTACTTGAAGAAACTGCATTTATAAGATACATGATATTTATTAAATGTGTCTTTAACACTTACACACTCAGGCCAGCAGCAACAGCATCATCATAAAATACGTTCCCAGATTCTCTTTGGCTCTGACTGGGATTAATGCAGATGTGTAATCTCAGTGGAATGTACTGATCCTAAGCTCCAGCTGTCCACTGAGAGCACGTAGAAAGTCGCTGCTAACGCACAAACCAATGCAAACGCTACATATTAGGCACTGTGGATTTATACATTCAAATAATGCATCAGCTGGAAACAACAAATACTTAATCGTTTACTTCATGGTAAGTCAAGCATCATAGACAATGAAAAAAAGTGTATAATATTATCTATCAGACCTCAGCTTGTGCTAATGTGTGTATTATTTGCAGAAATTGAAATCACATCCAATCATGAAAGCTAGAGTCGGCCTTCTCAAGGGTCTATGCTCGCTTCTTGGTTTTGACCAAGCCCTTTTCCACCAGGCAGCGGTAGAACTCCTGGATGTAAGTATACACACACTTCCAGTCAGGCTCTTTCATCCGGACTAAATCGTCTGCATCCAGCAGAGGGGGGCAGCCTGCCAGCCTCCTGCAGAAAGAGACAGAGAATGTGTCACTGAAAAATGATAGCAGACAATGACACAGAAAATATGCCGTCAGAGGTGTAATGTCACTTTGTTCTCAACTGCAGGGCACTGCTGGAGCTGGAGCTTGCACTAGACAAGACACATCTGTGCCTTCATATATGGAATGAGAGCTTACTCTGCAGTGCTGAAAGCCAGCTGGAAGTTTTCCCTGGGCGCATAAGGATTGAGGATGGAGTACTCGAACGCGTCAGGGAAGAAACGGTGCACCAAGGCGCAGAAGGCTATGCCGTCTCTCCAACTGGAGGAGAAGTTCTGGATGTCTACGCCCTGTCAGAAAGGAATCAGTTGAGAAGAAATAGTGGCAGCCATGGAGACATAAGGGGCAGAGCTATGTATAGCTCCATAGAGCAATAATTCACAGACAAAGTGAGCCAGGGCATATTTACCTCATATGGCTCTGTTTTGGCCCTGCACCAGTCCAGAAGCATTTGTTTGACATTTTTAACATTGGGTGCTGTAGAGGAAGGAGATGTCGGGGGTGTGGCTCCAGCTGAGCCAGCCTTGCTGAGGAGAAGGAACAAAGATACACACCGGATGTGCAGAAAATATGCTATGTACAAGACAAGTTTTTCTTTTCTTTTTTGGTGGGTGAGATAACAAAACATACAAGAGACTTTACTTTGCAGCATTTGGTCTCCGATTACATGTTAAGACACACACTTCAGTAGAGGCACCACATGAATAAGTCCTAGCTGAATGAATCTATATAAAATTAGGATTTACCATATAAATATGTAAACAAATATGTAAAGTTTGGTGGATGTGGCTTCAATGTAAGTTTCAAAAATGGTGTTCCATGCAAGGCCAACATTATGTTCATAATGGGCACGTTGGAATCAATCGTGGGCACGTTTGTGATTAAATGACTGTTCTATCTGTTCATAGTTATTTTTTAAATCCTGTTTAGTATAGTTTATGAACCAAAACATGCTAAAAAGATCACTTCTTAAAATTGACCGTACAAAATTTTCACAATCTCTGCCACTCTCTCTGAAGTGTGACTCACCTGCCCACTGTCATGTTGAAGGGAGTGGAGGCTGATGGAGACGGCAGGCCTGACGGCTCTAACAAGATGCAGAAAATCAAAATAATATCAAGAACCTTAAGGAGTAGAAATTAAATATGAAGTGCTATGTCAGAGAGCATCTTTATAAATCAGGCTTACTGTTTTTTGGTGGCTGCTGGTTCATGGACGCTCTTCCTATGCTAACAACTCCACTTGTTGTTCCTCCTTTGCTCAGACCCTGCTGTTTCAAGTCCTGCTGCCTGGACCCTCGCTCCTGCTCCCGTTTATCTGATGAGGGACGGTGTAGAAGTTTAGGAATGAGCAGAGCATCAAAGGAAGAATGTCACTTTATTGGACGGTTATATCCCGCATGAGTGCAACTCCACTTTTACCTCTCTTTTTCTTGAGCAGGTCCCTTAACGCAGCACGAATCATTCGCCTCTGTTCAAAATCTACTGTACTGTCCAGCTAAAATGATAAAACACAGGTTAAAAATAGAGACAAATCAAAGTAACTGCAAAGCTCTCCATAGCCTTAAAGATATATTTTATTTAATACTTTATGATACGTCTTCACATAAACTCACATGCGTAGCACATCTAAAACCAAATACCAAGTTAGCGCATTACTCACAGCTGAGAACAAGTCCCATGCATATGTAAACAAGGCAAGTGAAGCCAAATGACATCACCCTAACTTTTCAAAAATAAGACATGAGAAATCTTCAGGCCAGCAAACACAAGAGGCTGATTTATATTTAACATTCAGCAAGATCTGCAAGAAACCTTAAACCAAAAAACGGAAAACTTTGCACAGTGTCAAGTTTTTAACGCACTTCCTGCTCTTAAAAATCCTTTTGCACAATATTAGATGATGAGATTTTGTCCAGATTTCCCATACACAACAGTTGCATGACAAATATTTACTAACCATCTTGTTGAGAACCTCTTCATCCTCAATAGCAGCCAATTCTTCACTGGTAAACGAGCCAGAGGGAATGTTGGGCACTGCTGGTCCACCGTCAGGTTTTGACTCCATGTCTGAGGAGTGAATCTGGTTAAATCATGTGGAAAAACAGCCCAAGATACACATTTCTTGAGTGTATTTCATAGGACAAGGACTGAAAGACAATAAGTATGCATAAAGACACACTTGTAAGTCGCCTGAAAAGACTTGAACTTGGACTTAATAATCCAAAGTTTAACATTCACACATGATTGAAAATATCTGAATTATTTAGACAGACCAAACAGCACAAACAATATTTGTTTACACAAAAAATGTGCAAAAGTCTCAAACAGAGCATAAAGACCACATCTGTTGTACCTTCAGCCTGTGAAGTCATTCAAATATAAACAGTTATGTGAGTTTAAACAGACATAAACTATTACCCCGTGCAAAGAAATGTGTTTGTCTTATTGCAGTACCCCTCATTATAACTCAGCAACATGGCTGAGTGCAGCACAGAAGGGGCAAGAACACGTACAAATATAGTAATGTAGTGGAATGAGACCATTACTGAGAGAATCTGATAACAGTATGTGCTCTGACACAGGGCAAAGGGGGTTAAGTAAAGCCCTAATGGCTCAAGATAAATTAAATAAAATGTGGAAAAATAGAAATTCAAATGAGGGATTGGTGGCTGTTGAGATGTAGTGTCACTCACCTGTTTTTAGGATCAAACTGGCAGTCTGTGTCTGGTGGCAGTCTTGGGGCTTCTTGGGAGTGTTCAGTGCTCCCTTCCCCTCTCCTCAGTCCTGCTTCAAACTTGTGTGGAGAATGTGGCAGCTCAGCCCTGATATCACACCTCACACCGCAGCGCTTCATAAGGATGTATGTTTGGAGAGTGAGTGGAGGTTGCTTACATGAACCACCCAAGATGGGAAGGAGGAGGAGGAGGAGGAGGAGGAGAAGGAGGAGGAAGAAGAGGAGGAGGAGGAGGAGGAGGAGAAGGAGGAGAAGGAGGAGGAGGAGGAGGAGGAGGAGAAGGAGGGAGAAACAAACATATCACGTCCTGGTCCATCAGTCTCTGTCGCCTTCAGTGGAGTCTCGCCGCCTCTTGTCACTGGATCCAGGATGATGTCATGTGAAAATTTGTGGGCCAATCTCGCAGCCAAATTCGGTTTTCGGGCGCAGTTTTCACTTGATCACATTTTATTTACTGAGTGCTGCTTGTTCAGTAGGGAGAACAAAGGGTTAACAAGGACAAAAAAGTGAGGAGCACTGCCATATTCAGGCAAAAAAGGCTGACCAGTAGCACCCTGTTTATAGAAGTGGAACAGTTTCTATGAGGGAGAACAGAAAGACATACATGCAAACACATACAAACACACACATCTGGAAGGAAACAACATTAGCAAACTACTCTTCAACTTCAACAGTGATCATTAAGTGTTTAAAAAGTTAGATCAGATATACTGAAGGAGCTCAGAAATCAGGAGACAGATAAATTGCTCCACCAAGTGGTGAAAACTTACAAGTGCTTCAAATTAACCATACGTATGATGACGTGCTATCACTCAGTAGGCCTTTTCCACAGCAGACAATATGATTTGTCATATTAAGAAAAGCATACAGGTGTCACTAATGACATAAATGAGGGATCTGTTATATTCTATTGTTCCAGTGAGTCATGACAATGAGCCTGCGTGACCCTGAAACTGAAGCAGCTAAACTGAATTCAGCCATTAATTTTATTATTAACACCTGAGCTTATTAACGCAGGACTTTCTACTGTGACGTTTAAATGTCTCTGGTGAATAAGGTTGGTCCTCGTTTCTGGAGAGGCATCTAGTGTGGAAATGATTAGTCGAATGACAGAAAAATAATCAGCAACAATTCTAATAATTGATTATTAAAGACATTTATTAAGCAAAAATGTTGAACATTCACAGGTTCCAGCTCTCAGATGTGAGGATTTGCTTGCTGTGTTATATCATTTCAAATGTTATATTATTGAGTTTTCTGCTGTAGATGTCACCTTTAGCTCTGTGAACTTTGGCTGCATTTTTTTCTGTTTTCAAACATTTAATAGACAATTAATATAATAAATTAAACTTTTTTAGATACAGATTATAAATATAATGATCAGTTGCAGCCCTAAAGGCAACTTTGTCTGTAACTCGTTTTACCATCTTAATGTATTTTCTGAACATTTCTGAAAGATTTTATGCATGAATGTAAAATTATTCACTCACAAATGTGAAATCTTTTATAGCCTCAGTAAAAGAATGCCCTTGACATTATCTAAAAAAAAACAAACAAACAAAAGGTTTGAATTAGCCCCAAACTAAACTTTGACACAGGACAATTACAGTAGGTTTTGAATTTAATTGAAATATAAGGAGGTGTAACAGTGGAGTCTAATAACAACGAACAAATAGGTTTTCTTATAGTTTATTGTATCAGTCCATTTTTTTTCAAGCAACTGCAGATCATGTATATATGCATTGCCCAATGTCTTTGCCCCTAAACAAGAGCACCTACGGCCGCTGTTGGCATTCAAAGTTTTATCCAAACAATTTGACAAAATGACAAATCAAATCACTCCTTGCTCATCTTTGTCCAAATAAGGCATATGAGGCAAAACATTTCATTCTTAAACAAGTCGCGTTTTAACCAGCCATTTATGACTATAAAATACATAAATATAATAAAATAACTATTTACATCCAACTAGCTTTGCAAACAATCAAAACCAGTATGTACACAGGAACCATAGGCTTTGAAGGCAGCGTCTTTGTACCTTTGTCAGTGCAACAGTTGCTTTGCCCCATTGCTCGTAATCTTCTCAACATGATATCCATGAGAACAAGCAGCCGAGACTTTAACTGAGAGTATAAATCTAGAGATGACTGCCGACGATGTGTCTCAAAAATCTGTTGTTTTAAAATATGCTGACATCTGTGATCAGATCTCTTTCTATCGAACACAATAAAATCCATCAATCACACGCTGAAGTTTTATTGTGGTTGTTGAAAAGCTGTTTGATCTCAGTCCAATAACTAATAATTAATGAACGTAAGAAGTCCTATTTAACAGTTGAGGTATTCAATAATGTAAAACCAGTAAAATGATACAGTATGCTGTATATAATATTTAAACCTGTAACTGAGGACTGCTGACAACACCGGTTATTTTTAAATATTAAAACCAACAAAGCCATTCATCGAACTCCAAAATAAAAATGTTTTTTTCACTATTTTCAACTGACTGGATGTGTATGAAAAGCATCTTAAATTTAAATGTTCATTTCTAATATGTAATTTTATGAATGGCACCCTTAAAATGTTAAATCCGTGACGCATCCAGTAAAATATTTCAACATCTTGTTAACTGCTGTGCTTATGGCAAAATATGCAGAAAATGTGGCGAATGTCAACAAAAAAAAAACAAAACTTTGATGTATGGCTTTGTTGCTTGTCGTCTTGTGAGAACTTGTGGTCTCTGACAGAACCAGTAGAGCGACACAGTGTGACTAAAAGAGCTTTCAAAAGTGAACATTTGGCATACCATACATGTAGGAGGGAATCCCAGACCTCCTGGATCATTTAAGATGCTGCTTTAAGAAGCAGCAGTAGCGTGCAGTCGCCTGTCTAATTATACCTGACTTCTCTCTTAAGAGAACAGGTACAGGAGGGACTAGGGTTGTCTAATATTACATGTACGCATGTGCAAGACACTTTAGGACCAAAATCTACAGCATTACAAAGCCAGATTGCTATGGCCATTCAAAAATAAATATTTTCTTCCACATAAATATTAAAAAAGGGGGAATAAAATATGTTTCATCATAAAATAAAGTCAATTAAATGCTTTTTAAAATACTGACGGAAAACATAACACTGTCCAGCAGAAGTCAGTTTTTCAAGCTGTGCTGTACTTTTTAAAAAATGTCATCCACACGGAGGGATAATTTAAACTGAAAGAGAAGACACTGGTTAGGATTTAAGATATAACCTTAAAGGACAGCTCAATGTTCTTCTTCCTCGTGTCTTCCACGGGGGAAAAAGACAGCTCAAATTGAGTGACACTCCTTAGAGAACTTGTGAACCTAATTATCGAGGTATGCTGCAGTGAGCGCACCGTTGTAAAAGATGGAAATAATTGGACTAATTCTCCAGAGACCGTCTTACCGAGCTGGTATGAGAACAAAATCTAGGCCCTTGAGTGGGAAGCCACACCGAGGTTCAGAGGGGGAGGACAAAACACGAGCTCAGACCTCTTATTAAATGTGTGCTTCAGGAGAGGAAAAGAGGCATTGCACAGAAATGTTGGCTTTGTCCAGAAGTTTTAGCCCTACGACAACCCCACAGTCCATTTTTGACAAGCTTCCCCCTTCACATACAACCAAAAAAAAAGAAAAAAAAAAAAAAAAAGAAAAGAAAAGAGCTGCCAAAAAACCCAGTTCCTCACCATGACAGGACCAGGTAAATGTCAGGTAACAGTACCGTTAATATATATATATTTTTAATACAAATTGTGCCCGTTCAGATTTGCGGCGGAGTGCTTTCTAAGTCCCGCCCCCCCCTCAATGTCCCATGAGTCTCTCCGCAGCCGACAATATCCACGACCGCCACCCGAAACATTGATTAGAGCCCTCTGCAAATGAGAATATTTTCACAGTGGAGTAGTAGGAGTGACAGTGTGAATACCTCGTGAGGTATCAAACAGTTTAGTGTGCTCATGCATGCATATACCGCTATAGGCTATGTATGAGTGATATACAGATGAAGGAGAGAATTTAACCATCGTCGTGATAAATGAAGGAAACCTTTTTCTGCATCTGTCCTCTCTGTGACCACAGGAGAAGTAAATTGGCACAGTGAGGAGAGATTTCAAAAATTGTACCTTATAAGGTCACACTCCCTCTGTTGCTCTTGACTACTTAATGATACAAACAGTAGAAGGCTATTATATCACTGTATCTTTCACCGTCTCATTCTCTCCTCCATCCTTTCAGTTCAGTCTGTCTTGTCGTCCTGTTTCCCGTCTGTTCTCTGAGGATGATATGTTGGTTCAGATGCACTAGCTTTGTCCTCCCCGCGCGTAGTGTCAAACTCCGCCTGCCCGGACCCTTTCGCTTTGGCCTTGCGTGCGTCCAGGTAGCTGACGATGAACTCTGAGTTCTGATAAATGAGCATGCCGGATAACGTCAGCACGGCACCGGCGCAGCTGAGGGTGGACAGCTCGCTGCCGAAAAGCAGCTGAGACAACAGCAGGTTCCCCACCACGCTCAGGTTGCCGAGGATATGCAGAGTGACAGCGGAGGTGAGCGTGATGACGCAGCAGCTGGCCAAGTTGTACATGACTGAGCCAAGACAGCTGAGCAAGATGAAGACCCACAGGTGGCGGTCGTAATGGAGCGGCGACTCCAGCAGAGCCCAGTTCTCTAAGGCCAGAGCCGCCACAGCTAAGATGCAGAAGCTAGGAATGGACATCAGGTAGAGCAGGAACACAGAGTTGATTTTCTCCTCCTGGAGTAAAATACCTGAGTAAACAGAGAAATATATGCAACAGTTACAACCGTGACACAACATTTATGTGAAAAACCTGTGAAAATTGAGGCTTTGACTGGAGAAAATAAAAAGACTCGCTCTGCTCTACCAATGTGAGCATGTTCCTGTGCTTTTCCATCATCCAACAGCTAACAGAGAGCTTTGTTAATGGTCTGATAGCAGGAAAATTGCAGGGAATTATGCAAAACACCTGTTTGGAAAGTTATGTGTAATCTGCTTTGCTGTCTGGACATGTAGGAAGCAAAACACAACTATGAAAATTCTTGATGTTTTAGTAAGAGCTCAGACAGCTCTAACACTGTTCACACACTATAAACACTTAATTGTGTTTAGTGATATACGGTGTCAAAGCTGTAAAAAGTCTTTCAACAAAAAGACATGCAGGACCAAAGTGTGTTGGAGAAAACTTATGAGGGAAACTGTTACAACAACAAATGAGGGAGGATGAAAATAGCTTGTTGAAACATGAGACAACATCGTCCAGCTAGTTTGGCACCTCAAAGTTTAGCCATGATTAAAAATAAAGGTTAGATGTCGTATCAGTGTACAAATTCTGCTCCGAGTGCCAAAGAAGGACAGAACTTCTCCTTTCTTTATTTAACAAAGCAAACATGCAACTTTCTAAATACATTTGGAGTCCTGTACTGTTTGTTACCGGGCAGATATACCTAAACCTAACACTCCTCTCTTGAAAAGCTTGCCACTACTCTTCCAGGTACAAAAGTATGTTACATTACAGACCTCTGAGCAAAACTGAACATCTGCTTTTGTGTAAAAATTAAAGACAAGGCATCTGGATATTTTTAGAAGCTCATTACTTTCTTTTTTCCTTCTCTGACAACTTCAACATTACGGAGACTTAATGATATTAGAGAGCCTGATCAGTTGCACACAATACGCTCATCTGTGGTGGAAACAGAAACCGACTTTAAAGCAGAATACCTCCCTGAGAACAGCGGATAAACGAGCACACTGGATAAATGTAAACATCATGACATCAATTCGAGAGAGGAATCTGCAGCCTCTTTCCGAAGATATGTCGAATTAAACTTCTGAGAACATTAAGGTTGTTTCACCACATTTTGTCTTCTTTCTGCTTAGGAAATATGTTGTAAACTAGAAATACCTCCCTGTGGTTGTTTGCCTCCACCTACCAGTCAAATTGCAGTTTACATCCATATCTGTCCAGACTCATAACATTTGTAGTGAAGACTTTGAAGGAACGTAATAAAAAGGTATTAAGTGTATTTTCCTTGGCAAAAGTTGTAGCCATGACAGTAGACAAAGTTTCAGATATGGATGTTGCTGCAAAGAAGCTACAAATACTAAAATGTGGATGCTTCACACACATCCCGGCAGCACAGAAGATCTAAACAATCACCAGTTTCATGGAGGGCACCCAAGATTAATGTCACCAATTCAGTATCCGACCAAATGTGAAATACGGTCACAATCTCCCCTTCTGTTCCTGAGTTATGGCGTTGAATAATGGCCAGAAAAGTGTTTTTGCAGAGCAATATGATGTCACAGTGAAGCTGACCTTTGACCTTTTGGATATAAAATGTCAACACTTCATCCTTTTATCCTATAAGACATTTGTGTGAAACTTTGTCATAATTAATATATGAATTCTTTAGTTATGGCCAAAAAAGTATCTTGGGACGTCACAGTGACCTTTGAACACCAAATTCTAATCAATTCATCCTTGAGTCCAAGTGGACGTTTATGCCAAATTTGAAGGAATTCCCTCAAGGTGTTCCTGAGATATCGCAATCAAAAGAACGGGACGAATGGACAACCCGAAAACGTGATGCCTCCAGTCACGGCTTTCGCTGGCACGGGGGCATAAAAACGGAAACATTCTTGGACTGCAGCCAGTCCGATCCATTACTGAACAAGTGTTTCTGACCCTTCTCTATTTCTTTTGGAATTTCTTGAACGCAGTTGTATAAATAGCTTATTCAGAAAACAGAAACGTGGATTGAAAATAAGAGAAAGTTTAAATAAGCCTTCTCAAATCTATCAGCTAGCCAAATGATGACAATGACATTCAACTAGAGCTACAACGATTATTTGATTAGTTGCCGACTATTAAATTACTTGCCAACTATTTTGATAATTGAGTCATTTTTTAAGAGAGAAAATGTCCAAATTCTCTTATTTCAGCTTCTCAAATGTGAATATTTTCTGGTGTCTTTAGTCTTCTATGACAGTAAACTGAATTTTCCATCCATCCTATCATTTGCTGACCACCAAAAACCAACATAAACAGACAGACACGGCAGATCAGGGTTGTGTAGTCATCGGGATGTGTAGAAAGAATTGCTGTTTGTATCATGTTCCCTAAGAAACCAGAAAATATGGCTCTGTGGGCGTGTTACTGAACTGGGCATGAATCACTGAGTCACTAAAAAGTTCCAAAACCGCAGACTGCTGTGGTGTCCGAGGAGAAACACTAAAATACCCTCTGATGTCAGTGGCATGATAGTTTCCGTAAAGTTGTAAAGTCAATAGATACAACCAAATCCAAATAAAACTGTTTCAACAGTCTAAGGTGACAAATAGTGAACTGGGTGACACAGGTAAACTTGTACTTACTCTGCTGAATGGTCTTGACACCCCGCAGCATAGTCGCTGCAAACACAAAGAAGCAGCCAGTCTGATCGAACTGGACTTCTCCCATGATGCTGAAGGAGGCGCCCAGGCAGATGGGCATCATGGCTGTATATTTGAGGATGTGATGCTGCTTGCCCAGGATCAGCGTGGAGATAGCCAGAGTGAAGAGCGGGGTAGTGGTATAAATCATTTGTGCAAATGACAGCTGGACATAGTTCAGACCCATGTTCCCAAAGGCGATACTGGCACAAAATGTCAAACTCAACAGGAACACCTTACACTTTGCGCTGGGGGTCAAGTCCTGCTCTCCAGCCCCTCTGTGGCGTATCACTTGCAGCTTGATCAGCCCATAGTCCACCACTATGGCTGTCAGCATGTGCAGAGCTGACAGCAGCAGAGGGTACCTGAAGTTGTAAACGGCAAATATCCATTTGTTGAGGCTGGAGATGGTGGTGCCGGTCACCAGCCAAACAATGACAGCTGACAGCAGATGGAGCATCTCTGCGGGTGGCCTCCTCCTGCCTCTCTGTTGCAGAGTCGCCTCGCATTTTGAGAAGCCATCGGCGTTGATCATGTTCGTATCATTGTCCTCTCTGTAAGGAAAACACATGTTGAATCCTCAATCCTCTCATATCCAAACGTGACGCATAAGCACACCGGCACGATTAAAAGCTACAAATCGTGAAAACAACCTGCGACACAGCTGTTTTTTTCTCTCTTCTTCTCTGCGGTGCTTAGCCAGTCTTTTGTTGTCAAGTTAACCAGCGTTTTTTTTCAGCACCGCCTATAGACACGTGTTTCTATTTTGCATGACGGGTTGGTTGTGTAACGCACCCCTGCGCAGGGAAAATGACATATGCTGGAGCAGGAAAGGCAGGCAGAGGAGAGGACTGAGAGGGGAGCGGAGAGCTGTTCAGGGCGGGCTGGAAAAAACAGAGCGCGCCTTCTCCACGACGGGGACGGATGGGATTGGTTATTATCCCGACAGCCAGTCATGGACTGACGGTGACGACTCGGTGTGATGCACCAAAAACACTCGGCGGTGTAGTAAACATCATGGGACAACCTAGGTACTGTATGTGCCTGTAACTCAATATATTCAATATCAAGCAGCAGCTCACTAATGTTATCCACCTCGCTGGTTTAAAATAGCAGCTTACTTCACTGCCTGCGGTGAACTTGTGATTCCCGTTCCCACTGGAGCAGAGAGAAACCCCTGAAAACCGTGTTGTCGACAAAACATAAACTCACCTGTTAGCTGCCGGTTACCGTTTCATTCATGAGCGGCTTTGAAGTAACGTCGCTTTATGTCAAACAGCTGGGCAGCTCGGTAACCGTTAACACAAAGACAGAACAGTCCTTTGTCGGACAAAATAAACGGAAAAAAGCTGACCTTTGCCGTGGACTGAGCTGTCACTTGACACCAGAGAGATGAAAGTCTTTCTCTCATGCTACCGCTGGCTGGCGGTGCTCTGTTGTGCTGTGAGGAGGTAGCGCCTGTAAGCTAACGTTATGTCAGCTGCGAAAACAAGCTAACTGCCGTTATTGTTAATGTTGTTTTTTTTCATAGGATGGCGAAGTCATGACCCACCCTACTCTAACTCTGATTGGCTTATGATGATATTCTCACCCTTACCCTAACCAATAACACTCCTCATGCCTAAACACTAACCAATCTAACCAACGGAGGCAACGAGTACTAGCCAATCAGAGGCAGAGTAGGGCGGGTCATAACCTCGCCATTCTAGGAAAAAAAACGGATTTACCGTTAGCTACACAACTGCCGTCAGTCACATTTTCTCACGATATGAACGTCATTGTTTTTACCTTGTTCTTCGACGAGTACCTTGACAGCAGTGACACAGTCTGGCAGCATCTCCCAAATCTCCGTCCGTCCGTCGGTCAGTCATCCAAGCTGAGGCGGTCAAGCACCTCAGTGTCATTGGATGGTTTATTTAAAGGGCAATAACACCAATTTAGCTGTGGCTTGCTTAGTGCATGCTGCAATCTCAATGCAACCTCATGATGAACCAATGAAAATGCTGAATAGTGTTTCTGCCATCATATAAGGTGTCCAGGATGAATTAGGAAAAAGTAGGAACATGAAGGTATAATTTGCAAAATGCAAATAATTAGCTATATAAGATGCAAATGTTCATCATCTGTGGTTAAGAAACAGCACAATATAGCGAAAGTAAAACAAACATCACCTCATACTGCTCAGTGTTCCTCTAAACTGTGACAAAATGGAGTACATATTTATTGTCAGATGAGAGGTTTCTGGCTGTTTGGCTGGTTTATTTTTCCACTTATGACAGCAGCTAATATTCAACTTCACCCCAGATCAGAGACACTGTCCCAGGAGAAACTGATTGCTGGCCTTGAGGCAGTGTGGAAGTCTTCTGTGTGTGTGTGTATGTGTGTCATATGTCCCTTGTGATTTACAACATTTCAACAACACTAGTTTCACAGTAAACAACAGCGTGGTGACATCTTTATGTTTTTATTTGAGCTATAAAATGCAAAACTTTTTGAGGTCATTGGGCACAAACGGTGAGTTCACATCATGTTTCAGTATAGAGTCCACAAACAATTAGCTAGGTGAAGAGGCTTCTCACTACAGAAGTGCTTGAGCACTCTAAAACCATGCATAGCTATATGTTGCCATGGAAACCTTTAAGTTGATGTAACATGTATCATTACCTGCAGGTAAACATAACATTGTGCTTTATTCAAACAACACTTTATTTGCATCATCAATATTATATATTGCATCCTATAAATTCCTAATTTAATTTCCCTCAACATCTCATTAACTGGTATACAATCTTCACTCTTTAATGTTATGTATACACAAGTAGAGTTTAAATAGTGACCAGAATATGAATGTTCAAGTAATGTGAAACAAATATTTTCTTACAGTGATTATAAATGAGGTGATTCTATATAGTTATGTATATTCTTGCTATATACAGGCCAAAACCAACCAGGCAGTCATACAGTACATGTGCATCATGCCCTATTATATAGTACACAGTAAGCTTTAATCTATAAATAAACAGATTATTACTGTTTATTAAGAGAATTTATATTTACTACTCATGTACATCAGTGCTTGCTTGCACACAAAAACCTTAGCAAGTGTATTGCTAAACCTTTCCTTCATTGTTTTCTGGTCCTAGACTGTATAAATCTCATTTCTTTACAAACTATCATTCAGTTCATACTGTTATTAAAACTTTTTTTGCGCTGCATAAAACACCTCTCTGACCTGGGAGTATTTTCTTCTCAAGTGCCTGTGCAGTTGTGTAATTGCTGACACAAAGATAAGGATAGAAATCACTCATAGAGCTAGCCATTTCTGATTATTTTAACTAGGGGACACAAATTTGTTGCTACTTACTGGGATGATAAACCCTGATTTTAGAAGTTTAAATAGCAAAAATAAAACAAAAGGGAAAGCTGAAGTATTCAATACATGTACTGTAAATCCCTTTAAAAGAAATAAAAGCCTGTCAGATTTCTATAATCTCTACAGAATCTCAGTTTGGTTGAAGTTGTTAGAGGGATTTACTACGTCATTACATAATTAAGGCTAAAATTACCATCAAGCACCAATATAATCCTTTGTTGAAGAAAATCCCCCAAGTTTAGCAGATTTATACTTCATTGAAACTCCCATTGTTGAGTCTGAAGATACTTGAGGTGGTACTCCAGTGATTTACTATCGCACTTTCGTAAAATTTGGAGAATTGTGAGAGACAAAAGTAAAAAAGAATGGTTAAAATAGATACAGCAACAGGCAGAGATATTCTGACTTTTAGTCCCGATTATGGGTCACGCTTTAAAAATGCTGAATACAACTTTGTAATCTCTAAATCCAAACCAAGATTCCTCACGTGATGTCGCTTTAGTAATTTTCTTGGACAGTGAAGACATTATACAACCGTTTTCACAGTCTGTGTAGTGCTCTTCATTACAGGTAAATTTACTGTAACATGGAAAATTGGTGGAGTGCCCCTTTAATGCAAGCAGAACCGTAATTTCAAGATCATGTGGGGGGAAAAGCATATAAAACAGCATGGTGTTCTCAGTTAGCTCTGTCCAAAGAAAATAACAACTACCTTGGTTTTTACTGGCCTTTTAGCTGCTCTTTAAAGACCTGTCAGAGTGGAATATAGCTGTAAATGTGCCAAGATACAGTTTGTGCAATCTTAAGAAACAGAGTAGTAAAAATCCCCAAGAATCAGGAGGGATCACTAAATGAAGTTCTGCTGTGAAAATGTCTTTTAGCGCAGAAGAATGCTGTGTCCTGCAATGGTCCTTTAAAAGCCTCACGTCTCCGTCAGAGCCCAGCATGCGGAACATGTTGTTCCAGCTTTGAGAGAAACAAGACATTCAGTCCTCGCACTAAAACATCTGTGGCACTCCTTGCCCCCAAGTTATCCCCACACACACACACACACACACCCAAATAAAACAAGTTTGTTTTGGCGCTGAAATCTTTTATCTGTAAAGCATAAGCCATATCTTTCACACCCTCAACAAACACACATACACTCATGATTTCTCTACAATGCTGATTAAGCACACCCACAACACACACAAACTGAGGCCATGCACTCGGAAAACACAATTATAATAGAGCAGGAGAGAGTAGATTAGTAAGTGGAAGCAGGAGCTTTTTTTTGTGCTTGAAGTTCAAAAAGTGGCGGCTACTTTCAGTCGCTGGCTCACTCACTCACACACACACACATGCACAAATCAACTGTCCACAACTCGGTATCCTTACATCACGAGGAACCACTCAGCCTGTCTGATGTCACGGTGTGAGGGGAACTTTTGTCCTAGAAGATCTCGGGGCATTGGCTCCAGTCTTGTCTGTCTTTGGCTTCCCAGTACCCACCCCTGTAGATGTAAGTGCTTTCTCCTGTTGTATCATCTGTCCTCTTCTCAAACCACATGGGCTGGTAAACCTCGATGTCTTGCCCTGATGACACAGAATCATATTTTCTCATTATATGTGTACTATTTTCCAGAATACCAGAATGTCTTATTTTCTCCTTGCACTCTAAATGTTGTTCCAGAGTACCTGATTATTGAGATAAACCTTCACAGACATAGCAAAACTTCATTTTATCCCACACACCTGGGATTGGCCCATCCTCCACTAATTATGATACATCATCAGGTAATAACGAATGTCTGCATAAAATATCATGGGAATCCATTTGATAGTTGTAGAGATATTCCAACAAAGTGGACCAAAGCGGTGGACTGACTGACTGACTGACCAACAGATCCATGCATCATTTGACAGTGTTGCATGGATGTGTGGCAGTAACCTGTCTCCCATGACTTAAGATGGGCACACCAACACCACTCATAATACAGTGTATCTAAATTGGTCAACCCATCCTCTTTGTTACAAGTAGTGGAAATGCTGTGAAAGAGATAAAATTCAGATCCGCTATCATCCTCCTTGTTCTTCTTGATTTACGTTGTGCTCACCTTCCTCCAGTGCCTGATTTGCTTGCGCTTCTCTTTTTTTCCTCTCCAGCCTCTGACGCTCCTCCAGACGCTGCTTCTGGCCGTTTGCTTCATCCCACAGACCCACCTCCATGAGCCGCTGGTCTGGCCGCAGACGACTGTCAGTGGGCGCAATACCTTCTTCCTGCTCGTTCAGAGTCAGAGCCAGGGAGGAGAAAAAATGCATGTTCTCTGCATTATCCCTAAAAAGAGCAAAAGACAGAAGAAACAACAAAGTAAGACAAAAAGGTCAAGGGAAATGGGGAAGGACAGATCACAAAGGGGTTGAGATGGCACATTCAATCATCAAGATGTGGTAGAAATGTGTTAGATAAGATAAACATACGGAAGAGGATATTTCTTCCACAACAGTTTTGGCTGAAGAGTCTGATAAACTGTCTTCTGTTTGCCCTCAGAGTTTCCGCATCCTTGGCTGCTGTCCACTATTTTGGCACTCTCCATCTTCTCATCCCAGGTTCCTGACAGGATGTAATGGGCTGTGCCCTCTCTGTCCTCCACCACTCCTGTCACCTAGAGAAGAAGACACACAGGAAGAGATCAGTTACTGCTGGGCACTGACACATTCACACCTGGGTACTATGTTCATTTTATTTTTTTTTTACCTGTGTTGTTGGATCATATTAAACAGAACAAATGTTTTAGGGATGATCTTTCTAGGTTTCCCTTTAGCTGAGGAATCAGTGACTTCAAGTTCTTTCTGACTAGATACTGACACGAGGTTTGTTAATCATATTAAGAGGAACCAATTATGGGCAACAGAGATGCTAGATTTGCTAAAGCAGTGGCTCATGTAACTGTAAACCTTTGCCTTCTGTCAAGTGTAAAATATGTGTAAAATCTGTGAAATGTGAAATTAAGACAACAAACAAAGATGCTAGCTGTCTGTTTCCTATATGAAACAACCGATTACAGAATGAAAAGACAGCAGACATACTTTACGTGGGACTTCTCTGGAGAAGTAGCTGTAGGGGGAGAATTTGAGATGGCAGGTGTCCTTGGTTGTGTTGTTTACTATGTCAATGTCGCCAGACTGCCAACGGCAAAAGACAGGAAGACAGCAAGAAAAACAGATGTGACTTAAGTGTACGATGACCCAAATTACTTTTCCTCAGTAACACAACCCATACACACACACACACTCCTACACAAAATGAGTTTCATTTCATTTCTTTTGTCCTTTAGTGTATTCCCAAACTGTTACCATTTCTGTTACCTAATTCAGTTCTTAATCATTATTTGAATTGTTCTTAAAAGGTCATTTTGTCCAGAATCTAGTATAAAAATATCAACGCACTTACACGTAAGTACAGAGACAGGTTGTGTGTTTGACAGCTTCTATGTACAACTTCCTTACACATAATGCACAGCATGAAAGAAACTCACCTGATCAATCCAAAGTTTCCCTACAATAATATTGTGCACCGTCGAGGTCACTTTGCTCCACACGTAGTGGTTTCCACTTGAGTGGAACTGCAGGTGAATGTTTCCTACAGTGAAGAGAAGGACATACTGACATCAAAATATGTAAGACAAGTTCTGTAATCACTTAAATATGGTAAATCTTATTTTTCTAACAGATGTTTGCATGTATTCATACATCATATCTGGCCTATAGTAGCTTTTACACTAATATATACTGACTGTCAGCATGAACTGCATCAAAGTTAATTCCAAACTTTTACATGTCTCCTACCTAATGGCACGACAGAGATATATTTCCCACGAAACTTGCTATCAATAGTGATATGCTGCCACAGAGTCCATCCTCGCTGTGATGTCACATGGTGGGCAGCAGCTGGTGGGTGATGACTGACCTGACAGTGAATGTTATCAGCTGGTGTCAGTAGAGGCAATGTACACATCATAGTGTATTTATATTTTTGCTTTTCACCACATCATCATTTTATGTTTGTCTCACCTGCTCAGAGATGGAGCGATAACCATACTCGTCCAATCGGTCCAGCTCATATGTCTCCCCCAGCAGAGGGTTGAAGGGCTTGGCTGTGCGATGGACTGTGGTGGAGTAGGAGGAGACAGAAAAGGCAGCCACTAGGCACATCTGCTCCAGGGAGGAGTCGCAGCGAGCTGCCCGGTCCAGAAGCTCACTGTACTCCAGATCTTCAGTCAGACGCTGAAGCATCGACAACGGCTCATTGAAGTTTACCTGCAATCAGAGAGAGAGAGAGATTTCTTGTATGTAACCGGACAATTCCACATTTTGAATATACATTTACTTAAATTCACATGTAATTAAAACCTATATTACAGCCAATTTGTGTGTTTTGCATTTACAGGCATGGGTATCTTGGACAGGTCTTTTCCTATACAGTTCTTCATGATGCTCCACAGATTGAGGGAATAATTAGGTTTGTCAGGAATACGGCTGCGCCTTGTTCTTCGTAGCTGCATGTGGTTTGTGCCTGAGGTGTCCTGAAAAGAATAAGACAAAACACAAAGCTTTAGATATGTGTGCAAGAAGTGCATCTACGTGAGTATAGCAACAACTAGTGTGAGCCTGGCAGCCTGAAGTGATTAAAAGGTTACATTTACTGTATTAAAGTCCAAATAAAATCACATTTAGTCAACCTTTTCACAGTCAAAAATAATGTCAATATTAATTTCAGTTGAACACAACAAGCTGGGGACCTACATTCTCGTTGTGAGTCCAGTCATTGGGCACGACTCCGCTCATCATACTCTGATTACTCCCTGAGCGCCTGAGAGAAAGCAACATACTTCAAACACAGTACACAGTAATTGTGCTGCTGACTGATTTAGAACACACACACAGCTCTGAGATGACTCTGTATAGACATGATGTCTCACTTGTGCTTTATGTCGCCAGTAGCAGTCACAGTTATGAATGCAGGTGACTCTTCCATGGCATCAAAGAACTCGGCCTCATCATTCTCATCACTCGCATCCCCCTCTTGAGACCTCTCCACACCTATACGGTGACACAAGACAAAGAGATTGGTAAAATGAGTGTCTGTGTATATATATATATATAAATATTACATATTATTGTACTGCTATACAGGGGGTTGCCAAAATTACAATAACAATAATACACAGCAGCTAAATAAACCTTACAACATCATAGAATAGTCCTGCAGTAAATGTTATTGGAGCTCATAGTGTTTTAAATTTAGACTTGATTAGACTTGATTAACATTCCTGAAGTAGGAATGAAGCAGAAAATATCTGGCCCATTTATAGCCCTGTAAGCTGCTTTATGTTGCCGTACTGGAATGTGAATGGAAACTTCATATAAGAATCACTTGTGTTTTAACTTTTGTAATTGTGATTTAAGGAAGTTGCTGAAAATCACGAGAACATTTGAAGAACAGAAAAACTGCTAAGACAAGGAAGGAAGTCTAGAGTGAAATTAACACCTCTGACAATCTCAAACACAAATATTGTACACATCCCTAAACTGCCAGTTTAGGGACGTGGTTTATTTCACTTTGTCTACCCTTGTAGATAAAGGCCCCAAAAATTGAGATATTATAAGTCTGATTGAGCCACGTGCTAGAAATGTATCACTGTTAACATCCAGAAGAGGGCCACATTCTTTTCTGTGATATTATACTACACACTACACAGTGCCTTCCCCTCCACACTAAATAGAAGAGCGAGGATGACAGGAAGAGACAGAGAGAGTGATGTATCTTACCTGTATATGAGGTGGGATTCTCCCTCCAGGCTCTCTCTAGGTTGTTATGCTGTTTGGCTAACTGTTCGATTGTCTCCTCCAAATGGTGACGTTGTTCTCTCTCATACTGCAGGGCCTTCTGCCACCTCCGGCTTTGAGATTCTGCTACGTCCAAAAAGTCACGACAAGCCTGAGGTTTGAACACACATGAAAAAATGCAGGAAGAAGAAACCTCAAGATGCATACGCTCATCAAAAGAGGGTTATACTGGCTGTGGCTTGTGACGTGTGAACTCACATTGATCATAGCATTGGAGGTTATACGGAAGAGAGTTGCTCGCTCATTAACTGCTTTCACTTTGTCTGTGCTGTCACAGGACCCACGGAGTTCCTCGAGTTCGCTGAGAGAGCGCTGGAGGGCTGCGCCGTGCTTTCCTATCAGCTCATTACAGGTGCTCAGGTCATCTAGCTTGCTGGCCAGACTCTTGAGCACCCCTTGGGTTAGGGCTCGGTCCTCCTGCTGTACGGGGCCTTCATCTCCTGAGTCATCTTCTCACAGAGACAAAGAACACAAATGACATTGTTTACAAGAGATATACCATCATTAGAGGTTATTATGTCTGAACAGTCTGGATGAAATCATATATATTGTAGTAAACAGCACATGGGAAGTGAACGTCCTTTCAGACAGATTGAGAAAGATATTTTAAATACTCCAAATTTAGACTGAGACGAGTCGAGTCGAGAGAGAGCATTAGCGGGGAACGGATGGAGGAAGATAATAACACTTCACACCCTGAAACCCACCACACCCCTTCCTTTACAAGATCGGAAAGCTGTGAATGAACACGGTTGCCCTGGAAACGGAGTCCTGTGCAATCAGGAGGCTTGGCTATTTTTAGTACTAGAGGGAGAAAAAAAAAAGATGACGCACTACCCTTTTCCTCCTTTCTTTCTCTTTCTCTCTCTGCCCCACGTTAGCAGGAGCTGAGCCATCAGTCTCAGGGATTTTAGAAGGAGGGAGACTGGACTCAATCAGACACCATAAAATAAAAAATGATGACATTAAATTCCTTATTTACTTGACCCCTACAGTTGTCAGTATCCTCTTAAATTCTCCCCTTTTAGCCTAAAATTCAGAAAAACAAAGCTTCAAAGTTAAACAAAACATTTTTCTGTATATCATATATAATTTTATACACGTTTTCTTGTAATTTAGTCTGACATATTTGGCACTAAACCTTGATCTTAAATAGATTCTGGAGCTTTGAATAGAGTTCATAATAATGGACATGCCAAAGCTGGTTGGAGAGAGGGTAAACAAACAATGCGCTATTAAACACTTTTAGTGGAAAAAATACATCAGTTTGAAAGAGATCCTGGATTCAAGTCACCTGAAAAGCTCCACTGAAATTAGGATAAATTTAGATCGTAGGTGATTATTCCAGACAGTCATAAATGTCTTCACAAAATGCACAAAAACCACGTCTCCATCACATGCAACGCAACTTTTCTAGGTCAAAACATTTCTTCTCTAAAACAGATTGTGTGAGTAATCTGAAAACTCCCGAGTATGTTGACTGAATCTAGGCCAGCGTCTACATTGCCCGCCATTACCAAAACAGAGACAAACTACTACTCTCTGTTAGAGGGGAAAAGAAATAAAAACAATCAGGGCAAACTGGATTAACAAAGTCTCAGGAGGAGAAGATTAAAAATGAGAGAGTGAAAAAAAAAAATCCTTCAGGCATCTGTAATGGTTTCATGACCCATATGCAGTAGAGAGAACAGGATCTCACTTGAATTGTAGAGTAGATTGTGAATTTGAGAACACCTTTATATGGAAATACACTTCCTCCTAGACCCACAGTCACATCCGTAAATAACGTAAATGAAGGGGGATGGCGTGTTGGCCTAGTCTGTGTATTAATGAGTTATTTTTCACACAGGACATTGGAGAGCCTGAGACAAATTGGTGACTCATCACTGAATCACTAAAACACACCCACAGGTGATAGAGAGAGCACCAATATGGACACAGTGTGGGAGGAGAGAATCAGAGTGGGGATGCTTTGTAAGCTTCTGCAATACAGATGAAGCAATCAAAGTCCGACAGTAATATGCTGAAAGCTTGCTGTGCCACAACCTGAGCTGAAATGTTTTCACCATCCATCTTCCACCCTCTGTATTTAATGGTTGTCGGAGGGGATTTGAATTTTGTTTCACAACATAATCTAGCAAAAATGAAACACTTGTTTTGGTTATGTGATATCTATTACAGGAGAGGTGCTTGATAACTTCTGCTGCAACATCCACTTAATCACTGCTGTTCTAATCCACTTTTAGCCAATTAATTGGCCCCTCCATTATTGCCACTAAGCCGATGACAAGAGGCTCATGCAATAATAATCTGTAATCACATAACACACACACACACACACACACACACACACACACACACACATCACCAAAGCACACAGAGATTTGTGTTTGTGCTTGTATGTTAAAATAAATTAGTTGTCCTGATTTAAATTTGGTGGAGCATTAGTGCAGCAGTATTATTAAATGTTTGTTTAAGAATAAGACATTAGATGAGGAGGATATTTACATACATAGCTTTGGAAAAATTATAAATCTAGGAAAGATGTAATTACACAACCAAGACGAAACCCCCACAGTAACTTCTTTTCAGCACAACACAACAATTTCTGAACCATGTGGAACCTCAAAGATAGTAAAGCTGCTTAAAACCATCTAAAAATGAACTCAGCTATTTAAATCCTATTCATTATTTTTACAGGAGCTCCAATCACTGCCAGTTTCTAGTAAAAGTAAAGTCAATTTCTATAAAATGACATACATTGATAGATACAGTATGAACACACATCAGTCATAGTCACCATACGCTAATGTGGTCAGAGTAACAGAGAACATTGATTTGCATCTTGCAAGTGCAAAGCTTTTACTCAGAATTAACGGCTGCTTAAAGGCACATTCCTCTAATAATCCTGAAACAAGTGAGACAAATGTGGCACGTTTGACTGAGACCGACTATTAAATATTGTTCTGTTTTTCTGCGGTCACTTTGAAAACTACGGTACCATTTTGTTAACTTTAAAACAAATTCTGTCCTGTGAGAAATCCAATCAGCATATTTACACAGACATTTGCACAGTAAAACACTGGCCACTGACAAACTTACAGTACTCCACAAGCTTACACACACAGCGACAATCACACACATGCATGCAAGCAAACAGAGCTGCACACAGCTTCTATTGAAATTATTATTCTGTTATTAGTAAAATAATAAAGACATTACTTACAAGATGACTGTCAGTGAAAAGGCTGCACCCATCTCTCCCTATTGTCCACAGAGTGTATGATGAAAAATATTTTTAATGAAAATCCTCACACCCTTCCTTGCTCTCTCTCCTGCTACCGGAACAGGAGGAGGAGTCTAAAGGAAGGTCATTTCATTCAGCTCTCGCTGTCGTCATACAGAACAAGACAGGGAGGGAGAAATGAGAGAGTGGGAGAGAGGTGGTAGGTGCATGTGTCTTGTGTGTGAGTGTGTACATGTGTGCATGCACATTTGTGCACAGAGAGAGGGAGGAAAGGAACCCACTGCGCATCTTTGCTCGAGCATCCACAAGGTGTAAATAAGGCTAGACAGGAGCGAACACAAAATGTCTGTCTGGAAATAAGACACAAACATGTGCTGAATGCAGGACATTATATTATGTTATGTTATGTTATGTTATATCATGTTATGTTATGTTATGTTATGTTATGTTATGTTATGTTATGTTATTTTATACAGTGAAAGGGTCTAGATGTAAAAAGTGAATATTGAAAGAATGACAGCTGAAGGACGTCATGAATAAATGTAAATTTGCATTAGCTCAGCCTGTTTCCACCTTGAACAACACTGCCCTCTTGTGGCCTGTTTTTACATAACACACACACACACACACAAATGTGTATTTAGGTAACTGGGTCTTGGTTGTATGAGCCTGCATTCAGGATGCAGGACTGCATTATTTTTAACATATTGTACTGTCTGAAACATATGGGCCACACAGAGTATAACGTGTGTGTCTCACCGGAGTGATGCATCAGGAGAGTGGCACTGGCTTTAGCTTGCTGCAGGGCTGACACCCATCGCTGACACTCTCCCTCGGAAGTGGCCTTCAGGTGGTAGCTTCGGCCCCCGCTAGTTAACACCATATGGCAGGTGTCACCCACCTCGATGTGTGCGGTTGCCAAGGGAATGGTGCCCCGGCAAGTGTGCGCCATCTCTGCCTGAGTCCTGAGGGAAAACCAACATGGACACAGTTGTTAATAGTAATGTATAATAGCAGAGGAATTCAGCCTCTTTGTTCATGTTCATGTGTTCCATTTTAAAAATGGGACAGCTCTGTTTTTGAATGGTTTCAAAGTGGTCTACTGTTAAAATAGCATCAGGTCTGTGTCAAACGATCCAGCTGCAATGATAATATGATAAGCTTTTTCTCTAGTGACAAGCTCTGGACTATTTATAGCCTACGTTTCTCCAGAGACAAGCTTTGTACAATATGTACTGTAGCCCTACTGTAACACTTTGACCTTTAATCTTATATGATTATGGGCCCTTTCATACATATTTCGAGGATTCAAGGATTTATTTTTCATATGTACACAGGTTATATATGTAGTGAAATGCAATGTGGAATGCTCCTGCAGTTGTGCTACATATCATCATTTGTAAAAATAAATATAAAAGATAAAAATTCAAGACAAAAAAAGAGATTTATATACTGTATGTAAAAGAGTAAAATGTACATATGTTTAAGTGTAAAAAATGATTAATTTCACCTATAATTATAATGAATTTTTTGTTTGTTTTTTTACAAAGTAGTTTAGTCACTCATTATGTTTAGTACATGAGTAGCAACATACAAAACAAAGAGATACACAGCGCATTTTATCACATTGCATGACATGTCGTCTGTGTAAAATGATTAAATATATACATGGGATAACTGCCATAATGAAAATTTAAAATTACAAACAGAACAAATATGTCACTCTTCATCAACTCCATTTATCCAGAAACTTCGACTTTGACCTGTTTAACAGGTTAGTTTACTAGCTATTTATTTCTTTATTATTGTGAATAATATTTTAACTATCTTATTTTAATAGAGGTAATGAAAGGCTCTTTTAAGGGGGCTTGTTATGTTCTCCCTGCATTATTTATCATCGCTGTATAGAGAGTAATGTAATTTCTTTGCAGACACATAACACTGAAATTCAACTAAGCTGTAACTAAAACAAGTGGTTCCCAAACTTTTTCACGTCAAGGACCCTTAAACTTATACAAATCAGACCACAGACCCACATCTGATAAGATTTTGTCTCAGGGTCAGATAAGATTTATGCTTTTAGATGTTTTATTATAGAAAATGTATCAGTGAATTTGAATGTCATTGTGTTACTTATGGATGGAATTATAGTGTAAATAAATTAACGTTATTCCTCTTTGTTGGAGACCATGCTGGCTGGAGACCCCCTAGAACACTCGCAAGGACCCCCCAGGGGTCTTAACATAATCTTGTATGAAATTGCATGAAATGGGTCAAACTAATGTAGTTCTCCTATATAACTATATGTACACTTGTTAATTTTTAGTGTCATTATTATTCATAAGTCATGACTCGTCATTTTTCAATTTACAGCTAAGCTATGACTCTTGTTGCTAAGCTAGTAGTCATGGTCATCATTCACGACACTCCCTCTTCTTCGGCCAGATGACAGATAAGGTAAAAAGTTTGATTCCCCATTTAAAAAATAATTATTTTCAACAAACCTCTGTCAACATAAGGCTAATAAATTTAGTCATTATAAAGTTTTTATGAATATATATAGCGTTAAGCTAGCGTTAAACGGTGTCAGGTCGACCACCAACGGCCGCTGTAACCGTTAGTTACCGTTACCTGTAATAGGACAGCAGGCCGTTACTGAGGACGAACCACCGCCTCTGGTAGCCCTTCAGGTAGTTGGTCCATTTAAAGAGCCAGCCTTTGCAGGCATCCACACACGGGAGATGGATCCCCGGGAGAGTCGGCGAGGGCAAACTCTTCACCAGCTCGTTCATTTTGCTCCTCTCGGTCGGTAACGCTACTCCCAAAGGGGGGGATGGACGGTGCAGTTTCTGTGGAGTTACCGTTAGCTATCTGCGTGTGTGTGTGTGTGTGTGTGTGTGTGTGTGTGTGTGTGTGTGTGTGCGTGTGTGTGTATGCGTGTGTGTATGTGTGTGTGTGTGAGCCAGCTGCACTGCACTGTATCCTCTGCTAAAAGCTACAGTTAGCTTGCAGCTGTTTGGAGAAGCTGAGTCAGTGAGATAGTTTTACGTAAAAAAAAAAATCTGACTAGCGCGCAATGTTTTAGCTAGGATGAAATAACAAACCACATTATTACACGAAACTATACGGTCGAGTCTGCACTTTCACTGCGCTGTAATAATAGAGCCTGTGGATCTGAGAGAGGGAAGCTCATGATGACGTCCTTATTATAGGATCGTAGCATATGCAGGTTTCTGTGTGTGTGTGTGTGTGTGTGTGTGTGTGTGTGTGTGTGTGTGTGTGGTCCGGGTAGTCCTCATGTTGTGGGGACATGAATTTGTTTACACAGTAATGTTGAGGGGACTCGCCTCCGTTATGGGGACAAAAAGCAAGTCAGTAATATAAATAATTAATTTTAGGGTGAAGAATTGGTTTAAAGTTAAGGTTAGTGTAGGATTATGTTAAGGTTATATGAAGGTTAGGGTTAAGCATGTGGTGGTTATGATTAAGGTTCAGATAAGTCTCCAGGAAATGAATGTAAGTCAATATAATGTCCTCTGAAGTGATGGAAACATGACTCTCTCTCTCTCTCTCTCTATCTCGCTCTCCTTGTGTGTGTGTGTGTGTGTGTGTGTGTGTGTGTGTGTGTGTGCGTGTACCAGTTATTCCTCATGTTGTGGGGACATAAATCTGTTGGCACATACTGCATTCACTGCGATTTTCTATCATTTCAAGACCATGTTTGAGGAAGAAAAACCTACCTCCTCAAAAAGAAAACATGGTTTGGAGATTCATTCTTTTTATCAAGACCGTGACAAAAAAGTTAGAAATTGAAAATTAGCTTTACGAATTGATTTTAAAATCAGAGTTTTGAGGAAAAACATTCAGGTATCTGAGAGAAGTTTAAATGATGAGATTGAAATTCAAATTTTAACAAGGCTCAATGATGAATTTTCAGAAAAAATAAAAATGAATTAAAGCTGATGATCGGGCCCTTGCTCCTTTGCTCACGTTGGGGTCGTGCGGCAGTCGAACTACGCCGCAGTTGAACTGCTCTTATTGCAGAGCAACACAATACAGCAATACATTTACCAGAGGGCAACTGACATGTATTTACATATTCATGAATATTGGACATTGCATGTAGGAGATAAGTATCACTTCCTGTGTCCATTTTGTGGCACTAGAGAACACCCATCAACTACACGTCATGTTGCTGTACATCATGTGTAGACCACACCATGTAAATTTCATGTAAATCAGATGATGTTTGTCACATAAGGCTGACTTCCTTTTGTAAGTAGGTGGCGCCTTGACTATGACTCAATATTGACATGTAGATGTGTTCAGGCCTGGACTCTTATCAAACATGAGAAATTTGGGGCAGATTGGACAATGTAAAGTGGAGTAACAACAACTTCCTGTTTAATGCCCCAAACATGTTTTGGGTGAAATTGACTGGCACGCCACACCAAGGGCGTTCAATGAAAACTGAAAAGCTTTGCAATTTAGCATCACAAAGGTGTTTAGATGTAAAGTACCAAATTTTAAGACATTTGGGCTAAATCTCTAGGAGGAGTTCCTTAAAGTACAACACCCGTCAATGGCTTCACTTTGCAAAAAAAAAAAAAAAAGCAAAGTTGATTCAAAATGGCTTACTTCCTGTGGGGCTTAAGGTGTTGCTCCAAGAGGCTCTTTGTAAGTCTAGACATGAAACATGTGCCTACCAAATTTGGTTCATCTAGGTGAAACCTAAACATGGGGGATTCAACATTGAAATTTCATGGGGGGCGCTATTGAGCCATTTTGCCACAACCATGTCCAAGATCCATAAAACATGTAAATGTTCACCACTTCTGACGCATGTACAAAGTTTCAAAAATTGTGATTGATTTGGACAAAAAACAATAATTCTTTGCATTACAATAATAAAAAAGAGTGTAACGGAGAAGCAAAGCTCTGAAAGACTGTCCATCAGTCAGGTGAATCATCCTGAACTTCTGTGAATCCAAACAAAACTAATAAATATGTCATCATTAAATAAGGAATAAAGAAGTCCTTAGCCAATATACTGTATATGCAGACACTGAAAACAGTCATAAGTTTCTCACTGGAAGGTGAAATCAGTGACTTTCAATATGCTGTTTCTCACTCTTATACTTTCCTGCGTTTTTCGAACCACAACTAGTGTGACATTCAATCTCAGCAGCCACAGATGAGCAGAAAGAGAAACCAAATGAGATTTGAAAGTGAGTGTGGAATGAACTCTTGCCTCTCTCATGGTGTTCTGATTGTAGATAGTCGAAGATTACTATTCAAACATTACAGTTATCTTAAGAGACCCTTTCACCCTGTCACTTAAAAACATTTTTTCTTTTAATTTTTAAATGTTAAATCTCTGTTGAGCTGTTCTGGAGTTCTGGAAAAAAAGTTGTGTATTCATGTACCACTTATTCAGATGTTATTTTAAAATTACACAAGTTAAAGCTACTGAACAATATAATATTCAATTAGACAATAACAGGCAAACATATAAAATTGATCTGTACTAACTAACACAGACTAATCTGGCCATAGTTAAAGTTAACTGGCAACTCTGTGTATTTTCATTTTTAATCAGTTGGTAAGTGCACAAGAACTATTTTTGATCTATAAGCGCTTTGGAAATCAAAAAAATACCGGCATTACCTTTTCAGATGTAAATTTCAACTGAATTCACACTGGAAACGTCACTTGGTGTTGTGAAGTGCAGCCTCACAGAGCTGCTTAACTGTAGACTCTAACCCAGCCTTTCTTGTTGAATTAATGATTTTTTTTTAATCAGTTAATATTAGTTTTGACGTCAGTATTAAGAGGAGTTTGTTAAAATACAAAGCCTGTCAATGGCTTCACTTTGTGAAAAAAAAAAGCAAAGTAGGTTAAAAATGGCTGGCTTCCTCTTGGACTACAGGTGTGGCTCTGGCTCCAAGAGGCTTTTTTAAGTCTGGAGATGGTACCTCTGCCTACCAAATTTCGTAAATCGACATCAAAATTAAAGATTGGGGCTTTGACATTGAAATTTTCTAGGGGGGCGACCTTGAGCCATTTTGCCACATCCATGCCCAAGACCTATACTGGCCACTTCTGATGCATGTGTAAAGTTTCCTGAGTTTTCGAGCATCAAAGCAAAAATACTCAAATTAATTAGGAGGTGCTGAAGAGCCAAAATGCCATGCCCAAACCAAATTTTTATACTAATTAAAGCATTTATTAGTTTGAATATATACCTATGCAAAGTTTCATCAGTTGTTACGCATCCTAAAAGCCTCATACATGTGTTCATTAAATGAAGATTGAGGCACAAAATCCAAAATGGCTGACTTCCTGTTGGGTGAAAAATTCTGAAAAAAAATGTATTATGTGAAGAATGATGAGAGCAATGAACCCACTGGATTTCATACACATAAAAGAAACTTTGTCACAAGATGGCCTTGTGTTTGGGGGCGCTATGGAGTCCGCTGGCCACGCCCGAGCCCAATCACTACGGAACTTTTACAGAACAATTTGCGCCAATTCTGATGTGTGTGCAAATTTTCGTGAGTTTTTGAGCATCCTAAGCCCCTCAAAAATGTAATGGAATACTATAATAATAATAATAATAATAATAATAATAGCTTCAAAAACAATTGGTTCCTCATACTTTCAGTGCCAGGGACTGTTTGGCCCCTGGTACTTTTGTGCTCGAGCCCTAAAAAAAACATCTCTGGCATTCTGTCGCACTGTGAGGTTAAAGCCACTAGAGGACACCATTGCTTGATTTGCTATGCTGACTGTTAACAGCTTCACATGTAGTTCAATGTGCATGTAATTGCTATTAGTCTTAGATTAAAAATAAATTGACTGGTGTCTTCACAATGTACATATTAACACCATTACATACGTATATAAAGTCCACACAAACAAGTCACTTTAAGTTATTGCGTGAATGTTTCTATTCTGTATTTCTTCTGTCAACATCACCAAATTCAAACATGAAAACAGCCACCTCAGAGTAGAATAAATCAATGCTACCATAACCCAACTTCTCCATAAAAATAGAAAATTTTTTTTACTGACAACATACAGTATAATGGAATAAGTAATTGTAGATAATTACTTGTTGCCTAATTAAAATAATAATTGTGTTGCTATGACTCACTATGATGTACATCTTGCACATGAGAGTATGATATCCCCTCCTGTTCCTGCTCCATGATGATTTAAATTTCATACAAAAAAATGCACATAATGCTTTTATGACTTTTACGTTCATGTCTTTGATTAAAATGCCATTTTAAGAGCATTTAAGACCCCCTGAAGCCCAAAAACTTGCTGACACTTGACACTTGCTGACATACTTGTCTTCTTTTGTCAATTTCTGTAAAAAGTACAATAATAAATAGCAGAATTTCTCACCAGAAAGTGAATCAGGTTTAGTATGAGGAGAAGTTTTTATGGGAAAGACAAAAGCTCTGGACTGAAAACTTTATATACTTGTTCACTGAGAGGCAGCTGATCCAACCTAGATTCTGAAGTTAGAAGTAATGGATTCATGATTATTTAAGCCACTTATTGTTATTAATTAACACTTTTACCACCAACATTAATGAACGAAAGAGCTAAAAAAAAAACCTGCATTGAACATTAATGCTTTATTTGCTTGCATTTCTTGAAACCTTTATTCAACACATCAAAATGGTAAAATATTAGACTCTTATACAGACAATAATTTAAATAAATACCATGACTAATTATCATCAACAAACGCAATAAGCAGTATCATCAGAGAAAGACCTAAGGCCTCTTAACTTTTTCTGGAGTATTTGCTATTTTTCTGTAGATTACAGGGGACGTTTAAATAAATGCATTAATAAGTAAATAAGCAAACAGCTAACAGTTGATTATTTTCATTTGGCATCATCACAGTTATCAGTGAAAACTTTTAAGTGTACAATCATTTCTGCAAAGTGCTTTCTTCATTATTTGTCAGAGAAATATTGAGGATTTCGATGCCTAAAGCTTTTCTTTCATCACATGGAGGAGCAGTTTTTTAAAAAACTGCAGAAAGCCAAAGGCATCCCCTTATCATCACCAAAAGTAAATCTCTATGGCACTACATCAGGATGCTTGATATGGTTTTCAGTAGATATTGGTGTAGATATTTGAACTTTACATTGCACTGTATAACTGTTTATTTTAAATACCATGTAAATAATACAAAACCAGTGTACACAGCACAATGCAAACTAAATTTGAATTCACCCAACTGGTGTGACGAGTAGTGTTGAGCCGAATCTCAACGACAAAATTAAATCATCAACAGAAGAAGAATTTTGAACCTCTGTGTATTCAGAGGTTTGCTGGGTAGAGTAGTAAGGCAGTCAGCACAGCCGATAACATTTTAAAAATTGTCATGGTGAAAAACATTGCTACAAGAGTGAGTTTCCATTGTCTTGAAGGTTTGTTGTCGTTGTCACAGTGTGAATTGTTCCGACTTCCAGCATCCCTCCCGATCATAAAGTCTGCTTCCGCTCAAATCCGACACTTAAAGCAAGCCGTCTTGCTCAAAAACGGAGGGCAGAAGCGAGAAGTCGAAGGGCAAAAACTTGACACCGGTCCCGTGGTAGAATTTGTTCTGAAACTCCACCCTGAAATCAAAAGGTCAGGCAAGCAAGAGCACTTTAATGAAGGTATAATAAATGATGAGCAAGGTGAAGGTGAAATAGAGATAAATAAATATCACGACATTTTTAAGTCATTGGGCCTCATGCAAGAACCACCTGTACGAACAGATTCATTCCTAAGAGGCACGTACGAGTGATTCAAGAAAATGTGCGGCATTCATCGGTTTCCTTGTAGTTGTAATTTTCATTTAGGTATGAATGAAATGTATGAGTGGTCCCGACCTGTCGTACGAGACCTGGACGGATAGTCTCTGCCTTTCTTCACAAGGGGAAAAACGCTTGTTTGACTTAGAATTATAATGATTTAATCTGAATGAATTTGGAGTTTAAATATGATCAACTAAAATAAAATATACAACTAAAACAAATTTGATGCAAAATTGATATTCTGTTCATCATATTATCATCTTCATGATAATATGAAGCTCATGGTGTCATCTTCTGTTGCACCTGACAGTGTAACATCACCTACTGTAGGCTATAACAGCCTATTCTCTCGTCTAATATATATGTGATCCTCACATCACCTTAAAATTTAAATTTCATGCTGCCTTACAGCGTAGGAAAAGATTTAAGCTAAGCCCATTCTCTTGAATGAGAAGGTGTGTCCAAACATTTGACTGGTACTGTATATGACAATTTAACAATAGCTACGATTCAAGACAGTATCTGGCCTCACTGTACTGACAGCTCTGAAGAGATTGTGAACTAACTAAGACTCACCAGTGGAGGCGGAGCGCATGGAGGAACGCTGATAAGCCTTCCATGACCAGCAGGATGGACACGGTGAGCGTGGCAAAGAGGCCGAATACAGGGACTAAAAACGCCACGCCCACTCTGGTGGTGATCCTTAGACCCAGACGCATCACCATGGCCCACAACACCTCTGACAGCTCTGAAAAAAGATAGAAACAAAACACATAAAGACACACAATATACAAAAACACATTAAAAAAAACAAATTAATATCAAAAAGGTGATATGATGTGAAGCAGAATCAAAGGTGTGAAGACAGCTTGTGGTGCAAAGATATTTTCACACACAGTGATTGCACTTACGGGCGTGAGCCAAGCTGAGCGCCCAGAGACGCAGGTAGGATGCTGTGTTAGAAATGCAGCCCAGGCAGTACTCTATGGTGTGAATGGCCTGGTGCAGGAGCACATCCGCAAAGTCAAACTGTAAAACATTTAAAATTATTTGCAAGTTACCCCATTTACACAATCAAAAATGAAGGTCAGGTAATATGGCTTTCCTGTTTTAATACAGCATATTACAGTATTTTTGTATTCTAAAATTTACCAAAAACTGCTAGCGTTCAGGTTATTGAATTAGCCTCACAACTGATTCTTTTCTATTGACCTACTTTCTCTCTTCTAATGTGCAAATACAGCACATACTGCATAAACACAAAATGTCGCAGAAATGTAAAATATTTCAACTATAAAGGCAGGAGACTTTGGTGTCTCTTTGACCTCTTTGGGAAGAGCTTCTCTGCTGGTCATTTCATCAAGTCCCTCCTCTTCATCATCTTCATAGGATGGTGCTGTGGAATTGTCATCCTCACTCACACGCCGCACCCTCTCATAACCCTGAGGGGAGAAATCAGTGCTGTTTTTCATAAAGAAATGAACTAAAAACCGCTTAGGTTGAACAAATTCGGCACATATGCCGCAATATTTTTGACTAGACTTACTCTGCGTCTGCCCAGGCCTTTGCCTCCACGATACATCCAATACAAGAAAAGAGGTTTTCCTAACAGCAGCACAGGAACTGACAGCATAGCTATCACAAGTAGGAAAATCTGCAGCCCAGTCTATGGAGTCAAGAAAACGCACAAAACCACATGCATTTACAAGGATCACAATACACTGAAAACAGACAATAATGTCAGATGATGTACTGAACACACACCTGTCCTGGGAACAGAGGACTGATGTTGTTCCCCTGCATGACGAACATGTTGATGAAGTGGATGAGGATGCTGGGAGCCTGGCTGGAGTCTCGTGCGCCAAAAGCCAACCACTTGTAGAAAATCATGAAGACCAGGTAGCCAAAGAGACAGAGCAGGAAGAGCAGCTCAGGAAGAAACAGCAGATAGACGTTATATTTCTGTCGGAAGTGCCTGAAGGGAAAGAACAAAGTGCGGGGATAAAGAAAGTGGTCAGGCAGCAATTATAATCTACCTATCGACTCTACCTATCGATGCTTACCAAAACCAATGAGGGGAGATTGTTTTTAAGCAATAAAACATAACTTGTGGTTATATATAACATGTATGTAACTGTATAGTCCTTGTAAATATGATAGTTTTATGTAGTAGTAGTAGTATGTAGTGTGGTATGTAGTTTTATTGCCAGATTAAATGTTTTATTCGATTCTAATTTAAGATATTTTAGTATTTGTAAATACATTGTCTATGTGTGGTGTGGAAGTGGCTACAACTGAATTGTATAATGACAGTTCAGATGAAAAAAAGAAAATAAATGGGTAAACCTGATATTTTTCCAAGGCAGGCACAAGGCCACAGCTGAGTGTTGTGGAGTGGTGCACCGATGCCAATATTGTGCAGTATAGCATGACCATTAGTGCATTATTGTAATTATACCACAGTTTCATTTGTTACATTTATGATTGGCTTTTGAGACACCTATGATTAAAAAAAGCTGATATTTCTTTATTTTACAAGTCTCTTAATTTCATTTTAATTTCCTAGCAAGTCCTTTGGTAAGAATTATGTTACTTTGTGTTTATTATAGGTAAAATTGAGAAAATGTTATGTGGCAGTTCACACAGTAAGATTGGTTTCCAGAGGGGTTTTCTTAAAAGAATTCCTGAAATCCTGATGACTGACAAGATCCCTTTAAAACTACCCAAAAATATATATATTTATTTGTTGGAAACTATTAATTGAACGACATCTCATTTTACCAAGAAATACTAAACATATCAGTTCCTCTCTAGTAAATTATTAGAAAACTATGGGACCTGTGACTTAAGTGTTACCATAAAACAAAGTGAAAAAGTTCAGTTACTGCAGATTCTGTCAAAACTATTTGTTTTATAATATACAGAAATAATGCAAAGCATCTTAAGACATTACTTCATGCTGTGGTCGCTGTCTTTCTTGCATGTTTTACAGTCAATTCTGTGTCTTTCATTAAACATCATCTACTGCTCACTGGAGGCTCATTAAAATACTCAACGCCAATAAATTTGATCACGTCATTATTGTTCGTTTTTTGCCAATAGAACCACTGATATTGGTGTGTGAGGCCTCTCTGGCAATTATTGATCGGTTGCTACGTTACAAATATGAAAAGAATTGTACTAGCTGTAGTGTTGTATCAGGAGATCCTGGCACAAATAAAAATAGCTGTCAGCAAACCAAAATGCAATGGTGAATGACTGTTGTATAACAAAGGATAGATAATTAAATCTACAGCTTTACTCCATCGGCCACTCTCAAATTCAATTCTATTAGGTCCACATGTTGATGCCTGGCACTGATAGATGCTCATGATGTAAGTACATAAGGTTACTGGCAGGGAATTTGAGCTCGAGTGACTCACAAATGATTGAAGACACTCAACACCACTCCGAAGCTCATGTGGATGACGCCAATGATGACTGACATCTTCATCTTATAGGAGTTTAGGAAGGACAGCCGGTTCACTGCCATGTTCCATATCTGTTGCAACATGAAGAAGCATCTCAGTGAAAACTACAATGACTCAAAATATTGTGACAGCAGTTGTCTAAGTGCATTTACTCACAGGATCAATGCCAAATGGATACGGCCCACTGAAAACACCACTGACATTGGGGTCTAACGTGAGCAAAGTGTTTGTTTGAAGCGTTTTGTTTCTGCAATGGAAAAAAAAGATACGTATCAATTAAAAAAGAAAAGCACATAAAAATAATATGGTAAACAAAAATGATGTATCTGAGTGTGTATTTCTGTTAACTCACGTCCACTGCTGACTTGTGAACATAGCGTTGACACTCCAGCCAGAGCCAAATATATTAAGAGACTTGGAGAAACAGTCGTTGTAAATGAGCCCAGTGTAGATGGAGAAAAGCCCCATCATTAGGATGATGTAACGTCCGTTGAAGAACGTCATCCATATCTGAGCGGAGCAGAGACACAGCTATCAGCCAAAACTAATTTACAATAATCAGACTCTGCATTTTGGATGAGAGGAACAACATTCCAACCTCATTACTGGATCGTTTCTTCTTCTGCGTCTTTTCCGTCAGCACCATCCACAGCGCAAAGAGACTCATTACCATCCCGTGCCCCAGGTCGCCAAACATCACAGCAAACAGAAAGGGGAACGTGATGATGGTGTAGGGAGCTGCCAAAGAGAGAAGCATATTACATGTATGTACTCTTCCAAGGCTGCACTTAACAAAGAGACACTTTCACATTTTTTCTTTACAAGACACAGTATGAGTTCTTACCTGGGCTTACCTCGCGATAGTCCCCCACCCCATAAGCCTCCACAATGCTCTGAAACCCCGACGTGAACTTATTCGTTCTTAACAGGGTAGGTGGAGTGTCAGTGCTTGGGATGCGGTTCACAAAGGACGGTACAGTGGCATCACCTTTTCTCTGATAGAAAAAAAGAGGAAAGAATTTAAAGAATGCCACTGACATCAGTACTGTTTCAACCAGCAGCAATCAGTAAATGTGGATTTAAAATGCACACAAGAAAAAAACAACTTGATGATTTTTGGAGCTCCCATCTGGCATTTCATGTTGTTCAGATTCTATTTAATATCAAATATTCACAGATTTGAGTAACTCTAAGACCAAATGGTTTTCATTTGCACATTCTGGGTAAGAAATATAAATATATGCAAATGAATGCAAATGAAAAAAAAAAACATGAAAGAAGAAGAAACAATAAGCAAAACACATTAATTGAGTGTAGCAGGACTTTAAGGGTGCAAAAACCTTCTGAACAAAGGTTTATTCTCTTACCCTTCTATCTAATGTGTGATTAAGGCCACGCACGTAGTCTATACTAATTGCAAACACTACTTTGGCTTCCACAAATAGTAAAACTTGACTGCTTAAAACTTGTTGTGTCAAGAGTGACTGCTTTGATGCCTTAAATCAAATGCGTTTTATTCACAGGTAAACAGACTAATCTCAGGTAGTCGTGCATGTGCTGCTTGTCCTAAACATAGCTGCAGCTAAGCATTTTCACAACACAGGAAATGTGCAGCTGTGATATAACTGCATTGTCTGGTGCGGTTTGTCTGTCTGTAGAGATTCTCAGTCATCTAGGTCATGATACATCCAAAAGAGCTGAGTCAAGGGCAGCTGGACTTGTTTTAAATTGAGACAAATTTAAATTTAGTTTTGGCTTACAGAGGACTTACTGAAAATATGAAAAAAATGCTGCTGTGATTTGAGCCTTCAGTGTTATGTAAAGGTTTATTAAGCACAGTGTCACAGTGAATAAGAATGATTTTTCCCCAAACAACAGATGAATAATAGCGACAAATACACACAATCACAAAATCATCAGCTCTAAAACCAATTTTTATATAATGTAGTTTTTACTCACCGAGCCTTCTTCTAGTGCCCCCCGCAGGTTTGCCAGGTCACTGACGGGACACCACACTTCAGCAATCAGACACTTGTTGGTAACATCGAAGCTGCAGAGGTTGAGGATATGATAGATTGCCTTCATCTTTTTCACCTGCACAACCCAGGTATATGCCGACTCCGAGGCCTTCTGCAGAACCTGCCTCAGGTAGTCCTCGGTGCGGTGCAGCACCTGCAGGAAACTCCAGTTATTATAAACTCACTAAGAATGAAAGTATAGTGTGTTATATGTTGTTCCTGTCTGGATCAAAAGCCCCAAGGCCGTAACAGTCCTACATTGTTAAGATCTTGGATGCGTGTCCTTAAGCTGTCCAACACATCTGCCCTCTCCTCGTCATTCTCAGGGTGTGGATAAAGATGGCAGTGGTAACTGAGGACAACAAACAGAGACAGATGTGTATTTTGATGACAAAAGACAATACATGACATATTGACAGATGAGGTCAGGCTGTGTTGATGACATTCTTACCAATCACAGATTTTCTGAACTTTCTGTCCAATCTGGTCTCCCCAGAAAGAGATGAGGAACACAACACTTTTGCTTATCTCACCCTGAAACAACACAGATTAGACAGGTTATTACTACAGTCCTACAAAAAGTAATAAAACTATTTAAGTAATACTTATTTTGGCTGATACATAAGTAGGATGTACAATACAATTTTCTTCACATGCCATCTAAATCCTGGTCACAGAATTTTACTTTAAATCCCCATAATTTTAAATGATCTCGTTATTATTTCCCTCTTTTTCTCAAAGGTATTTCTCTACAACTGTAAGTTTTCACAACAGTGATCAAAGTGATTCATTATTAAGAGTTTCACACTCAATGACTCAGCAAATCTGCTTCATCACAACTGTGTGGATGTCGTTTGATCAGATTTACATAAGCGACATAAGCAAGTCATCATATTTTCATTCAAATGTTGCTAAACTCTAATTGGGTCATGGAAATCCTTTTTCCAACAGAGCCCTGCACCACTAAATACCAGTGAGAAAAGGAAGGACAAACACAGAAATGTGTGAAATAACCAAAACTTAGGTAGATAATTGTGTTCATATAGGACCCCCTCGCTCATAGTAAGAAGTGGACTGAGAAAACAGGTTTTCAGGGGCTTTAAAAAACTAAAATAAGTCATTCCTGTTATATGAAGTACATATTTCAACTCACAGTGTCGAGATCAGCGAGGTTCTCATCCACTTCTGTGTAGCTGAGGATGGTGTAACCCTTACAAACTCGCCATAACATGCGCTCGAAGGCCTCGACCTTCACCCGTTGGATAAGACCTGAAACAAACCTACAACCGGGAGAGATCAGATTAGATTTAGGACTCATTTCTTAATGATAGTGGCACCATACACACTGTTATATGGCTGTAAAAAATATATACTGCAGCTCACCCCAGCTTTGCTCCAAGTCTTTGCATACCGGTGCATCCTGTCACCGAGTCTGTCTCCATGGTGGGGAATTCTTCATACTGGGGACCAAGAGCCTCATGCTAATTATGAAAAGGAACACATTTCATTCATGACAGCTTACATTAACTGCTCCTAACATGGTTGTACACAAAGCTGATGTGATGTTCACACGTTGTGATGTTTAGTCTCACAAATCCCTGTCTGGCATAGACATCATTGAAGCTCTCCGCTGTATCCCTTTTTTAACGCGGCTGCCTTGATGTGTCAGGTGCTGCTTGTAACGGCTGCATTTTGACCATGTCATTAATTAAAAGTCAGCACCGGTTCCACCTCTGTCACCCGGGGAAACGAAACACGTCAGCGACAAGAAAACAAGATGCCGCTGGCGACTTGAGGTGAGGCATCCTGCCTGAGATGCAAACAGAGTTGGACTGGGGAATGCGGTATGTGACAGACTGTTGGTGTGCGTGACAAACAAGATGCTCAGCAGACGAATAGAGATAACACTCACTCTCGAGCGGCTGTGTATGAAGGTCCGCGTGATCTTCAGCATGTGTGTGTACTCCGTGAGCTCCAGGAGGTTCCTCCGCAGCTTCTCTTTGTTTCTCGCTACCTCGCTGAGCTCCATCTCCAGCCTCTGAAGCTGCTCCTGAACATCACCACACATCAAACACCAACTTAAGTCTGAATTCAGCAGCAGGATAACCTGTTCAGTAAACCTGGACAGCCAAAAATCAACAGTCATTTTAGGTGGAATCTCAAATTGCAGCATTTGTCAGCTATTAATTAGTTATAAAGAGGACATATCATGAACATTTCCAGATCTATATTTATATTCTGGGGCTCTACTGGTGTATCTTTGCATGATTTACAGTTCAAAAAACTTCTTATTTATCTTATGCAGCCCCTCCGTTCAGCCTCTGTCTGAAACAGGCCGTTTTAGCTCCTGTCTCTTTAAGGCATCCGATGAGCCCACTCTGTTCTGATTGGTTAGCTTCCAAAGGCTATGTACACAAACAGTAGTGGTAAGGTTTCACTTCTTTTTCTCGTTCTTTACTGAAATGTCAACATGTTCAAGCCCAAATCCGATCCGAAACATGTGAGTGGACAACATGAACAACACGAAGAACAACCTTAGCAACAAAGGCTGTGGAACGGATGGCTGTTTGTGGGCATCTGCGAACAATCTGATGTCATCACTAGGAGGAAGTAGAGGTAACTTTGCAAACAGAGCATTAAGAGCAGGCTGAAGGGAGCATTTTTACATACGTTAACCTGAAGTTTTGGAACTTTGACAATGTTTAACATCAACATTTGACATTAAAACAAACATTACATACATAAATGTACAGAAAATTATATGTCCGCCTTAAAAGTATGCACAGATAGATGACAAATCCCGGTAATTATCATATAACCTAATATGACCCATTGTAGTAGCAGTATTTGCAACAGTAATTTAGTTTCATAATTTTTCATGCTGTAGTTATCATACATAGATAGACCTCAGGAGGTAAATTGCATTTTTGAAGCAGTCAGACAAGAAACAAAGTAAAACATACAAATTGAAATTTAAAATAGGATATAAAGTATAAAAGTAGCACTCAGTAGCAAAATATAAAGGATAATGAAAACTAAATGAAAAAAATAGTATGAAATATGTGGAAAGTGCACAATCAGTGCCTTTACATAGACACTAGTATTCACATTATGTGTTGTGCATGTATGTAACGTCATAATCTAGTTACAGAAAACTGCATGACCCCTTATCCCAATTCTTAGAAACCTGAACATAATGAAATACTGAAACAAGGATATAACAGCCTGTTAACAACTCATCCAGGTTTCTAATAATTCTCCACCAAGCGTGCAGGAGTGTCCTCGACTCCTGTTATGTAGCAGTTAGTCCAAAAAACAATCAATATGATTGATAAATGATGTAATGATGGGCTACACGCCGAAATGAAAGTGAAAATCTGATATAAGTAATGCAGAGGATAAATGTTATTGTCCTCTTCCATTACTGATGATTACATGGAGAAGCTAAAACCAGCAGAGTGCTAAATACAGGCAGCTGAAAACTAAACAGTTATTTAAACTCCTGCTGTGCAGCCAAAATTTGTTCAAACCTTCTGACCTTAATAATAAATTCTAGCTGAGATCCCAAAGTTTCCAAATATATCCAAATTTGGGAAAACGTGTATAAAAAGACACACAGGACAGTGAATATTTCCATTTGATGAACTGGTGCAGCCGAAAAAAACATGTCGTCTTGAGTTTTAATATTTCACTCAGTGTAAACATCATGTAGCTTTGATGAAGAGCTGGAACAAGATGATACAGTATGTGACACTGACAACCATAAAGTTACTTGAAGGGGAAAATGAAAGGAAACTGGATGTTGAAGACTTAATATAGAAGAGTTGACGGCATGTTTGCACCACTTTAGATGATCAAAAACCTGAATAATGTATCTACTTGTATGCAGAGATATGAATAGCCGAGTTTCTCTAAGTTCCATTATAACATTATATCCCAAATATGATCAAAACCACAGTAATTGGTAAATACTAGTGTGCATTGAAAAACATACTTCATTTTACACTATGAACAGAGTACAAAGTTGGCGCTTTTGTAGTAAAATTAGATTCAAATGAGAACTCACCATGATCTCTAGGACTTGTCTGGGGGGAGGTGCAAGTGGACTCTCATCCTCCTCAGGAACGGCTATACGAGCCTTTTGAATCTCCCTCAGAAGGTAACCTGTCCACAAAAACATGCTATTTGTTTGTTCTTTGGTAATAACTACTGAAATGTCAAGAGAAAGCCGTGTTTGCAGGTAAATCTAAATCTCTGAGAGACTGCTTTGCTAAACACGATCATGCAGATAATGCCATCCAGGTTTCGGGCTCTACTGTACCCACACGAATTATCCCAGGTGCTCTCTTACCCAGAATCCTCTCCATCTCCTCACATCTCTTGATTTCGCTGACGAAGCGACGCTGGAATGAGCTGACACTTGGGTTGAGCTGAAACCAGAGGAGCTTCACAGGTCAGGTGGCTCTAAGCTACAGCATTAGACAATGCATGTGCACTAACAAGGGTTCACTGTTTTCAGTATTGTTAAAAAAACTTAATTCATCTACACCTTCCTCTACCCAGACCAGGTGCAGTGTGGGGTAACTGGCTTAAAACATTAACACATTATCACTGTATGTAATGTTGAAATTAACATCAGAGATATGAAAAGTATCTCCTCATGCAGACAGACATATCTATACAGATTTTTTCACCCAGTCTTTACATTTTTTTTTCCAAACTGGACTGCACAAGAACATTTAGGCCTATTTATGGAGTGGATCCATCCACCTCTCCTAAAGCATATGGACTCAGAAAGAAAAGGTAAAGTAGGTGGTGTAGAGTCTATTTATTCTGTCTTCGTTATAAAAAAAAACAAACAAAGAAATAATTAAACACAAAGACTTTAAACTGTTTGTGCATCACACTTACATCTCGAAACTCGACCAGACCCAGCTCTCCGAGCTCACTGATGCAGTCATATTCAGAGCCGGACTGCAGGAACAATTGCGCCAAGCACATCTCCTCACTCCGAAACACCATCTTTATCTGCCAGACAGGTCTCCTCCGCTGCTTAATAATCCCTCTGCAGCTCCTCTGAACCTACACCAACAGCCGTTCACTATAAACGAAAATATAGGACATCACAGAATGCTACGAGCTCGTGCGTGGCTCTAAACCCCTTAACCAATTAACATCCGCACGAGGATTAATTATAGTCCATTAATATTGACGATTTTCAGAGGGAGAATTATCCTCATTCTGGGTCTTGTTGTAACGCCGTTTTGTCTCCTCTCAAAGCCGTCCGATGTCTACTGAATAAACAATATGAACACAAAGACAGAAAGCTCCGTTATGCACCTTTTGCACCGAACGATCACGGAGAAAGGCGTCATCCTGTCGGCTCTGTACCTTAGACACCTGTCATTAAACACGGCAACTACGCAACACAGGCCGGACAGAAGGCAGCAACAGGCGAACCGAGAGATAAATCATCAACCGGCCACGTAGACAAATTGGGCTAAAAGCGGCTTCACACGTTTAAACATAAAAGCCCCAGTGAGAAATAGGCTACGGCCTTTATTCGCACTACGTCGCCCGGCAATTGACACAGATTGCGTCTCCGGGTTGCCAGGTTTGTCGCATCCTCTGAAATGATCGTCTGATCTTGATTTAGAGGAGGGAGGTGTTACAACGTGGACCACTATGATTTGACGGTAGACAGATGCATACGACTACATATAACAAATACAAAAACAGACTGTCTGTCTGTAATTATGTTAAACATCAATTAATTAGTCAGACATTTAACCTGGATATAGGATTTCACACCAACATCATGTTATTTGTTGTAGCTACTCAAACCTAAATTTGCTTCACATACTGAAGTATAATGTGCTAAAACAAAATACTGGATGAGATGTAGAGTAAATAAGTAAATGAGAACTGTAAAAAAAAGAAAAAAGAAAAAGATTAAAACACAAATTTTCTGTTAAAAAAATTATAAATGTAATTTACTCACATTTATTTATTTGTTTATTTTTGGAATAAAACCTGCTATAGTAGCCTATACATTTGGGGTCAAAGCAGCTCTATTAATTCCTTTGTCTCGTTTTAATTTATGCTCATGAATGGCAACATTTTTTAAAAAGGGGGCTTAGTTTACAAACCTGGCAACCAGCGCATCTTCTTATTCAGTTCCATCACTGAAAGCGGGCCGACCATCTGCTCCTCTTTGTGTGTGAAATCCTTTATTTAGGGAAGTTTGGGGTTTTTATATTAAATTTAGCATCATTATAAATATTCCTCATCGATGCATAATTAATATATTAATTTAAAAGACCCGTAGATCACGTGTACCGGTGTCTTTTTTAAAGAGACCCTTTGGCTACATGTGTTTCAGCGGTAAAAATACAAGCTGTAAGCTATAATGTGAATAAACACAAATGTTACTGAGGGTTAGAAAAATCTGGACTAAGCTGTTCATTTTATTTTGATTTTTTTGTTAAATCAGGCATTTAACAAAAACACGTTTATGCTTTGTGTTAAATCCACACAGCTGCAAGTGTTAGTGTTAGGGTTTCAGTGATCCAGTGGTGGACTCAGGCTGTCTGGGGGCAGGGGTGAAAGAATATAAAGGACACCTGATACATTCAGTGGGCCCAATCAGCAGAGAACAATGATGCATGTTTAGTAAAAGGCTACATCCCCAATTAAGATTTTATAGGGTTACTAAGAATGTAAGGAAAACAGTTCTGTTTTTAAAAGGATTTACTTTTTAAACATTTATTTTGCAAACATCTCTGTAATAAAACATTTTAAATGTTAATTTGTCAAACACATCTGTAGTTAAAACATGGAACTATTAACACTTTGAGAATTAGCTGTTTTGAGAAGTCTTGTCAGGTAAGCGAGAAGCAAGATCACTGAAATAAAAGGAGAAATTCTTTTGGCCATGAGTTTCTAAATGGTTACGACCTCGTTATAGTCAGTTGGGATCAATGGACAACAGCAGAAGATCTGAGAGCCTTCCTTCTCCACATCTGCCTGTAAGCTGCGTTTTGAGCAGCTTCAATGTTTGCCCAACTGATGCAGTTGCAGTGAGTAGCACTGTACCAAAATCAACTGAATGGAATAAAGTCAGCTGTAACAACTACACAATATTTTAAGGGTGCTTAATTTTCCTGATGATCAGCCTACCTAAGGGATGCATTCATTTCGAAAATAATGGCCATCTAAAAGTCTAAAATAACTCCAATGTAAGGGCATCTTGTAGGGCAAAGTATCTCATGTCCTTCACTGGAAGGGCACTTCACCATGTTTTTTGGTCACTGTGAGGGCACTCATCATGGCATCATGTTATCTCCCCTAGAGGGCACTCAATCCCTTTTTTCATTAAAAAGTAACCCAATTCTGCACTTCGGGGAACCCTAAATGGCACTTTTTTTCACTAGAAGGGCACCCGTACAGAACCTCCAGATTACTTCTTTACAATGGCAACTCATAGGGCACCACATTACATCTTGTGGGGGTACTTTACAGGCCACTATCACACTTTCTTCCACTGAAAGGGCACCATGAGGGCACGTCATTCCAGATTATCACATATAGAGGCACTCTATAGGGCATTCATCCTGACTTACCCATAACTAAGACAGCGATAAGGGGGATAGAGCCTAGCACAAGCTTGTCACATTTTGTGATATATTTTAGTTTATTGAGAATGGCTCTTGGTCTAGGTTCAGAGGAGCTGCAGAGGGATTATAAGGCAGCAGCACAAGAACTTTAACTTTTTTCTTTTACTGATGTAGATCCTGGTTGCTTTTAAAGTTGATGAAGATAATAAGTACAAATATTTGTTATTTTGATTCTAAAATATACTTGGATAGTTAAAATAAGTAGGTCTACAAGTTTTTTTGTTCAGCAAGGAGAGAAGTAGGACTCCTTCATCACAAGTAGCATACTTTTTTAAATACTTTTTATACATAAATTGGTGTCTTTGCCAAGGATAAAAATAAACAGAAATTTTCTATTTAAAAATATAAATGTAATTTACTCACATTTATTTTTTGGAATAAAACCCACCATAGTAGCCTATACATTTGAGGTCAATGCAACTCTGTTAATTCCTTTGTCTCGTTTTAATTTATGCTCATGAATGGCAACTATTTTTAAATATGGGGTTAATTTACAAACCTGGCAACCAGCGCATCTTCTTATTCGGTTCCATCACTGAAAGTGGGCCAACCATCTGCTCCTCTTTGTGTGTGAAATACTTTATTTAGGGAAGTTTGGGGTTAATAAGTTAAATTTAGCATCATTATAAATATTCCTCGTCGATAAATCATTAATATATTAATTTAAAAGACCCGTATATCACATGTACCGGTGTCTTTTTTAAAGAGACCCTTTGGCTACATGTTGTCATGTTTCATGGGTAAAAATACAAACTATAAGCTATAAATGTGAATAAACACAAATGTTACTGAGGGTTAGCAAAGTCTAGACAAAGCTGTTCATTTTATTTTTTTATTTATTTTTTATCAGGCATTTAACAAAAGCATGTTTATGCTTAGTGTTAAATCCAGACAGCTGCAAGTGTTCACAATACAGTAGGCTGCATTTACAAAAGACGCTTCTGTCTTTAAGGACAGGTTCACAATTCACATAAGTCTGTCTTAAAACTATAGTCAGGTGCCCAAATGAACACCGACAAGTCTTTCTTGTTGTAATCATTCCTCCAGATCACAATGACCATTAGAGGATCCCCTCAAAATGCACTTACAATGTAAGTGATGGGGGACAAAATCCACAGTCCTTGTTTTTGAGCAAAAATGTATTTTGTTTGTTTCTTTATCTGAAGTTCATGAGATGATTATATTGTCACTTTTAAGTCCTCAGACCTTGAGCCAGTCTGTTGAGCTCCTGCGACAGAGCCGTGACTGTGTCCAGGATCCGTTGCTTGTCCTTCTCTTCTAACCGAGCTTCACATCGCTGAGCGAATTTATCAGGATGCCACAGCGCTTGCTGTTTACGTAGCAATTTACGAAACAGCGGCACGTCCTTTCTGTCCACGCCGTGCAGCATCACATCCACCATCTCCTGCACCGTCCCTTGCGGCGCTGGCCACGGGATGTCACTGTAGCTCAGCTTTTTGCTGCCTTCTGAAGAACCACCTTGGAAAGTAGCTGCGCACCTTTCATCGTATCGGCGCTTCTTGCCCTGCCGAGTCTCTTCCTCTTTACGCGCTGCTCGTGCCAGATACTCCTCATGTTCCCTCTGCAGCCTTTCGTGCAGCTCCTTGTTGCTTTGCTCTTCTCGCTCTCTCTCTTCTTTACTCTTCCTCTTTTTCCACCCAGAAGACGACGCTGCCAGTCGTTGAGCTTCTGCGTGTTTTTTATCAAAATACTCTTTTCTAATACGATCAGCCCAGTCCCCAAAGTCTTCCTCATCGTCATCAACAGGAAGAAAATCATCAGCTGTGAAACAAATACAGCAGTGTTATTGTCAGAGGAGAAAGTCAATATAAAAGTCAGAATTAAAGTATGAGTTTCAAATTTACCGTCATAAACTCCAAATGTTTCACAGAATTCATCCTCGCATTCACCAAACAGCTTCTCCATCCACTCTCTCTCAGGGTCCACTTCAGGTGGACGGCTCATGTTCGCTGCAGTCTGTGAAGAATGTAAGTAAATGATATGTAAATATGACAACCACCACAGATCACATCTGATGCTAAAGAATCAGACTGTACCACTTTTTACATGTTTTAGTCCATTTTCTACAAATCATAAATATTTCAAAACTATTTTTAGACGTTTTCTCATGTTCGAAGCAGCCACTGGTTTTGATATATTTGTGTGTGATATTAAAACCTACTTAAAGAGAACTGAAGCTGAAACTCTGCTGGTATGATGTGTTCTGACATTAGAGATTCTGATATCTCATACTTTGGACATTCGCAAATTCAGTTTTTATAGAACCAACCCTGAAAGACACTCAGGACATGAATGCATCATACCAGGAGACTCATTTTTATATGAATCTGTCTTTTCATAATGGCCACCTGAAAAGTACTTAAAAAAAATCTAAAATAGTCCAGTATACTTGGGATAGTGGTAATGAAGATGCCACTGCAATCGTACATGCATGTTTCAATGAAATGTGAGATATCAGATGGTAGAGGGTTTATGGGAAATAGACTGATGACTTGACCAAATAGCGATAAGTAAGGTGTTGTTATAAGGCGTACAGTCTGATCAATACTAGATTTTTAAAAGCTAATACTAATTGTAATATTTGATAGTTTTTAATATCTCAGACATTAGCCGAAGATAAAATTCTCTGGAGGACAAATCTGGACCAAATGTGAAAAAAGTGGCTAATTGATTAACTGTGAAAAAAAATCAACAGATTTATCAATAATGAAAATAAGGATTAAGAATAAAGATTTGGATGGCAAAAAAAGTATCTTCAGTATCCCCTTGGGAAATAAAATGGTGAGAAGGAACATTTATTTATTACGAACCTTACTTTTAATGGCTAAAAAAGGATTGCAATCCTGTGGTTGCAGCCACAACCTCCAAACATGAAACAGTGGCAAGAAAAGATTATTGAGGTGTTTATTATTGAAAAGCTGAATATACTATACTATGATACAGCTGAAAATTGACATTTGTATGGATATATGGTCACCATGGATATTAGCTATGTCAAAAAAAGAGCTAGAATATAGAAAATTGTATCTTTTGTATTTTTATTGTTGTCTAATTGTTTTTTTCATTATTATTTTGCTGTTGGTTTAGTATTGTCTTCAGTTATGATGTCTCTATTTCATTAAGTTTATATATAATATTAATATATGTAAGAGGATGTGGAGATGTGTATGTACTAAACTATAATGAGTGTTTGAATTGTATGGCAGCAATAAAAAGTTAAGTAAGTAGAAAGAAAATAATCGTTAGTTGCAGCCCTAATAGCATGAGTTTAATATCTTTGAATTTATGAGTGTTGATATGACAAATCAAGCAATTTGATAACATCCCGGTAAATGTGGGCATTTTTTTACTCTTTTCTGATATCTTATGGACTAAAATCGACAAAATAATTGACAGATTGATTGTTAGTTGCAGCCCTACTTTTTTAGTAACACCTTCACTACACAGTGTGTGACTATATCTGTATCTAAATGTGTAACCTACCTCTTTGTTTTTCATCCAGTTCAGCAGGTCCTGAGGTGTGACTCCAGCACTGTTTGAAGTGTTTGTAGCTTCTGGACAGCTCTCTCTGAGAGGCACAACCAGGTCATCAAAGGCTAAAGAAAACACAAAAGTCAACATTTTGAATAAAAACGGTTAAAGGCTAATAATTCAGTAAAAACTTGCCTTCCTCACCTGTTTTCCCGTGTTTCAGAGCCCTGTTAGCAGCTACATGTAGCGCGGTGTCTCCTCTCCGGTCCCTCTGGAGAACATCGGCTCCGTGTTTCAGCAGCAGCCGCACAACAGCGTCGTCTCCCCGGCAGCAGGCCAGATGCAGCGGGCTCCTCTGCCTCCTGCCCTGGGAGAAGTTCACATCCAGGTCGCGGTGCTTCCGCAGGTACGACTTCAGCTTCAGCAAACGACCCTCATCCACGTATTTCCACACCCGCTTCTGTTTGTGAGACAACGACATTACCTACAGTTGTTGTCATGTGTGGCTTGTGTCAGCTTCAAAAAGGCTTTAGCATTATTAGCATAGTTAGCTAACCCAGTCCTTCCTTTTTGTAGTTCCGAAGCCAGCCGCGGCCACGGACACAAAAGTTCCGGGGACAACAAGGTTCCGGTGTTGTCACTAGGTGTCAGTATTGACTATGTTTCTACATCAGCCATTAAATGATAGGTTAGGTAGATAGATAGATAGATAGATAGATAGATAGATAGATAGATAGATAGATAGATAGTAGGGCTGAATGGTTTTGAAAAATATCTAATTGTGATTATTTTGACTGATATTGCAATAGTGATGTGATTTGCGATATTAGAGGTAATGATCATTTTTACAACATTACTCTAAGCTTCATTAAAAACATTAAAATTATTATTTTTGCGGGGATCTGTACCAAACAAAGATGTTTTCTTAAGTCTGTAGAATATGATGTGTAGGCCAGGACATGTCTGCTGCATGGCAATATTCAATTTAAAATATTTTAACAGACATTTCACATTTCACCTTTATTGCACCTCCTGTGATTTGAAAATTGCATATTGCGATTTCAGTAAAATTTCAATTATTGTTCAGCCCTAATAGATAGATAGATAGATGTGCAAAAATGCATTTCAGAGTTTATCTGAAGCTTATATGAGGCTTCAGCAGTCTGAGTTAGTCATATCAAGTGGATATCTGCCACATTTACAGTCTTTTTAGCATTAAATTCCCTCTTTGTATTTTCTCGGACAGTGTTTCCCTGTTGAGCTGCGGGTGAAGTATAGTAACAAAAAAAGGGACTTTTACACTAAAAAGACTGTAAAGTTGAAGGCATTCTACTTGATTTGACTAATTTGGACGGCTGAAGCCTCATATTAGCTTCAGATAAACTTTTAAATACATTTTTACACAGAAGGAGGACTGTGGACTTTGTCCCCCATCACTTACATTGTAAGTGCATTATGAAGGAGTCTTCTAATGTCCAGTATGATCAGGAGGAATGATTATGGCAGGAAAAAACAATTTCAATATTCATTTGGGAACGTGTTGTTTTAAGACAGACTTGAAAAATTGTGAACCTGTCCTTTAATTAATAAATAAACCCCCGTTACATGCCACTTTTCTTGATTCAGCAGCACACTGCAGCTAAACAGGATGTCCTGAAATCGAACATGCACTCCCTCCTTCTTCATAGAATAGGAGAACAAAGCACCACTATTCATCCATATGTAATTAGGCTTAAAGAAAAATGGAAATTTGGCACCACAGTGATGTTCCCCATAGTTTTAAGACTCTGTTTCCATCTTCTACATGGCTGCTTACTCAGTATTCATAAGCCCTCCCTGCTCTGTGTGGGCTTCTGTGCCTCAACTCTCTTTTCAAAATGCCACCTGTGAGGAAGCTGCCATGTCAAGAGGTCATCTATGGACATTTTTTTCACGATTGACCGTTTTTTTTTTTTCTAAAACCATAATGTGATAACTTAAACATAAAGTGCATATAGGCTACACAATCATGCACAGTCCAGTTCTATTTCATAGTATGTCTTTATTCTGATGTTTTATGACTCAAACTGCGTCACTGTAGTGAAGCAACAGTTACAGTTGCCTGAAAATGTCTTACTGTAAACCAGGAATATGAATATGGGAGGGATGAAAAAAAAAGCACAACTTCAATTTTGACAAATTGATTTTTACTGAGAGATTTTTTTTGATGATACCTCTGAATTGCTTTCCAAATCTCTATTTTTTTCAGCAATTCAAATGGAAACAAATTCTTAAATGAAACCACATGGCAATTCAGTCATAGATTGTGAGCCAGACTTTGAAAAAACAGATTGCAGATGCAAAATTTAACTTTTAGTAAACCTTAAGCCCACTGTGAAGAAGGAAAAAGTGAGTCTTACTCATTTGCACTGCAAGAGTAAATACAGCAACATGACACACACATGATTAAATGAACTGACTGGCAGCAACAGAGGAGATGGACAAAATCAAAGTAACGCCTAACACAAAGCAACACAGAATCAGAATAAAGTTGGGTACCACTTTCTGATAAGGCACCCTGAGTTTAAAAGCATTAATTAATGATTAATAAATGATTTACTAATGCTTTATACATCATTTATAAGCCATTTATAAGGTTGCCAGGTTGTGAAAAATCCCTCCTATCTATACCACCATAACATTTGTTTATCTAATTCTTCACGAAGACACTTCTGATGTACTGTTCATAACCACTTGCCTTCTGGAAAAGACTAAAATCCATTAATTAACAATTTATTAATGCTTATAAACCCTTTATAAAGGTGCCTTATCTGAAAGTGGTACCTAAAGTGTATTAGTCTAGATTGCAGATTCTCTAAATACCCTTGAGGAACTTAATTGTCAAAAATACTCAAAATTCCTTTCCAAAGTCTTGATTTGAACAGTTGCTCACAATTTGTTCACACACACACACACACACACACACACACACACACACACACACACACACACACACACACACAAACACACACACACACACACACAGAGAAGTTGTGTGTGGCAGCTTTTTTTGTTGTTACAGGCACTTTCAATAAACAGAGGACAGTTGGCACCATGTTTGCATCACTAACACAAGTCCAAGAAATCTGCTTAATCTTATCACTGCAGTGTACCACACGGCCCGGCTGAATGTTGCTGTTATGTAATTTCTTGCTCACATGTGTGCTCGTCTGTGCAGCCATCTTTACCTGCGATGCTTAAATCAGCGCAGCTGAGCCTCTGAACCGGCTCGGTCCTGCTGCACATCACAGGGCTCCCATTTAGGCCTGAGGGAGGGAAGGATGCACAATGGAGAGGATAGAGGAGGGAATGAAAGGGTACTCTGTGCCCTGGTGAAGAGGATGATCTACTCTGAGACTCGCATAACCCAAGATCCGGAGTCTCCCAAAGCTTGGGCACTTCCGCTCCTTTTTGCTGTCGGAAACGACGTGTCCCCACTAACGATGGACGCCTTGTGTGAACGCCTTTGAAATGTCTGCCATCTCAGCAGAGACAGAGAAACAGTGAGGACAGAGGGTAAGGGAGACATCTGATTTGACACCTCAGGTGTTTCTGTCACATGTCTGCCACTATGCTTGAAGCTTTGTTGTCTTATTTCCGATAACTTTTATTTGCCACTCAATCTCAAGCATAATCTTTCACATAACATGGGTGTTTCCTTACATAAGTAATGCAGAAGAGTATCTCAAGTAAGCGCTCTTGCCCTCAAAGACCTCAAGAGGAGCACGCATCTCCTTCAGATTGCCCTAAGAGCAGCAGGGAGATGCATCTGAAAGACAGGATATCCCTCATCAGGAACCCCTACTTGCCCACCTACTTTTTGTCTTTCCTGTCTGGCCTGCTGACTCCTATCCTGTCCTTGAGGTCTGTTATCCTCCTGGGACGGTGCAGGGAGGAGCGCTGCAAGACTTGAGTGGCAGGAAGCTTAGGGTCCTCCAAGACGCTCCAGGGGTCAGCTTCTCATCCTACCACTCTATGGCCATACCAGGCTCAAGGTCCGGTTTGCTGGCTGTGCTCCATTGTTAGGATGGAGGAGAAACGTGCGCTCACTTCCTCTGTCTATTTTCTGCATGACCTGGTTTATTGGGTTCTGATTTATGACAGTTAGACATGTGCTACTGAGATACAGTAGGCCTGGCTGCAAGCCTGATTTAAAACAAAACAATGGCACGGGCTGTTTGTCAGCTATTGATATGACAATGAATGAGTTAAGGTGGACACCCCTATAGAAACTCCTTCCTTCAATCCTTCTTACCTTTAGTTTCTATGGATATACATCACCTAGTATCCAGTCTAGTGTGGAGTTTGGGTTTGACCTTTTCACAGTATGCATTGCACTGTGTTCATTGCATATTTGGGGGAGGATTTCCTCTAAAGACAGAGGTTTGTAGGTTTCATACCTTCCAGACTTAAAGGATAGGTGCACCATTTTTCAAGTCTGTCTTAAAACAGGTCAGGTGCCCATATGAACACTGACACACGCTTATCTTGTTGTAATCATCCCCCCGTTCATACTGACCATTAGAAGATCCTCTACAAATGTGCTTACAATGTAAGTAATGGGGGACGAAATCCAAAAGCTTCGTTTTGAGCAAAAATTGTATTTAAAAGTTTATCTGAAGATAATATGAGACTTCAGCAGTCTGAGTTAGTCAAATAAAGTGGATATCTGCCAAAGTTAAAGTCTTTTTAGTATCAAATTCCCTCTTTGTGTCTCAACGGACAGTGTTTCCCTGTTCAGTTGCAGCGGAAGGAACATAACAACAAGAAAGAATTTTGTGTTAAAAAAGACAGTAACTTTCAAAGATATGGACTTGATTTGACTAATTTGGATGGCTGATGCCTCATATTAGTATCAAATAAACATTAAAATACATTTTTGCACAGAAGGAGGCTTGTGGATTTTGTCCCCCATCACTTACATTGTAAGTGCATTATGAAGAGATCTTCTAATGGTCAGTATGGTCAGGAGGAATGATTACTGTAAGATTACTATAAGAAAAACATGTGTCAGTGTTCATTTGGGCACCTGGCTGTTGTTTTAACCCTCCTAATGTGTTAGAAAAGGGTTTACACCTTTAGTGTTCATGAGTAGTGTTTGAATTCATTAACAAGCACTGAAAAAAAACCCAATAATTATCATCTAGTAAAATGTTTTACCCGCTAAGTGACTTATTATTCAACAGAGAGGAAATTTGGGGACAACAGCTATGTCCCCAAATGGGGAAAAAGCAGATTTTTGGGTCAGTGGTTAAGGTTATGGTTAGGTTTAGGGTAAGTCTCCAGGAAATTAATGTACTGTAATGGTCTACGTAATGTCCCCAAAAGTGACCTAGGTCAATATGTGTGTCTGTGTGTGTGTGTCTGCATGTGCAAGTATGTGTGTGTGTGTGTTGTGCCAGGTGTGTGGTGAGATGTGAGAAATAAAGTTCAAGAAAGCCGCAGCCTACATATTGCTATACAGATATATCCATATATAGCTGGGGGACAGGAGATGTGTGTGTGTGTGTGTGTGTGTGTGTATATGTTTGTGTGTGTGTGTGTGTGTGTCTATGAGGTGTGAGTGCAAGAGAGAGTGGGGGTGTGTGCAGTGTGCGATTTACAGAACTCGTAGTTTCATTGGGACTACTTTTAATGCAAACTGTTGACTGACCCTTTAACAGGTTTCCAAATTCCCACGAGACAGATAAGAAAGGTTTTCCAGAAACTGACGTCAACAACAAAGTGTTTTAACGCCTCTGTGTTACACTTCATTCAAAGTGAAGCATATTTATGCTGTTTGATGTCATAAAAAAACATATTAGGTGTTAACTCAGGTGTTAATTTATGAGTATAATTAGTGGTATATGAGTTTGTTATCAGTTATTTTATGGAGCTTTTTATGTCTTTTCAGCAGTGTTTTCAGAAAACACCAGTGTGTCTTTGCACAGACAGAACTACTGTTGCCTCTTTGCAAAAGCTGAAATGACCACAAAATAATCTTTAAATCTCATTATCAACACAGAGATTTTTATTATTTGACTGAAGCAAAGATTAAATTATAAATTATGCTTGTGAGTGACATTTCTGGAAAGCTGTTGTGCTGTGAAGACTGTACTAATAGGATTCCCTGCGGTGAGCCTGTTTCCAGTGTAGACCCACTTAGTATTCACACTCTGTTATTATAGAGGAATGAAAACATGTGTGTAATAATTCCTGAACAGTTATCTCAGACAAACACCCAACACTAGTGGATCAAGGGGCGTAAATCTAGTTCTCTCGTAGCACTTTGTTTCTACGCAAAGTTCATGCCATGAAATCCTTGTAACATGATCATATTGGCTTCATAGAAGTTAAAAACCCATGAAAATAATCTATCCATATTATCTTTCACAGCCGACTTTTGGCTTTGATGCTGACAGGTGGAGGATAATATGACAAGTTGTCTTGTAAAAAATAGCTGCTGCGTGGAATCTTAAAATGTACTGTATGTTGTGTCGACAGTAAAACACACCGTTGTGTATTGATTGTGCCACAGCGCTTATTTAATTTGCTGGATGTTTAAAATGAGCACGTTAGAGAATGCAGCTGGGTTTTAAGGTGTCTTCTATGTGCACATTTTCTAGACTAAATATCTATCTATCTAATCTAGACTCAAAGATCTATTTAACTCAAGATGTTGTTTGCCTGGATGAGATTAAGGAGCTGAGACGGTGATGAAGGAGGCAGAGTGAATGTCGCTGCAGCTGTTGGATTTCTTTTTCTTCACATGACAAAGAAGTTTTTGCAGATTTTCACCTGTCTAACATTGAAGACACAGATGAGGTTTTCCCTCTATATGAGGAGTCACATTTATACAAATGGCAGACTGTAGTATGTGCTGTAATTGTAACTGATTTACACTAAGCCATCCTCCATCACAGGTATTACACAGAGACAGACTCCCACTAGAAATCAGTAACCCAGGATTAGTCCGATCCTTCTGTCTCCCTGCTGTTGCTGATTATATCCTGTAAAAAGCTCATTACAGTCAAATTTGATTAATCATTGAATTCTAATTTAAAGCTGAACAACCTGCTGTGGTGTTTGGTTGCTGAAAACAACACTTTTAACTATCACACAGCAGATTATAGACTAATTTGTGATGATATGCAAACTGAAAGATGGTTTAGATGCATTGGTATGAACTGATATAGAATAAGAATCTTAAATTTAAATAAAAAGTTGTGATGGTTAACACTTGGAAGACTTAAATATCTCTGGAACAAAGCCTAATGTCACATGGTCAATCCAATTTAGAAACTTTTGTGCTCACTGATTGTTTATGCGAGAGAATTGTAAGAGGAGAAGAAACAAACATGCTGGAAGGGGGGAAACAGAAGTCCAACATGCATTTCCTGCAGACATATGCTTTGATTTCGGCCCTGTGAAACACAATGGGAGGGAAACTGCCTCCCCGAAGCAAGTCACCAACAGGAAGAAGCAGCACATTCACTGGATAGGAGAAAATACATTCCAGCGACACTTAACAAGCTATCACAAGTATCAGACCAGACAGAGAATCTTTGTTTTTTTGCTTTTTTCAAAGCACTTTTTTTTTATTACAAATCATAGACATGAATTCAAAATAATGTGTATTCACAAAATGCTTTCATGTATTTGTCAGGAACAAATTTTGTCATTCTGACACTCAACAAACACACACACACACACACACAATCACAGACTGTCGAAGCAGTCACCTTTTAATTGGGCCTTCCGCCAGCCTTAAAACATTTGTCAGCTGCCATCTGTCTGTCTGTCTGGGACTCCCACCCCTCCCTCCACTATCCCCGTCTCTCCTTACAACCCTCTTATCGGACTCCAACACCTCTTGACGACTGGCACACCCTTCCTACACACACTCACGCAGACGGACACACACACACACACACACACACACACAGACGTAACACTGCTGGCTGTGGTGCAGACATTGCAGTTTGAGCACGGAGAGTGGGGCAGTCTGCTAGATATCACACCTCAAGTGCTTACGAATGAAAATAAAAAACAGCATGAGTAATACACACTTCACTGTGACTTGAGGAGAGCTTTTCAGAGTTCATAGCTCAGCGCATTGTCCGCCGGAGAACCAAGAGAAATACATTCCACAGTCTGCTTGGTCCCCTTGTATTAAGCTGTTCAGTTTTCTCCGAACGTCACCTTCTTCTTAAAGTGAGGCCGGAGTTTGAGCATGGTTTGAGGTAGAAACCACAAACCTGACTGTCTTCTTCAGTCAAATGCCTACAGTGGTCCACAGAGTCAGATGGGGAGCAAAGGTGACACCCTGAAACTGACCGCAGACGATCTATGAGCAAGCGCCCAACGCTGCAATGTTTTGATTTACCTGCATTGTTCTGCATTGTTCACCTCTTCCCCAGGACGTCTCTGGGCCCTCAGCTTTCGTCACACCTTCGTGGCGAGAGACTGAGCCTCCGTCTTCTGGGAGGACAGGGAGCTGGCAGGGCTGGCGTGCAAGGACTTCTTCAGGTTGAGCAGGCACAGACACTGGGATCTGAAGCGCAGGTCAAAGAAGGCGTAGAGAAAAGGGTTGAGGCAGCTGTTGACGTAGGCCAGGCAGGTGGCGTAGGGGTGAGCCAGCAGCAGGAAGCGCAGGAAGTCACAGGTGGCGGGAAATAGGTCCAGGTAGGAGAGGGCGTCAGCGCTCTTCACCACATGGAAGGGTATCCAGCAGGCGGCAAACACCACTACCAGCGTGGTGATGATCTTCAGCAGCCTCCTCTTACGCTGGTCCTCTTTGCGCAGAGTGTTGAAGTGGCGGGTGACGGTGCAGCCGATGAAGCCGTAGCACACCATCATCGCCAGGAAAGGTAGAAGAAAACCCAGAGCTGAAGAGGAGATGCTGAGACCGGCGATCCACAGGCTCTCCTCCTCTTTACTTGACACCACCAGGCTGAAGTCCATGGCACAGGAGGTTTTGTTGCTGGTTGAATCATGTTTGGTGGTACGGAAGAGCAGAGTTGGGGCAGCAAGGAGACCTGACAGCAACCAGATGGCTGTCAGGGAGACTCGCATGTAGCCACGGGTGCGCAGCTGGGTGCTGGACAAGGAGTGGACGATGGCCAGGTAGCGGTCGAAGCTCATGCAGGTGAGGCAGAAGACGCTGGCGTACATGTTGAGCAGCACCACATAGCTGCTGATCTTACACAGGGCCACCCCGAATGGCCAGTGGTAACCCATGGCTGTGTAAACGGCCCACAGAGGCAGAGTGACCACGAAGGTGAGGTCAGCGAGGGCCAGGTTTCCAATGTAGACGTCAGCAGCTCGCCACTTGCCCTGGGCTCTCCATACGGTGAAGATGACCACCCCATTTCCAGAGAGGCCGAGGATGAAAATGAGCATGTAGAGCACCGGGATGACAGAGTAGGAGGGCGTCCACTCAGAATAGTCGCACATGGTGGAGTTTTCTGTCTCCTCATAGTCGTAGTACTCATACGGACCCTCAGTTGACTCCATTCTCGCTGCTTCTCCTTTTCACAAGGAAGGAAAAAGTCTGTTTGTTGTAGATCCACAGTAGCTGACAGCACTCTTAAGTCTCTTGCTACATGAGATCTGCCCACCCTTATATACCCCCCCCCCACACTTGTCCCTCCCACGACGCCTCCTCCTCCTCCTCCTCCCCTCCCACTGCCCTCCTCCTCCTCTCTGCTCTGAGGATCATACTCTTTCACTGCATACACACTCATCAATCTCTCCATTCATTTGATCTGTGGTTTATTATCTACTGCATGGTGGAGTCACATTAAAACATGTATAAGGGTTAAAATGCTTATACTTAATTTAACATTTAGAACTTTGTCCTCACTTTTCCTCCAGGGTCAAAATAAATATTTTCAAAGTATTAAGCATAATTTACCACACTTACCACACCCACAAATATAACTACAACTCTTTTTGTTTTAACCTGAGTGAATGAAAGTTCATTAGACATGTTTGGACAGCAGCCCAGGAATCAAGCCTGGGCATGACAAGTTTCACAAAGTAGTCAATTTTAATATCAATTGAGAGTCGTTCTGGCACCAGAGCACTCTCCTTGAAACCTGAATAGACAACACTTATTTCCATTTCTATGTCCGTTTCTTTCATGCCTGCACATGTTCAAACATGTAGAAACCACAAACTAAAGACAAAATAAACATGTTTAACTTGAATTAACTGTACGTTAGATAAACAAAACATTGACCACAGACTTTTAATTTAAGCAATATTGCCAACAATGACGGTAAAGCTCAACCCCGAGTGTAATATTGCGATTATACAAGAGTTACCTACAACAAAAAAAGATATAATTGAAATTTATTCATATTGTGAGGCAATTCACTCTAAAAAATAAAAAAATTGCTAGTGTTATCTCCGTTTCCAAGGAAATACATGGGGCATGACTAATACCTGGAAAACAATCAGTCACGGTAGTAGACTCCTATGAAATGAAACCTAGTTTACTACTCCAGCAAGTAGACCGACCCTTAGTTACGACATAACAACACAAAATTATTTCTAGTCCCTGTTGAGGCAGCCAGGCAACTTCAGCTTCACTTTTTAGAGATCTTGGGATTTCCCAAACAGAACAAATACCACACATATGAACACGGAACTGCTTTGCTAGCTCAATCTTGTTGAAACTAAAATATCTGCTGATTTTTTTATATGGACAGATTTAGCTACCACGTCCGCGAACTTCTCAGGCTTTTTTGTAAGCTAGCTGCACCTGTCACCGACTCACCGGCATAGCTGATGGAGGATGCCAGAATGAAAGCTGAGATATACTCTCAAATAAAGGGAAAATGGTTAAGTCTGGTTGTATATGGGGGTAACGATTAAGAGTGGAGAAGGGTTCGGGTTTTTTCATTGTGTGCGTGTGTAACTCGTCCCACAGTCTCAGAGTTCAATCCAGGAATCAATAAAGGATCCGTTTTGTTTTCCCCATGACCTCAAACCTGGGGCCTGTTTCAGAAAGCGGGTTTAATAAAAACTCTTCACCTTGAAATAAAGACTTTCAGTTACAGGATGAGAGCTACATTAAACTTGAGGTCAATTATTGCATTTCCTCTTTCTGTGGAGCTAACCTGCTCGCTAGCAGATTCTTATCAACAAACCCCGAGTTTCTCACTGTCGCCTCTCTCTTAAAGAGCCTGACACGCTGTTTCATTTCCTCATTCATTCAGACGGTATCAAAGCTTAAGTTTAAATTTAAACAATTGTGAAGTTTTAGACACGTGGGATCAATCTTGAGTGAGCAGGATTGTGGTGCAGCTGCAGAATATAGTTTGAGATTTTTAAATTGGGAGCATAATCTTAAGGTGTTTGAACAGCATTTCAGTGACAATAAATTTACTACATTTGTTGAAGTAGCTGAAATAAAGTCACTGAATGCTGTTGAGCTGAGATACAAATAAATGTCTAAAAATTTAAAATATTCTGTATTTTAACCTCGATACCTCTTCAAGTGCAAATCAGCAAACACATTATTACTGGATCAGACTGTGAGCTTACAGTCATGTCTCTATGTCTTTGATCTATTTATGTTTTAAATCTTTAATTATATTTTTAATCTTCAGTTGCTGCCTCCTGTGTTTTGTCCCCGTCAGATTAAAGCTGAACAAACATATTTAAAATGTAATGTAGCTGCAGCCTGATACACAGTCAGATTCCACTTTATCATGATTAAGGAAATATAAGTCTGATAAATGATGAATTAATAGACAACACTGAATAAAACTTCATTGTGTTAACTTATTGACACTTTTCTCGCTCTGACTCATGCTCTTTTTTTAAAAAGATAAATGTGCAGCGTCCTCATCACGTACACATGTATTAATATCTCTACGTCCACTGGATTAAAATGGAGGCTCTGCCTTTTATTTACCTGTTGCTATGGTGACTCGTAGGCCCCAGTTCAGTTCAATCGAGTTTCATAAACATAAAAGAAACACAACTCAAAAGTCACACATAAAATTACCTATAAAACATGTCTTACAGCCCTGAGTTTAAGTAGGGGAGAACGGGTGACATGAGCCACTTTTACTTTTGATGATCTTACTGCAAAATAAAAGTGTATTTGTTTCAAATAATAGTTGCTATATATACTGCAGGTTGTTGTGTACCCATGGAAATTAAAATAATGTTATCAAATTATTATAGTTTTAGAATAACGACCCATCAAAAAAAGTTTAGTCCTATTGCACAACTTGTTCCAGGGTAGAGGTAAAATGAGCACTTTAGGTATAAATACTGTATGTAGCCTATTTAAACATTTGGGGGTAAATTGAGCCAGTGACTCAACTTGCCCCAACTTCACTGACACGTTTTACCCCACAACCTCCATTTTGACAAAACTATTTCACACAGTGGCTCAGATACACAATTATGCTAAGTTTATGACCCTGTTGTAATTAAGACGCAAGAGTGATAACTTTAGTAACATGATGAATTCGCTTGTCATGGTATGCTCTGTTTTGCTTACCACTTTTTCCATGTGCTTGAATCCAAGATGGATTGAGTAATGTGAATTACACTTCCTTAATTTCTGATCACATTATTACTTTTGTTTATGGTTACCTAGATACAGAGGTGGCTCATTTTACCCACTGGCTCGACTTACCCTGTTTTCCCCTACTAAATGTATATCACAACATTTACAGGACAAACTGATAAGATTTAATGTGAGTTGAGACCGATTTTATCATACTTTGTATGAATAATGTATTAATAATGTGTTTATATTAGCTGAAAAAGAAGATTAACATAATTCTCATTGTAAAGTTAGGCATCACTTTTCAATGCGTGGAAAATTACTTGATAAACAACAAAACTGATCAATGAAAGCCTGTTTCACACACAATAAAATGTCAGATGGCATAAAAAAATACAAATATTACAAAATTAAAGGTCTGATATGTTTATATTTAAAGATTCTGGCTAAGCCTTATTGGAAAATATCAAATCAATTTTAATACTTGTGTGAGGAGAAGCAAATTCAGGGAAATAATTGTCTTAATTACTTTAACTACTTTGGCATTTGTGTTTTTGAGTCATGCTTCAACTTGTCGAGTAACAGGAGAACAAATATCACAAAGGCATTTATTGTAACAGAGAACAAAACAGATGTAAGAAAAAACAAAACAAAATCATAAATGCAGGATGAAACCAGAGTATAAATTAGTTTTCCAGGTCAAATATGATATAACTGACTTGATTGTAACTGACAGAAATACAAACCTAACCTACTCACAGGTTTGCAAGTCAATACAAATTCATCCCGTGCAGATAAACATAGTTAAAACTCACAAAGCTTTACTTTAAATTCTAGTAGTTTCCAAAGATACCAAATACATCATGTATTTTGGTAAAAATATAAGTAAAATGATGCACAATACATGTATAATGTTTCTATGTGATTGAGTAGTGCAAAGATAGGTTTGAATATTTCACTCAGTGTTGACATCAGAGCGTCAATGGAGAACTGTAACACGCTGATACAGATTATGATGATTATTTTTCTAACTTTACAGCTACTTAGGAAACAAGAGATAACCTCTATGTTAAAGGGTTAATCAAATAACACTCTTCCTCTGTCTTTCTCATCTTTGTTGTTTCATGGGTGTATTAGTTACTTAGCCCAGGTGGGACTGCTCATTCTGCAGCCTGCTCTGTCTCTCAGCAGAGTGGCAGCAGTGGCGCCGGGGCACCGACCTTTAGACACAACTACTGTATCACTCAACAATGTCTTCCTCCACTGATCCCTTCCTCCACCCCTCCATCTTCTTCCTTTCCCCTCCCCACTCATCTCTGCCTTCCTCTGATTATGAAGACGAGCATTGATTCCCGTCCACTCTGCTTTTACCGACGTCATTTTCTCCTAGAGAAGTCTTTGTTTTTGCCAATTAATTGTGATGCAAGCATGTGGTATTCAGTAATCAAACCGATGTGATTGTGTTTGTGTGTCTCCACCCGGGCCCCCTGTCCCTCTCTTGCTTTCTTAATTGTCCGTCCAGCTCTTTGTCTGTCTGGCTTTCTGCCGCAGGACGTTGGGCAGAACAGGAAAAAAGCAGAGTGAAGTAAATCAAAGCAAGCTTCCTATCTGAGCTCTGTTTTTAGCCGTGTTCACTGACAGGGATGTGAATATACAGCTAAATAAAAACATTAGGCCTTGATGAGCACATTAATCCACCCACTCACTTTTCCCAAAATCCCCTCATCAGCCGTCATGGAGCAGACTGAATTTTACAAAGATGTGAGTTGGGATAAGAAACTCAGAGTTTCCTTCTAAATACAAGAAACAGTGAACAAGAAAAACAGATTTTTGTGAATCTGATTGATGTTCGCATTTCTTGAGACTTTGAAGCATGACCATGGGTCACATTTCTTCATATTTTTAGCCTTTAGGAGTGACAAGTTCCAATTGGACTGAGTTTGAAGTCGTTAACTCCTTAAAGAGCATCTATCATTTCACTTAGCATACCACCAGCTTGTGTTTTTCCTTTTAATTGCCCACCTGTGTCCTAAATCGATTGTTGTTGTTGTTGTTGGTGCTGTCCTCTCATGTGTGGCCTTGTGTGTGCTGTAAACCACACACCATGAAGATGTTTCTCGTGTTTTGGACTCTCATTTAACCACACTGAGGAATTTCATCCTTCATCCTTCCCCTTTATTCGACCATCATCCGTCAGCATTGAGTCAATAACAGACAGCACATCCGGGGGACGTAGAAAAGGATGAGTAGTGGCTTCTCAGAAAATACACAAAGACGGTAAGACACACGCAAACACACTACAGTGACAGCCTGTCTGCAGGGCTGCAGATCATCCCTTTGATCTTTTATCGTGACCTTGTGAGTTTATGAGCCTGTTTTCAGTGATACTCGTAGTGCCAAGTGAGCATGAGGTGTGTGTTCTTGTTGTTTAGGTGTGTATGTGTGTGTTGGTGGGGGTCTGACAGTTGTTTGATGTGTGTGTTAAGCTGTCACAGACCACATGCACGGGGCCCCCCTGCGCTGAGACAGCTGGCTCCTCGAGGCTTTGTTTGCAATCCGATCAAACTCGGTTTGTTCATGATATCACACGTCTGACACAAACACCATATCGCAGTGTTGACAGCCCTGATGACAAACGGACCCTCGGGCAAATACTGAGCCATCAGCAGCACTTACATTACCAATCACACAAACAGTCTGATCTGTAGTTTTAATTAATCTGACTGGCTGTCAAAGCCAACACTTCCAGCACTGTTGGGGAGCTTGAACATTTGGGCGTCGTTACCACTCTGTCTGGCCTTTACTCTTTTCAGCAAAGACGATCAAGTGATTGACACCAGCTTGTTAGAAACAAAGGCCACCAAGATGGGAGAGGTTCACACCTTTTCTCACTTTTCTGGTAAAGACTAATGTGGCCTCAGATAGTATTTTAGAGACGTTTGCATGGCTGAAACTTTTTCTGAACCGGTTGGTGAAGTGTGTTTAACTGACATACAGCAGAGTTGTTATTAATATCACGACTGCTGGTGCCTTGTTGGCCTGTCAGACTGTGAGAAAATGTTTTCTCCTTAAGCTGGTGCATGAAATAGGATTGGGACAAGACAGGGACAGGATAGAATAGAGTTGGGCAGAGCAGGACAGAGTATGATGAATTTCATTGTGTCTGTAGGAAAAACTGGTCTTGGACCCATGCCGGATAGTCCTTGGTCTGAAAACGGTGCTCCATTAAAGGGGTTTTTCAACTCTGGAAAGATCGCAGTGGCTATTATTTGATCCTGCGTTTGATGATTACCAGGTAAACAGTAGGAATGAGCTGTTCACGTCACAAAGTAATCTACCAGGAATGTGTGCTTGCACTTGGTTGATTTGCCATCGCAGTGCCTTGTCAGATGACGACATGTTGCAACAGTTGAGCCAGGTTCTTTTTTTTTTTTTTTGCCGGACAACCCTGCGTTATTTTTTTGCCAGACGCTTCTGTGTTTGCACCCACTTTGCGTTGACAGTCTCATGCCAGATTGGAGAAATGGTGCAATATAATCATACCAAGTACACAAATTTGATTTCCAGATACTGAAACTGGCCTAAATCCTTGCCCCAGAAACATGGATAATTTTGCCACAGCACAGCCAAGTCAGCTGAACTTTGCTGATGATTGATTACAGTTAGTGCAAAAGCATGAAAGCATAAATTGTTATCTACTACATTTCCCTCTCTTAAATCATTCATGAAATATAATATGTAGAGGGTTGGGAGGAAAAGAATGTCCTACAGTTTAATCCATCACACTTCAGATAGACCTTTCTTGACCTTTCATGTGCAGGAGGTTGCAAGATGTTTTCATGACCTTACACAGTTAAAGTGGGCCAGAATGACCCGGAACGGCATCATTCAACACAATTCCTTTTCCGTTCTCATTCAGTTCAGTGGGTTCATGTGTACATCTATCCATCCATTTATTTTCTGCAGCTTATCTGGGACCGGGTCGCGGTGGCATTAGCCTGAGTAAGGAAACCAGACATCCTTCTCCCCTACAACGCCCTCCAGCTCCTCCTGGAGGGTGTTGCATGCGGATGTCGATAAACTCGTGGTCACGATACTTCATTGTCTAGCTATCAACAGAAGGGGAGCGAGCCTAAATGGAGTTGCTTTTTTCTGAAGTGGTTGATAATTTCAAATGCAACGTTTCAAACAGAGCTCAACAAATATCACCAAACACACAAGCTGTTTTATGTGCAGCTTGGCTATCTGTCTTGCTAGCTACCAGTACGGTAGCTGACAGCTCCTGCTAAGGGGGTTCCTATCTGACATCTCAAGCAGTGCTGGCCAGGGAGATAACCAGGGCACACTTATCGCCCTGACCAGCGTTGCTGGCGATGACTGTCCCCTACAAGGGCCCTCCTCCCCTGGTCTGTCTGTGCTTGCTGTGGGGGGTTTGATTTTAGCTCCACCACACTGGTCCTGCTGCTAGTATGAGAAGCATAAAGTGCCCTTAAATTGGGATGAGTATTTCCCAATTAGAAAGTACATTATTAAAGTTAATGTGTGATAACAATAAAATTTAAGCTTGCATAAGTAATATCATTCATTTTAGATTTTTTTTTTATCAGAAAGTGGATAAGTACATGATATGTTGTTATTATCTGGTTAATTCAAATGCAATACAGCACAGAGCCACAGCAGGAAATTGGTGCTTAAAAGAAGGTCAGCTGATCACACAAAGACAGTCCACCAGAACTCACAGTACAATTTGGCATTTGGAGTTGAGGCTACACTGGATCTTACGGTTCCCCCTCCTGCCAAATCCCACTTTTACCCCTGACCTTACGACCCTGATGACCCCACTGCACCGCAGTCCTGCAGACATCCAGAGCAGCAGCAGCTATTCTGGATGAGAAGCTAACTTTCTGCAGATGCATGAATGTCCAATTTCTGTTTGCTATCTGTAGGTCAGTTGGCCGGGAGACTCTGTTGATAGAAATCTTCCTGCTTTCATGTTGTTGTCTTCTGAGCTGAACAAAAATATTTATAAGATATGGGAAATCCCAAACAGTTTTCTCGCAAAGTATTAATAGGTCAGACTTGCACTCAAGGTTGCCAGTGAAAATATAACTATTAGAGAAAGGAGGGGCGCTGCATTGTCTCTTACGCAGGCCCGAGAAGAGTTTAAATCTGAGGGAACAAAAGGGAGAGGTTCATTTATCATTTATAGAAACAGTAAGGTAATGCTGCTGCAACTCTTGGCATCTGGGGTTTATTTACACTGACAAGTTGCCTCAGTGTTTGCAGTCAGTGTTCACTTCCTGTTTGACACAGGAAGGACCATAAGGAGGTGTTTGTGTATGTGTGTTGGGGTGAGGGGTGCAGTTTATGGTAGCAAATTAGGAAAACAACATGCTTGACAACATGCTTGATGTAATCTTAAAGATAAAGAGAGTTAATGGTGACAGATGTATTGTAAGTAGCATCACCTCGCTTTCTTTTTAAAGAGACCAAACTATGAACTGTGACTGTGTCATCTTCACCTCATCGTGGCCTAAATGACCACATTTACTCCCTGTAATTTAAAAACTGGTCGTGTGTTTTTTCAAACTTTGCACCCCAACCCACTATAATTTCAGAAACTAAAGAGGCTGGACAATAAAATCAACACCTGTACAACAACACCAATACAAAAGCACTGCCACATATATAATTACATGCTTTAAAGGCCACTGTGGTTACAAGTCACATTTACAGGATATTTGATACAATACAGACTTTTCATTGTTTTTCCAAGATTCTCTTGCGGGTCAGTTGTACAGGTCCTTACAGGTACACTTGTGTTCTTTGTAACCTAGACATGACCAGGGATGCAAGAAGGACCAGGTCCAAATTATAGTCAGTCTAACTGGATTGCATAGAGTCCCTCAGGTCTGTGTGTCAAAATACCCAAGTACATATATTGTAAGTGGACTTTTTATCACAGTTTCTCTGAAGACATTGTGCACCATAATCATCATAGGAGAGAAAAATGTTTTTTGATGCAAGATGGAGAGTCTGAAGTGCAGTTGTTGTTGTCAGTCTTGGTATTCTCTCTCCATTTCAGTCGGTTTTGGATTCACATTTTAGATCAGGGCTATTTATCCTCACATCCCTTTTGGATCGAGTCTCTTTATATTTTAGAATTTGCATATGGGTTTTGGGTACATTTCGAATCAGGTCCGATTTTGGACTGGATCAAGACCTGTAGCTCATTTTTTTTAAAGACATCATCCTAAGCCGACCTGACAGAGACGAGTGGAATGGGACCACTAGCTGGAAACAACACATCTGCTGGTGAGGTTTACCTCTTGTTTTACTTTTGTGATATTAAAAGTAAATATTTGATATGTTTACGCGACTTGGCTAAAATAAGTATCGTGACAGTTGCACAAGTACAAAGAACACAAAAAGTCTCCAAATTCAGTTAAGTCAGATACAAAGAAATATAGATTGTGCTATTTATTCTTTCAAAAGCTACGTTGTCTGGCTGTAATGTGAAGCTGTCAGAGGAATTGATTCAACTTTATGGTAATTTTTAGGCCATTGTAAATGGCTGTGTTGTTTACATTGCATTACATTATAAAGTGTACATAATATTTTGTCCTACTTATCCCTCTCCCCTATATATGGACATGACAAAATACCACGTATTACCAATTAACCAATAACACAACCCCACAATGCTCAGAACATATTTTATATTTTAAAACTCAAATTTTCAAACTCTTGTTTAAATGCATGCCATGCTCTTTGAAGCTGCTATATGATGGATATTTAATTTTCCTTCTGCTGCACATGTAAGACTGACATTATTCACAAAACCATGTGAAAAAGTGCAGAATCAGAGAAGAGGAGGTAGTCTAAAAACTGTGTGAATTATTGTAAAATGCACCGCAGGATTTAGAAAGCTTTTGAGTCCTTTATCCTTCACGTGTAACATGAACTGTTTTATAGATTTTTATGGCTGTCCGAACTTCACAGAGTTTTTGAAACACAAGTCGACAGTTCAGATATGCACATAAATACATACATACACACACGTGCACAAAACACACTCCACGATCCTGCATGTTCACACACTATGTAACACCCATGACTACTCAGGCTGCAATACAATAAGCTATTGTAACTTCAAACCAAAGGTCTTGACGCCCATATGCTTTTGTCATTAGTTTCAATTATAACAGGCTATGAGGTCACTATGTGGTGACACGTACATCCCTTACTCTCTCTCTCTCTCTCACACACACACACACACACAAACACACACACACAAACACACACACACACACACATACATAAAGCAGATGTGAGTATTAATGCAAAAATAAGGTTCTATGTGACTTTTTTGATCTATTCTGTGAGTTCTAATGTTTTTAAGATTTATTTTTGGTTATGCATTTTCAAAAACAAAAAGGCATCATCTCCATTTAAAGGTATATTTGGTTTATTACAATTTGAGTCTCATTTTCATAGTTTTGGCCATCATTTCTTTTAGCAATGATAACATGTTACTCAGCAAAGTCAATACTGATCTGGCAACATGGCGACATCACAACTAAACCCATTTATTTGAAGGTAAATTCAAAATGTCACTGATAACCTGTCATTTCACAGCAGAATTGTGTGCATGCACAAACATGCATAAATGCAGCAAATATGGTGGATCAAAGCTGAACCAGGATGTTGTCTGTAAACTTTGATGGATGTTTACAACCATAAGTTGGGGTGTTAATGTTAATGTTTGTCTTTATAAGTCTGGTTAACCTGCAGGTTTGTTAACTGATCGTCTATCTGCTTGTGTGTCTTGCCACATCAGACTTTTGTTTGGCGATGTTGCAGTTTAACTCGGTGACTTCGCCACTAAACTCTTGCAATTCATTTGGTGATGAAAAATGTAATTATTACTGATAGAGGTGATGGCCAAACTACGAAATTAAGACCCAGAATTAATTAGAAAAAATTAATGGACCAGAATTAATGCAAAAAACTCTGAAGCTTGGAGGCAGAAGGCAGAAACAAGATCACAGCATGATTCCAAACTAAATATTTTCCAAAATGTGCAACTTATTTTCTCTCTTGCAAGAAAAAACTTCATTAATTTACTTTGTTAATGTTTGGATCTGGCTGATGTTTCTGTTAATGTTATCTACTCGTGCGTCTCCTGCTCACCATCAGCTGCCCTATCAGCCTGCCCTAGTTAAGTCTGGCTCAGGTTTATCAGGGCCAGAGCAGGACTCTCTCTCTTTTACACATATATGCTCACAGACCCACTCATAGCATTGCCCCCCCCCTCTCCTCCTCCCTCCCTTTGTGTATCCTCTCTGAGCCCCCGGTTTCCTTGCCCGGGGAAAGAGGGGACTAGATGGACGGGAAGAGAGGAGACAGTAGGGATGTGACACAACAATGGCAGGAAGTGACTTCAGATCAATACAGATAAGTGCAAAACACACCGACAGAAGCCGCCAGCTAACAAACATCCCCGGTGAAGAGATAAACAGGGAAAACAAACACGTTGCCAAATAAATATTGCACGGCCCAAAACCCGCTAAGACCAAACCTAAAACAACTGTCCTTAAACAACTTCACTCAGTGCATTTAAGGACAACAAAATATAACATTTGCATGTTAAGACATGTACAAATTACTTTAAAAATATATATATAAGCAGGTAAGAACTTCTACATGACCAACACATGAGCTGATGACAATGTTTTCTTAATTGTGTGAGCATATTCTTTATGCATCTAATTTACAAGATAATTACTGTACAGTATGTTGCACATTAAACTTCCACCACTGGATGACAACTCAGCTTTACCCAATAATCTTCTCAATCATGGTAATCATATGTTAAAACCAAAATGGTTACACACAAGTGCACAGGGAATAGTTATTTTAAAAAGTTATGAAGCTTGCCCAGTATTTAAAGCGCGCTGATTGATTATACTTCATGATTTGATGACTTAAATTGTTAAAAAACATACCAAACAATCCAATGCTTTGTCTACACTTATTACGCCTATTAGTCCACCTTCCTGTTTGTAACTGTAGAGTTGATGATTCATTCCTGGAAAGGGTGAGTAAGATGCTACACATAGCAAATAAATAACAACAAAAAAACACCCAAAACATGAAATATCAACATAATAAAATATCAACTACCAGAAAACACACACACGTTCAAATCAAGCAATTTGCAAGCAGGAAGTTGAAAGAGTCAACAGTGGGTGATTGCGAGAGGGGAAGGCTGTTCAACAGCCAGAGGTCACAACAAGGTCTCCGAAACAGAAAACCTGATAGGTCTGGAGGTTGTATAATGTGTAAACAGGAGCCTGCCTGACTTCAAACACACTGAAATCAGTGGAAAGAGGCCAAAATAATTGGATGATGTGATTTTTACAGCCAGAAGCATATCTGCGGTAGACCGGCTGGCCCACACTAGATACAGAGACATGCGGTAATCAAAGATGGAGAAAATAACAAAATGTATGACTTTCATCTGGTGTCTGAATGAAAGGAAGGACTTGATTTTCGAAAATTTATTTAAGTGGAAAAAAACAAGATTTTACCAACAAGTCGGTCCAGAATAGGTTTGAGTACGTATAGTTTTAATTGAAAGATAAATATCACATTTAATAATATAATATACATAAGCAGCACAAGATTAACCATAAACCATTTAGATCTTGTAAAATTTTATTTGTAATTTTATACAAGGAGAATCCCTGACCTTGTTGTCTGATTCAAATGTTGTGTTTATGTGCTTTTTTTTTTGGCAGAGGATGACCATTTCAAGGACCTGATATGAGAACAATAGGTTGGACAGTGACCTGAAGTTATTATGTGCCAAACAGTCTTATGATTCATTCACATTCAGCTGCTATAAAGGAGATCAGGGGGATCCCCGGGCACGATCAAACAGGTGTGCATTATTATCTCCTGTTACAAATGGTAACCCAGCGTCAAAAAAGCTGATGATCTGAGATCATTACGGCTAAACACGTCCAGCTACTGTTATCCTGAGAAGAACCATAAAAGGACATGCACACTTCCTGTCCACCGTCCATTGAAAGAGCATCTGTCTGACCCCTGACACCTTCCACTCCAACTCCGCTTCCTGTCCCACACGTGCAGCTCTGCTACTTGAAACTTTTTATCAAAGCCTTTTCCATAAAAACATGGAAAAATCCCAAAAAAGGTCATCTCAGTTCACATGCACATACAGTATACTGTAAAGAGGAACCCCTTGCAGTACAACAAATAAACAAATTTTGTTAAATTAACACAAAAACTAATGATTATAAGCTTCAAGGGGAATAGCATTTATAGCAGGACAATACAATTAGATAGCTTTCCTCTTATCTTACATAAAATTATTGTCCAGCAACAATCTTGTTTGACAAAAAAACAAACAAAAACAGTCTGCAGAAAAAGCATAAAAGCTAATTGAACTATTCAAACTATTATCAAACAGGTCACAGTTGTGTTTTTTGTCTTGTGCCCTTGACCTCTACCCCCTTCTAATCCACCCTTTGGGCAGAGGGCATGATGGGTGGGGAGGGGGGTTGGCAGTCAGGGGATAAAGGTACAGACCCCTCAACCAAAAAGCTTTAGAGGAGCTTTATAGCTCCTGAAGCCAGACAATAATCTCCCAGACACTTCACACATATGGCCCCATGAGATCATCCACCTCGCTATTCTCACCCACCCCCCATAAACAGCTCCAGTGTATAAACAGACATCATGTGTAAGAGATCTGTTTACACATACAGATATGCTGTACAATCAAAAATAGAGGTAACACTTTCTTGTACTAAAAAAGTAAAACTTCATTCTCGACCCGGGGAACACTTGTTTATGATAAAAAAAAGTCTGAAAAACACTGTTGAAAGCTCTTGAAAAACCTAGCGAGTGAACTGTGACTTAAAAATATTTTATAATAGAGCAGAAGTACAAGTAAATTTTTCACAGATTAAAAATAACAGGAATACACAGTAGCATCAGACATATTTGCACTAATTATACCTCAACTGTTGCTCCCTGGGAGCGACAGTTCGGCTTTGCACCATTGAATTCAGTTGGTACCGGTTCACAGGTGGGAAGCCGGTGAGGGATACTGTCATTATAGCAGCTCTAATTAGTGCTATATGTAAAAGTATAAATTGAGCTTTACTCCTACTGGCTGGTCTGTCTCCTTGTGTCCACTAAGAGACAAAAAGTGGACTAATAACATTTCTTCAGAAAACAATGCATCAGCAGGGGTTTGCAAAAAAAGAAAAACTGAGTCAACTTTTGCCACAATACACCACAAGGTCATCCGGCAACAGACTGAATTTGTCGGTCAAATATGTGCCCTTTCCTGTTAAAACAATTTGTAATGTGAACCTTGCCATCGT